>NC_041221.1:109593953-109687659 GCF_002837175.3 Physeter macrocephalus
AGTGGCTGTATCAATTTACATTCCCACCAGCAGTGCAAGAGGGTTCCCTTTTCTCCACACCCTCTCCAGCATTTATTGTTTCTAGAGTTTTTGATGATGGCCAATCTGACCGGTGTGAGATGATATCTCATTGTCGTTTTGATTTGCATTTCTCTAATGATTAATGATGTTGAGCATTCTTTCATGTGTTTGTTGGCGATCTGTATATCTTCTTTGGAGAAATGTCTTTTTAGTTCTTCTGCCCATTTTTGGATTGGGTTGTTTGTTTTTTTGTTATTGAGCTGCATGAGTTGCTTATAAATTTTGGATATTAATCCTTTGTCAGTTGCTTCATTTGCAACTATTTTCTCCCATTCTGAGGGTTGTCTTTTGGTCTTGTTTATGGTATCCTTTGCTGTGCAAAAGCTTTTAAGTTTCATTAGGTCCCATTTGTTCATTTTTGGTTTTATTTCCATTTCCATTTCTCTAGAAGGCAGTTGTTTTGATTAGGGTGAAATCCACTTTCTGGAGGCTTCAGGAAAATATTGCAAGGTGAGGTGCTATTTCCTGGTGTTTCTGTTGAACACTGCCCAGGGGACTATGAAATAGGCAGCCAAGAAACCCAAATCTGTGGGCCAATTTGAGATCAGAGCTGTGAGGTGTTTCCGAAGGATGCAAGGCCCAGAAAAGAAAATAGAAAGTGGGTGAATGGCTGGGTCTGCTGAAGTCACATCACCACACAGACAGTTCCAGAGGCCAGAAGCCCAACTCTGTGGGTGGTCTGCAACTAATTTTGAGGTATTTTGACCTGACTGACAAGTCAAAGAAGAAGAGTACCAATATTTAAATCTTATTTATTTCCCTCAGTTTCTAATGTGCTGTGTGGGCATTAACTGGCGAGGGTTCCCAAACGTGTGGGTTAAACCTTTTTACTTTACCATTCAAACTGACCTTCGTTTCTAAAAACGTTTTTAAATGTATCACTAAAGTATAGTAGTTTTTGTTTATTTAGTATAACAATTTTTGTTTATTTACTAAATAAGTTATCACACCTACTTATCTTGAATTCCTGATCATCTGATGGGAAGAAGTTTTCACTTCTTATAGCTCTTCCTGAACTAACAATCCTTTTGGAAGAGAAGGATCCCTCTGGACATTCTAGTGTAATCCACAGCTTCCAGAACTGTTATTGTTTTCAACACCTGTGGATATATTTTTAATGGTGCAAAGTGGCCATCCTTTAATATCAATTGTAATTATTTATTGTATGTCTCCAAGAGACAGGCAGTGTATAGAGTTGTGACATTCCGAATGGGTTCTGGTGTTCTAATCCTGACTCCATCACACACTAGCTGTGTGACCTTAGGCAACTACTTAATACTTTCATACCTTGGTTTCCTCATCTATAAAATGGGGATGTAATAGTATCTACTGTACTATTATAAATGAGGTTGTTCTGAGGAGTACATGAGTTACTGTTGGAAAGACTGTGTCCTTAAGAGTGCTTGGCTTATAGTACTTACTATGAGGTTTCTTAAATAGAATAAATGTGATAAAGTTCCATAAACCAGTACTTCTCAAATTTTGATGTCCATAGAAATCATTTGGGGATACGGTTAAATTGCAGATTCTGACTCTGCAGTTCCAGTGTGGGACCTGAGAGTCTGCATTTCTAAGATGCTCCCAGGTGTTGCAGCCGCTGCAGGTCCACAGACCACACTTGGAGTAGCAGCAGCCAAATACACGGCAGCAAAAGCTGCATCTGTCTCCAAAATTCTGCCCGGATGTGACATGCTGCATTTATAAGAAGCTGGGGCTCCCAAATGCTCCTCTCTTCTGCAGCTCTGTGGGTACAGTGGGCACAGCATGCAGCATGGGGCTGTCAGGGGAGCCTCAAGCGGTCTGCAGGCTCCTCTGGTCCCCACAGCTTTCAGTGGGGAAGAGAAGCCAGCATCGTTGTTGCTGGGAGTTAGTTCTCTGATCAGCTGGGGGTGAGCTACTGACGCTGCACGTGTGCTGTGTGTTTGTCGAGAAAGAGAAGGAAGAGGGCAGGCTGATGAGAAAATTCACAGGAAGAGATATTCATCAGAGTATTAGTTGAACCAAAGAACAAATGGTCACATCCAAATAAAGGCTCCTGTGCCTCTTCGGTTGAGGGATCCTCACTGACAAGGTGCCTCAGAGGATTTGTCACGTGCCGCGGGCTTGACCCTCTTTCCTGGCTCCACAGATGGTCGGTATTGCCAATGGAAAGAGGGTTCCCTTTATACAAGATATTCCCCAAATCCAACCATGGTGATAACGAAAAGCTAGAAATAATTTCAGCTACAGCCACTTGGGAGGTTCTTTTTTTTTCCTTAAACATTTTTTTATAGTTTAGACATAAAAACTGTATCTGTTTTCATGCAGGGAACTCTCCTAGGCAACCTACTTTCTATTGTTTCAGTGCTTTCCCTTTCTCTCAGCTTTCCATGAATATCATTTGAACAGAGAAAAAGTTTACAACTCAGTTCCCTGCCCTAGGATGTCTAGTTTCCCTTTCTTTAAATGTCTGTATCCACAGAATACGACTCAGGTATGTGTGTGTGTGCTACATGTGTGCATGCATGTTTCCATAGTAATTCTGGGATTTTTTTTTTTTTTTTTTTTGGAATGGGTGTCTGGGCCATCTAGTTTCCTTTGAACAATTTGTCTGCCCTTTGACTTTCAAATCATTGATCTAAAGGTAGATCAGTTGGTTCAGTAGCAACACAGGTTTCTGAGGTAGCACATGATTACTGGCTACTTCTGCTCCAAAAGTTGCCTTAAATCAGGATTACTTCTCCTCCCCCACCAGTCAGAATAACAGAGTGTTTATAGTTCAAATAAAATTCTTTGAACACAGAATTCTGATTTTTTCAAAAGATCTCTTTTTCCGAGGTCTTCACTCATATTCTACACACACACACACACACACACACACACACACACACACACACCCTCGGCCCTGGTCTTGATTGGCCCTCTCAGCTTGCCTGGATCTTCTTGAGCAAGCTGTCTGAGAGAAACCTGTGCCTGGCACCAATGGAATGTTTGTTCTCAGGAAAACTCTCCCACAAAGTCAGTTCCACTTTGCTGAGGTGAAAACCCTTCATCCTCTGAACGTTTGATCTAGGTAAGTTGAAGATTCCTCTGGTCAAGTGAAGTGCTGAAAGTGAGATCTTATTACATAAGCCAGGCCACTTTGGGTTTTATCTTTATCTGTGGACACCCACACCAGACACCTGCTGGTTCAGAGCCTGGGGCACTCTCTCTGTATGTAACCCCTCAAGCCTTCCTTTCTAATCCCTTCCACTTGGCCCAGCAGCTCAGGTCAGTGCACAGCCCGCACTCTTGTTACGCTGGCCCCATGAGCAGCACACACCGGTCTATTGCAGTCACACACCATTACGTTTTTATACACTGTGGTGCCTTGTATACGAGCCCTCATTCATTTTTACCTCAAATTGCATCATTTTTACAACTTGGAAGCAATATGACTTTGTCCTCTCCTCTTCATAGGTCCCTTGCTATTATAAAAGAACTTAATTTCCCCTGGTGTGATCTCCTGGGCCCCACCCAAGAAGCTGACATTTGAAGCCTTTAAAACCCAGCCTGTGTAGCACAACCATTAAAACCCACTGTGAATGTAAGTTGGTGCAGCCACTATGGAAAACAGTATGGAGGTTCCTCAGAAAACTAAACATAGCATTACCGTATGATCCAACAATCCCACTGCTGGGAATATACCCGGACAAAACTATAATTCAAAAAGATACATGCACCCCTATGTTCACAGCAGCACTATCCACAATAGCCAAAACATGGCAACAACCTAAATGTCCACAGATGAATGGATAAAGAAGGTGTGGTATGTATATACAATGGAATACTACTCAGCCATAAAAAAGAATGAAATAATGCCATGTGCACCAACATGGATGCAACTAGAGATTATCATACTAAGTGAAGTAAGTCAGAAAGAGAAAGACAAATACCATATGATATCACTTACATATGGAATCTAAAATATGGCACAAATGAACCTATCTACAAAACAAACAGACTCACAGATGTAGAGAACAGACATGTGGTTGCCAAGGGGGGAGGGGGAAGGGAGAGGGATGGTCTGGGAGTTTGGGGGTAGCAGATGCAAACTTTTACATTTAGAATGGATAAACAACAAGGTCCTACTGTATAGCACAGGGAACTATATTCAAAATCCTGTGATAAACCATAATGGAAAAGAATATAAAAAAAGAATGTCTATATGTGTATAACTGAGTCACTTTGCTGTACAGCAAGGATTGGCACAGCATTTTAGATCAACTATACTTCAATGAAAAAATAGTAAATAAAATTTAAAAAATAAAAGCCACTGTAATGTGATGGTAATAACTTAGCCTTAGCCTGCTCTGGGGTGCTGTATCCAGGGGTTAAGATCAGTAGTCATCTCGGTAAGTTGGGTAGCAGGTTAATCTTTAATTTATTATTTTAATTATTAAGCATTAATTTTCATAAATGCCACATATATTATTTTGTATGTATCAAATACTATATCATTTAACCTTTTTAAAATTTTGAGTTCTGGAGTCAGGCATTGAATTTTAGTTTATTCACTGTATGATTTTGGGCAAGTTACTTAACTTTTCTATGTGCCATTTCTTCATTTCTAAAATATATAGGGACAATTGTGCAAGTCCATACACATTTATTTGCATTTCTGAAATCCAAAAGCTCCAAAATTGACAGCTTTTTTTCATAAGGTTGCTGCAAACTCAATAGGAAGCAAAACTTGACCTGAACTAATCAGAGCCTACTTACAGTCCATATTTATTCCACTTCATGTGATTATTCGTATGTGTGGCTGATTGTGTATGATTATCAGTGATGCCCCCCAAATCCCTCTGGAGGTATTATATATACTCTTTAACATAACATATTGCCTTTCTAAAATACAAAAATGTGTGAAGTTTACACCCTATCTAACCCCAAGAGATTTGGAAAAGGGTTTTTGGACTTTTACTTTCGACCTCAGAGGGCTGCTGTGAGGATTAAACATGGGTAATCTACAGCAAGTGCCTATCATATAAATTGTTAGTTGTTACAGACCCCTGAAAAACAAAAACAAACAAAGCAATCAATTTTTTTTAACATCTTTATTGGAGTATAATTGCTTTACAATGTTGTGTTAGTTTCTGCTGCATAACAAAGTGAATCAGTTATACATATACATATATCCCCATATCCCCTCCCTATTCCACCCCTTCAGGTGGTCACAAAGCACCGAGCTGATCTCCCTGTGCTATGCGGCTAAAGCAATCAATTTTTAACAGGTAGGAATGTGAACGATTTTTAGGGAATTCTTTTTAAAATACTCTTTATATTTATTACTGTAATAATTTTTAAATTAGTCCCTGCACCCTCGCTCCAGGGATCTTCTCTTCTGTGACTCTGTTCTTGTTATTTCATCTAGTTTAACTGTGATGACACAGAAAACAACTGCAAGGCAGCTGTGAAGTCCCTTATAAACCAGGCCTGCTTTCACAGAGGGAAACACCTCTCCTAATGGCTCAGTACCAGAAAGGGAATCATCATACCTGCCCTTGTGGAAGAGTCACAGCCACTGCTGCCTGCTGACTGCTTGTGAAGCACGAGTAGGGATGGTCTGGGAGTTTGGGGGTAGCAGATGCAAACTTTTACATTTAGAATGGATAAACAACAAGGTCCTACTGTATAGCACAGGGAACTATATTCAAAATCCTGTGATAAACCATAATGGAAAAGAATATAAAAAAAGAATGTCTATATGTGTATAACTGAGTCACTTTGCTGTACAGCAAGGATTGGCACAGCATTTTAGATCAACTATACTTCAATGAAAAAATAGTAAATAAAATTTAAAAAATAAAAGCCACTGTAATGTGATGGTAATAACTTAGCCTTAGCCTGCTCTGGGGTGCTGTATCCAGGGGTTAAGATCAGTAGTCATCTCGGTAAGTTGGGTAGCAGGTTAATCTTTAATTTATTATTTTAATTATTAAGCATTAATTTTCATAAATGCCACATATATTATTTTGTATGTATCAAATACTATATCATTTAACCTTTTTAAAATTTTGAGTTCTGGAGTCAGGCATTGAATTTTAGTTTATTCACTGTATGATTTTGGGCAAGTTACTTAACTTTTCTATGTGCCATTTCTTCATTTCTAAAATATATAGGGACAATTGTGCAAGTCCATACACATTTATTTGCATTTCTGAAATCCAAAAGCTCCAAAATTGACAGCTTTTTTTCATAAGGTTGCTGCAAACTCAATAGGAAGCAAAACTTGACCTGAACTAATCAGAGCCTACTTACAGTCCATATTTATTCCACTTCATGTGATTATTCGTATGTGTGGCTGATTGTGTATGATTATCAGTGATGCCCCCCAAATCCCTCTGGAGGTATTATATATACTCTTTAACATAACATATTGCCTTTCTAAAATACAAAAATGTGTGAAGTTTACACCCTATCTAACCCCAAGAGATTTGGAAAAGGGTTTTTGGACTTTTACTTTCGACCTCAGAGGGCTGCTGTGAGGATTAAACATGGGTAATCTACAGCAAGTGCCTATCATATAAATTGTTAGTTGTTACAGACCCCTGAAAAACAAAAACAAACAAAGCAATCAATTTTTTTAACATCTTTATTGGAGTATAATTGCTTTACAATGTTGTGTTAGTTTCTGCTGCATAACAAAGTGAATCAGTTATACATATACATATATCCCCATATCCCCTCCCTATTCCACCCCTTCAGGTGGTCACAAAGCACCGAGCTGATCTCCCTGTGCTATGCGGCTAAAGCAATCAATTTTTAACAGGTAGGAATGTGAACGATTTTTAGGGAATTCTTTTTAAAATACTCTTTATATTTATTACTGTAATAATTTTTAAATTAGTCCCTGCACCCTCGCTCCAGGGATCTTCTCTTCTGTGACTCTGTTCTTGTTATTTCATCTAGTTTAACTGTGATGACACAGAAAACAACTGCAAGGCAGCTGTGAAGTCCCTTATAAACCAGGCCTGCTTTCACAGAGGGAAACACCTCTCCTAATGGCTCAGTACCAGAAAGGGAATCATCATACCTGCCCTTGTGGAAGAGTCACAGCCACTGCTGCCTGCTGACTGCTTGTGAAGCACGAGTGATGACAACTTAGACTGTGACACTCCATGGGGGCTCCACTGAAAAAAATGTCAACTTTAATTTTCACTTATTTAAAATAGCTGTTCCACAACATTTTATGGTGGTGGGACTGTGTGTGTGTGTGTGTGTGTGTGTGTGTGTGTGTGTGTGTGTGTGTGTGTGTGTGCTCGCACAGGAGCTGGGGACCCGTACAAGTGCGCGGTGGGGGGTGGGGGTCAGGTGAGTTAGGCATGGAGGAATTTCATGCCTAAAAGAATCTCAGCTGTAACCATGTATCTGTCTAAGGAGAGGTTTTAATTGGATGACCATGAAATGTGCTTTCAAGCCAGAAAATTCAATAAGACTGTGAGTCAGTCTCATAAAAAACCTTCTACCCATGATTTCTGCTGCCAAGTGGCTCTTTGCCATTAACATTCATCAGCAAGTCCCCTTGTGCAGCCAGTCATTTGTCACCTCATACCTTGCTCTTAAAGTCCTTATTGAGAACATTGGCATTATATTAACGTAGACCCACAATTATATATGGGCCTAAGGTAATCTCTGCCTTCCAAATAAATGACATGTAAAGGGAAAGGTGCAGTGATGCCAGCATCATCTGAGAGCAAGTAGAGAATTACTTCCCTGTGTGTCTGTCATGAAACTTAACCCTAGACTTGAACATAAAGAATTAGCAGAATAGTGGCTCCTCACTGATCTTCCTGAGTTCCAACTATACCCCTCCTGGTGTGGTAGACTGTCTGCAAATATAGCTGCCCACAATTCTTCCCATTCCTGTACATGCATGTGGCTTCAACATCAACACATTGAATCTATTTCCTTCGCCTTGAACCTGCTTGGCCGTGGCTTTCTTTGACCAGTAGAATGCAATGGAAGTTGTACTGTGTGACTTCCAGGCCTAGGCTTTAGGAGACCCGGCAGTTTCCATTTTTGTGCTCTGGAGATCCTCCCATGTAAAGAAGTCTGGGCTGTCCTACTGGAGAGACCATGAGAAGAGAGGTCTTGGGGGATGAGAGGCCATGTGGAGGAGAGCCACATTGCCGCCACCAATGGCCAGCACCTACAGCCAAACATGAGAGTGAGACCCGCTTGATTATTCTAGCTCCAGCCAAGCTCCAAGTGGATACTCTGTGAAGCAGAACTGCCCGGCCAACTCACAGAATCATGAGTAATTATAAGTTAATTTTTCTGAGCCATTACATTTTGGGGTAGTTACACAGCAGTAGGTAACTGAAACACTTGGTGTGTGACTTGGGCAAATGATTTGACTATTCCAAACCTCAGTTTTCTTTCTTTCTTTCTTTTTTTTTTTTTTTTTTTTGCGGTACGCGGGCCTCTCCCGTTGCGGAGCACAGGCTCCGGACGCACAGGCTCAGCGGCCGTGGCTCACGGGCCTAGCCGCTCTGTGGCATGTGGGTTCTTCCCGGACCGGGGCACGAACCCGCATCCCCTGCATCGGCAGGCAGACTCTCAACCACTGTGCCACCAGGGAAGCACCCAAACCTCAGTTTTCTTAATCTGTAAAATGGGGATTATACAAATGACACTTGCCTCACAGGTTTGTCATGGTGACCAGTAAGATAGGTAAATGTTCCGGATAAACTGTAAATTGAATTTAAAATGCTAGTTGTTTCATTGTTATTCCTTCTTCATCTCCTCCTGAAGAAGCACTTGTTTTTACCTTGGGGCCTTTTGTTATAATACAGAGGGAAGGCAGGCCCCTGTGGAGAGTATACATGCAAAGAAATTCCACCTCAGTCAGGATATTCAAAACGTTTTTTCTTGGTGTTATATTTTTCTCTACATTTAACCCTTTTCCTTTTGACAGTTTGATGTGTATAGTGTATGAGTGTGTTTATTTATTTGCAAATATAGAAACATTTCAATGTTTGGTTGAGAAGAGATTCTCTAAGTTATTTCATGCAGGTCATATAAATGAAAGGGTTTGGACAGGGAACATATTCTCTTTTCTGCTGTTAAGTATGAAGCTGAGAAAGTATTATTGAAATACGGAGCTTTACGTAAATGTGAAAGCATGTAGAACAGTGTCTGGAACATAGTAAGGGCTCAGTAGGTGTTAGCTATAGTTATTATAATGAAGCCCTATCACCTTTCTGTAATGGCTCCACTACCCACACCACCCACTCCAAACCCTCCACAGACGTTTGGCTTCATCTCAGGGGTCTGAAGAAGAGGTGAATGGGTAGAGCATCTCATCAGGTGTGGTTAGGAGTAGGGACCACATACTGGTCCAGACTAATAAGACTTCCTTCCACCAGGTAGGAAGTTTTATTTTACTTCCTGAATTCCACTTAAGGGGGCCAAACTGTATCGTGACATGTGCTGGCCTACGTCACAGGTAGGAAAGGAAAATATACAGTTGTGGAAAGGGAAAGATGAATGAGAATAAACAAAGCAGATAAGGCTGTGGGTCAGAGGGAAAAAATCAAGGAGAAAGAAGCCAAGAAAAGGAAGGTAGCGGCTGTCCTTAGAGCATTTCAACCTGCAAGGCCCTTCTGTTAGTACAATGAACACTAACCGGCCTCTTTCAGAATAGAAAGGTAAGTCTTTGTAAACGTGTTTCAGGATTTGCATCTGCAGCCTTTACCAAAGCTGCCGATGGTGCATTGCAGAAGCGCTCCCTCTCGAGACCACCCTTTTCTCGGGTGTGTATGTATGTACATGTGTACAATGGAAGAGGCCGTTTAAGGGGAACGTATTTGAAAATGCTTACGAAAACACATTCAAAATCAGCTTTCGAGAGAGGTGTGGAAATTCTGCACTACCTTACAAGCATTTCTTTTTTTTTTAAATTAATTTATTTATTTTTGGCTGCATTGGGTCTTTGTTGCTGCGTGCAGGCTTTCTCTAGTTGCGGCAAGCAAGGACTCCTCTTCGTTGCAGTGCGTGGGCTTCTCATTGCGGTGGCTTCTCTTGTTGCAGAGCATGGGCTCTAGGCACACAGGCTTCAGTAGTTGTGGCACGCAGCTTCAGTAGTTGTGGCTCGCAGGCTCTAGAGCACAGGCTCAGTAGTTGTGGCGCGTGGGCTTAGTTGCTCCGTGGCATGTGGGATCTTCCTGGACCAGGGCTCGAACCCGTGTCCCCTGCACTGGCTGGTGGATTCTTAACCACTGCGCCACCAGGGAAGCCCCACAAGCATTTCTTAATGTGGCCTATGCGGTGAGAACATCTGTTAAATGGCTTCAAAGGTGTGCAGGGTCCCATAAGGGTCATGGTAATAAGCAAATGATCCCAGCCAAAACGCTTCCTCTCCCAGGGTTCACACACATTTCTGTTAATGGGGCTGCCAAGTTTGAGGGCACCATGTTAGTCAAAGACAGTTATATTTGCCAAAAGAATTGTCTCAAGCTGCCGGGTCCCCCAGGGCCAGGCCCGCCGCAGCCTGGAGCTCACCTTCGCCTTCTCCCCGAGGCTCTTTCACAGCCTGAGCTGCTCTGATGTCTCCCGGCTGCCAAGAGGCCGTTCTCTAGGCTCAACTTAATAAACAAGCTCAAAATATGGTATTAATAACAAGGTAACATTTAATGTTATTTCTCCTCAACCCAGCATTTGATTTTAGCTGTGAACTTCTACTCTAACTCAAGGGAAGAATTCAATGAAGGAACTTCATTCTTAGGGCCTTGGGGAAGGGTGTATACAGGGAGAGACCCTTCCAGTGTCCATAAAATCATATCTTTAAGAAAGTCCACTAAAATGGTGGCAGTGTATTCTTCACATTGTACCTCATGAGCTGTGTCCCTTTTATAAAGAAAAAAGTAAACCTTTTGAAATCGAGAAAGTCAGACTCCAAATGCAGCCGTAGACTTCGCCAACGTGTGACACAACCCAGACCTCTCCGTCCAAAGAAAGGTGTTCTTTTCTTTGTCCCACACAGGACTATAAGTGAAATTTCTCATCTGGCAATACATATACTTTTAAAATCATCATTTATTTGTTGTGATTTTGAAGGTATTGCTAGGATCAGATTAGGCAAATGTGACCATAAAGATAAGTTCATGCCAAGTTTTTGTCTTGTAGACTGTCCTGGGTCTTAGCAGATGTAACTCACGGGCAGCCTCACCTCAAAACCTGCTCAATGGGGACTTCCCTGGTGGTCCAGTGGTTAAGACTTCGCCTTCCAATGCAGGGGATGCGGGTTCGATTCCTGGTGGGGGAGCTGGGATCCCACATGCCTCGCGGCCAATAAACCAAAACGTAAAACAGAAGCAATATTGTAACAAATTCAATAAAGACTTTAAAAATGGTCCATATCAAAAAATCTTAAAAAAAAAAAAAAGACCTGCTCAATGACTGCTCCGAGTTTGAATATTGCTTTTTTCCTATTTCACTTTACACTGCTCTGCTTCCCTCAGAAAGGAAGAGAAGTATCAAGTGAAATCCCAATTTATCCCTTTGTCTTTAGGTAAAACTGCACAGAAATCATCACAGAAGAGGGGGTGACTGGCCTCTGCTGAGGCAGCACCCAGCCTGTGTCTTGCTGGGGCTAGAAACCTAGGTCTCACTGTGGAAGCAAGGAAGGACGGAAGGGAGGAGAGAATGCTTTCTCAGTTCCCAGTTATAGTGTTGACTCCCCGACATCACTATATTGGCCTCATTTTATTCTTGTTCTTGCTTCCTTGCCCCAACTATCTTTTCCACTTTTGATATTTACAGGAAGACCTTTATTACAACATTCTTCAGCTTTGTCTTTTCCAGGTTAAGCAATTTGTTTCATTTAGCTTTCCTCATAGGTCCTATTCTCTAGCTTTTACAATTAGCTGTTTTTCTCTCACTTAAATCCCCAGGGCTGAGGAATATCAAATGGGCTTCCAGTAAGGATCTGCCCTCACCTGAGAGTAATTATACAATCGATTCGTTCGAGAGCCATTTGTGCTATTTATTCCCAGTAACCAGGCGAGCTGACCCCTGTAGGATTTTCCTGGTGACCATGAGGGATGGAGCAGGCACTGAGGAGTGCTTGAATGTTAACAGTAAATCAGAGCGCCAGACAGTGTTAACTTTTACCTGTTATGTACAGTATATGTAACACAAAATGGATTAGTTAAAAATTGAATCTATGTTGCAAGCCTTCTTTACTAGAGAGTAATAAGTCAAATACAAGATTGACAAGGTCAGGATCAAATGCTATGCCTTCATTTGTGTAGTTGCTTTGGAGATTTCTTTAAAGATCATCTCTTTTTGTTTTTCTCTCCTTTCCTGTGAGCACTGAGATCTAAGGACTTTACAGTAATGATTTTTTAAGGTGACAGTTTTGTAATGCCAGGAAAAAAACATTAAAGAGGAAATCCTTAATATGTAAAACAAAGCATTTATTCCTAATATCAATATAAAGGCTAAAGTTTTAAGAATCTGGGGTCTGTATGCATCACAGCTGAAGGCAGTGTATCAAATCTGAGAAATAAAAGACGTCAGGGGTCATTGAACCTACAGCTGTCCTTCTGTGTCAGGGTCTGACAGTCTGGGGAAGCATGTATGAATTCCCTTTCACTTGAGGATATCACTGCCTTTCTTTGTTACTTAGACTGTATTCTTGTGTCTGGTTTTACTTAAGTTTAAGATTTAAACAAAATGTTTACCTTGGAAAGTTTTTCTGATGTGAAGCCAGTTGTGTCTGAAACCATGATATTTTCACGAGTTATATGTCCTTATCAGACACAGCTCTTCCCCATATGTTCTTCCTTCCGAGGTTATGCACCAGAAAGCAGAAGAAAGGAGAGGCAGACCCACTGCCCCGCTAATAGCATGGCGCTGCCTGCCCGCCCACCCCAGGGACTCTCCATCTCTTAAAAAAGGGCTCTAAGCCTCAGCATAATTAAAAACTTTTGGAAGCTGATAGTAGGCAAATGACAGAAACATCCTGTTGTGAGATGTCATATGTGTTCCTCATTTTATTTACAGCAGTGGTGAAATCCACACTTCAGTTCTGTTACTTTCCAGGCACTTTTCATTTTCCTTCCTTCCTCCAGCCCCTTTCCACCTCCCCAAATAATGGCCAGATTCCAGCCCATAGGACTCCTGAAGAAGGTCACAAAAGCCACAGCTATTTGTTGGCCCTCTCCCAGAGATTGCCCTGGAGAGAGGCAGCTGGCCCTCTGTCTCAGAAAGCTGTCCCTCGGCATTGCAGACACTGCAGGACATTTGGCACGAACACAGAGACCCCATGTGTCTTACAGTCTCGGAGGTAGCATCTTCCAACTCTGAGAGAGCAGATCTGGAGAGAGAGAATGTGGGGAGGATCTGTTTGTTTGAATTCTAGCCAATTTAATAGTAGCTTAAGTGTTTAAAAAAGGTAAATCTTTAAAAAAAACCCGTGGGGAATGAACCAACTCTAAGTGAATGTCAGAAGGTATTCATGTTGAACATGTGGTCTCGCTCACCTGTCAAAGGAGGTTGGTGGGACTAGATATCTCTAAGACCTCTTCTAGCTCTCAGTTCAGCTGTAGAGAAATCAAAGTGGGATCATAATGGACACAGATACCTGCAGACCCTCAGGGAGAGAGGTTTAATCAAAGCTGAGAAAAGGAGGGTGAAGGAAGGACTGGACCAGTTACTACAAATTATATCAGGTTCCCAAGACTCCCTAGACCCAATTTATGACTCAGAGAGACAAAGAAGGTGGCTCCAGCCTTTCTGGAGAGTGGGGATGAAAAATGGACCATATTCCAAGGTGGTCATTCAGTGAGATTGAATGATTCAAGATTATGCATCATGTCATGTTATAGTTAAATATGCAGCTCCACCCTTGGCTCGCCCTGACCTTGAATAAGTTACTTAAATGCTTTGAGCCTCAGTTTCCTCATCTACACCTGTAATTCCTTTATAGGGTTATTGTGAGGATAAGTGACATAAAGCAATCTAAAGCCCACTTTAACATTATTATTGTTGTTATTATTGCCATTGGGTCATTGGCCTAGAAACCAATTCAAGGCCTCCAGTATAGAGAATTATAATACTAAATGAGCCTTTAACTTAAAAGAGCTATAATAATTGATGAACAAAAGAAGCTTTTTCATTAGTGAAATAAAAGAGCCAGGAATCAGTAGGAACATTAAGGAGATAGATGGGTTTTGAGCTCCAGTAATGAAACCAGGCACTGGTTTGACGGCCAAACACCATACAGATGGCTACACATCCCATCCTTCCTTTGATTATCCTCAAGGTTGTATGGTCTAGATGTGGAACATACAACTGTTACCCAAATAAATCTGGGGTCCACACGGCCCAGTCTTGCTTCCTTCTTTCTTTTTTTTCTTTTTTTTTGTTGTTTTGGTGATTTTATTTTTATTTTTATTTTTTTAACATCTTTATTGGAGTATAATTGCTTTACAACGGAGTGTTAGTTTCTGCTTTATGACAAAGTGAATCAGCTATACATATACGTATATCCCCATATCCCCTCCCTCTTGTGTCTCCCTCCCACCTTCCCTATCCCACCCCTCTAGGTGGTCACAGAGCACTGAGCTGATCTCCCTGTGCTATGCAGCTGCTTCCCACTAGCTATCTGTTTTACATTTGGTAGTGTATATATGTCCATGCCACTCTCTCACTTCGTCCCAGCTTACCCTTCCCATACTGTTCTCCATAGTGGCTGTACCAATTTACATTCCCACCAACAGTGCAAGAGTGTTCCCTTTTCTCCACACCCTCTCCAGCATTTATTGTTTGTAGATTTTTTGATGATGGCCATTCTGACTCTTTCTTCTTTCTTCCTTCAAAGAAATTCAATCCAGTAACTCTTGAAGAACATCAAAAGAGATCCAGCTCATAACCTACATATACAATTTTAATAATTCCAATGTCTCAGTATCTTTTCCCTTGTAGCTACCCAATATCTCTCTTCTCATCCCTCACTTTCAATTCTCAAGTAAAACTCTTTCCAAGCCTTCAGGCTCTTTGTTCTTTCTTCCTTCTCCTTGCAGGAATGTGCAAACTATGGTCTTCCAGCCAAATTTGACCTATAACCTATTTTGTACAGTCCTCAAGATAACAATGGCTTTAATATTTTTAAAGTGTTGTACAAAAATAAAAAAGTATTTGTGACAGAGAGCACATGTGGCCCTCAAAGCCTAAAATATTTATTACCTGGCTCTTTAAAGAAAACGTTTACCAATACCTGTTCTACACCACTCCCTTTCCTCTATTACTCATAGACCTTGTTTGTTTCTAATTCCGCATCTAATTTCTTGCTTATTCACCTGCCTTATTAACCTAATCTGCAAATACACAGTGGGGATGGGGGTAGAGAAGAGAAGAAGCTGTAAACTCGTAGACATGAGTTTAACAGTTTTTGTCCCTGTTACACCACGATTCCAACAGTAATGTGAAAAAAGAGGTGGTTCTTTCATTATCAACCATAGTAATTATGTTATGTTAAACTTCTCCTAATAAAAATGCTCTATTTCTTTCTTCTTCTTCTCTCTTTCCATTCTCTCTTATTTCTCTACTTTCTTCATTTGCTGACAAATTTACTGAAAATGAGTTATTACCTATTCCCTTTAAAGACATAGGCATTTTTCTTTCCTTCCCTTTTCTTTACTTTTCTCCTTCCCTTCCCTCCCCTCCTCTCTTCTCCTCTCTCTCTCTTTCTCTCTCTCTCTTTCTGCCTATTTCCCTCTTTCTTTCCTTCCATTTCTTTCTTTTTTTCTTTTTAAAATTTTTATTGGAGTATAGTTGATTACAATGGTGTGTTAGTTTCAGGTGTACAGCAAAGTGATTCAGTTATACATATACATATGTCCACTCTTTTTTAGATTCTTTTCCCATATAGGTCATTACAGAGTATTGAGTAGAGTTCCCTGTGCTATATAGTAGGTCCTTATAAGTGATATCATATGATATTTTTCTTTCTCTGACTTACTTCATTCAGTGTGACAATCTCTAGGTTTATCCATGTTGCTGCAAATGGCATTATTTTGTTCTTTTTTATGGCTGAGTAGTATTCCATTGTATATATGTACCACATCTTCTTTATCCACTCCTCTGTGGATGGGCATTTAGGTTGCTTCCATGTCTTGGCTATTGTAAATAGTACTACATTGAACATAGGGGCGCATGTATCTTTTCAAATTATGGTTTCCTCCAGATATATGCCCAGGAGTGGGATTGCTGGATCATATGGTAGTCACTTCTTTCTTTCTTGTTTCTTTGAACAAATATCTATTGAGGACCTACAGTGCATTGTGCACTGAGAATCCAGGGACAAATAAGATGTGATATTTGTCATGGAAACACTTAGCTGGGGAGACAGATAAGTAAATGAACAACTGCACTGTAGAGTGTTAAGCACCTGTGATAAAAATGAGATCAAGGTGTTGTGGCCTGACTGGGGATGCGGTGAAGAGGAAAGTCAGGGAAGGTTGAAACGAAGACAGAGCCAGGCCGAAAAGAGGGGACAAGGCAATAGAGGCAGGGTTGGCAAGACATACAAAGGCTCCGAGATGAGAGACGTGAAGAACATAGAGAAAGTATAATATTGGAGGGAGTCAGGAGAGAATAGCAGGAACCAGATGCCAAAGGGCCTGAGATTCTGAAGGAATCTGTACTTTTTCCTAAGGACAGTGGAGATCTATTTAGGAATTTGAAGCAGAGGAATGAAATATCTAGATTTGTCTCTAATAAAGAATGCTGAGGCTACATGGAGGCAAATGCTAGACTGGAAATAGAGAGACCAGTCAGGGGGCTGTCACAGCGACTGGGTGAGAAAAGATGAGGGTATACATGAAGGCAGCATCAGCAGTGATGGCTCAGATGTGATAAACTGACCATCAATAATAACAGCTAACATGAGTTAAGCACCTACTGTGTGCTAGCCTTTGCTCAGCACTATCCATCATTATCTCATTGGTTCCTTGCAATAATCCTATGAGATAGATACTGTTATTGTCCCTATTTTACAAATGTGATTACAGAGGCTCAAAGAGATGGAATCAGTTGATTATCTGTGACCCCAGCCTAGGATTTTGCTTCTGCCTCTCTCATCAGCATGATCTCTAGCAGAAAATTTGTGACTAACCGTTAGATTTTGCTTCCTAGTCCTATCAATTGTGAGGTAGCCCAGGGCATTGAGAGACCTTCTGAGAGCACCTGCCATGTTTTATTTATCCCTGTCTCCCCCGTGGCATTTTTCATATAATAAAGGTTTGTTCCTTGCTAGAGTCATTCATTTCTCTGTTTTATTCAGATGTTTCCCTTTCCTATCTACCCTAGCTACATTTACCTGTATAACTCCTACCCTTATTTCAGGGCCGCAAATATCTCATCACCTCCATGCAGCCCTCTACCTATTCCTTGTTAGCCACGTGACACAACCAGGTCTCAGGCTTGACTGAAACTCACCCTGAGCCAGTTCCTCACCACTAGTCTTTCTCTCCAACCCCGTAGCTTTGGCCTGCCTACCTGATCAGTCACCTGGGCTCTTTATACCTTTACAAAGTGAATTTTGGTTCCCACTTTTCCATGTGATCCCTTGGGTTTTTCAGCCTGGTTTGTTGATGGTTTCCTTCGCTCAGACCTTGGCCCTGCCTTGTGGAATGTCTACCCAGAGTGATCCTTGGCCACTGAAGGTTATGCTCCTGGTATCTGTTCTTTGGTTTCAAGTGCTGTGGTCTTAGAAGGTACTGTCCCCACACCCTGCCATGGGTCACCTCCCAGCCACTGTATAAGTTTAATACTTTAACAACATTCACATATATTATAGTGATTTCTCCAAGTATAAAAATTTCTTAAAAGATGGGGCCATATCCTAATTTTTTTTGCTTCCCCACCGTGCCCAGTAGTATTGAGAAAAGTGTTCAGTAGATACTTGAAACTAATTTGTTTACAGGATCCCTCTGGAATGTTCTAAGATAGATCTACATTATAGTGAATGTCATTTTGTACATAACTTGGGCCCAATATAGTAGAGTGGCTCTGCTCTACACCATTATGACATAATGCAGTCCTAGGATAAGAAGAGGTAATATGCCAGGAATTACCACATTTAATCCTTACAGTAATTGTGTGTAGTGCATCCCCATTTCACAGATGATAATCAGAGAAGAACGCAACTTACTTTCCCAAAGTCACACTGCTGATAAGATGGGGCCACTGGGATTTAAAACCAGATTTATCTGCTCCATATCTGGTGTTCTTAACTTACCTCAGCTCTTTTGCTTCACCATATGGCAGATGGAGCCCTTGAGGACCCATCTCTTCAGATATAGAGTCACAAAGTGCTGGATGTGGAAAGGACCTTAAGAATTTCTAGAGAAAATGCCTTTTTTTTTTTCCTGCCAATAAGAAAGCTAAGGGTGAGAGGCACAAATCATTTGGTTAAAGTCACAAAATGAGTTGTCAGAGCCCTAGGACCAGGAGTGGGTCTCCTTTTAGGCATTCCACATATGAAAACTATTTTCCTTCCCAGATCCTCAGACTTCTGCTTGCTCTATCACTAGGTCTTACAGATGGGTGATGCTAGCAAGATCACCCATCTTGATGGGTGTCGATTTTAGGACACTTCATCAACCTATGGGATGGTCTTCAAAGAGACTCCCGTGAGGCACTGAAGGAACAGACATGCGGCGCGAAGCAGCAATAGTTGGGGGTCTTCCTGCCCCTCACCCCACACCAGAGTTCACAGAATACATTTATCCACTCATTCTGTACCCAGGAGCAATCTAATCAATAATAAAATGCCTTAGTCAGAGCTCTGGAATAGCTCGGGAGTAGATAAGGAGCTCTTTGTACTGAAAGCATCTGAAGAATCAGAGGAGGACCAAAGGGGTGGGGGAGACTGGAGAGTTGATTTCAGAAGTATGCTCAGAGAATTTTGAGCAAAACCAGATAGCATTATGAGTGCTGCAGTATTTCTGCTTTATCTCCAAGTGTTTTGTATGTATGTCTATGTATGACTGTGTGTGTATCATCTGTCGCCCAGATTTTCGTGAAATGCAAATATTCGATGACCCCATCAATTTAGGATTTTAGGTATGTTGTTCCTCCATAATCCCAAGGTAATTATTTGCCATTCTGAGTGAATACCTCATACCTCACTGTCTTTATCCTTGGACTACACAGAACACAAAAAGGATAAAGGAATAATAAAGGAAAATGGTTTTTTTCCCCTCCCCTTCTGTGCCGGTCAGTCAAGTCAGCCAGTGTTTATTCAGTGCGTGACTGTGTGTGAGGCTTGTGCAGAGGGCAGCCAGGGGACACACAGATGGGAAAGCCCAGTTTGCAAGAAGCTGTCTTCCTTACCTCTCTCTTGTGTTTGCCTTTGCTTGTCTTTATTTCCTCTGTAAGATAATAGCACTGGGACCAAAATAAAATTGTTTTAGCTGCTTTATTCCTAAGGGTAAACATAACACTGGATGTTTGTCATTGTAGACAGCAATAAAGATAAACTTTTAAGGAACACTTGAAAAATATTTTTAAAGCATTAAGCTGATGGAAATGCTGGAAATCTTTTACCCCATATGCGCTTCTTTCAATAATATCTTAAGATTCTCAAGAATAGCATAGACTGGAGAAAATGGAAGAAAAGACAAGAAGAAATAGAAGCTGACTTAACTTCGAGTTTATTCAATTTTAATTTTCTTATCTCATTATTCTCTGGCTTGTTCAAATTCTGTATTGGTAAGTATTCTGTATTTGAAAATGAGAAGTTGGAAATTTTATTTCCACTTCTAACTCTTCTGTATTCTTTTTATTTATTTATTTATTTATTTATTTATTTGGCTGCGTCGGGTCTTAGTTGCAGCACGCAGGATCTTCATTGCGGTGTGCGGGCTTCTCTCTAGTTGTGGTGCGCGGGCTCCAGAGCCCCCGGGCTCAGTAGTTGCAGCATGTGGGCTCTCTAGTTGTGGCACGTGGGCTCTAGAGTGCACAGGCTTAGTTGCCCCGTGGCATGTGGGATATTAGTTCCCTGACCAGGTATTGAACCCGCATCCCCTGCATTGGAAGGCGGATTCTTAACCACTGGACCACCAGGGAAATCCCACTCTTCTGTATTCTTGAGCCTTCTCTTTGTAACTGATATTATAGCTAATTACCCTCTATCACCCTGCCCAGAAGAAAACTTGATAGATTAAGGAAAAGGTTTTATTTTTCTTTTCTTTAAATTTAAACTTTTATTTAAATGCTGATATCCCATTAATGGGCAAATGCATCAGCTAACACTGAAAGCAATAAAACATAATCATTATGTGAATTTTTGATTTCTATAAACTCTTTTACTAGATGCACCATCTTGTGCAAGTCAGTTAACCTGTATGAATGTTGGTTTCTTCATCTATAAAATGAGAAAAATAATAGTACCGACCTCATTAGGTGTGCTATTTATTAATGTGTTTAGTTCTCATAATTCCATGAGATAGATCTTATTGTTATTCACATTTTATAAATAGGAAATTGAGGAAAAGTCAGTTTTAGTACCTTGGTCACAAGATAAATAAGTGACCGAACTGAGCTTGAAACTCAGACACTCCAGCTCCAGAGCCCAGGCTCTCAACTACTAAGCTGTTGCCTCAAAGTGGACCCCTTTAAGGGCCACATCTTCATGGCCCATTGCAGGCGGGGGGTGGGCAGAATTCAGAGTCAGTGCCCAGGGGTCCTTGAACAGCACCTCCGCCTCCTTTTTCCTAGTGCCTCAGAAAGCCCTTCATCCACTGCTGTGAGTTGAATTGTATGCCCCCAAGTTTATCTGTTGAAGTACTAACCTCCAGTACCTCAGAATGGGACCTTATTTGGAAATAAGATCATTGCAGATATAATTATTTAAGATGAAGTCATACTGGAGTCAGGTAAGCACCTAAACTGATATGATGGTGTCCTTATAAAAGGGGGAAATTTGGACACAGACACGCACACAGGGATACTTGCATGTGAAGATAAGAGTTATGTTGCCCCAAGCCAATTAACTATTAGAAGCCAGGAGAGAGGCCTGGAACAGGTCGTTCCCCACTGCCTTCAGAAGAAGCATGGTCCTGCCAACATCTTGATCTTGGACCTGCAGCCTCCAGAACAGTGAGACAAAAAATTTCTGGTGGTTAAGCTGGTCAGTTTGTTACGGCAGCCCTAGCAAACACCCCTATGCATCTAACTGGTTAGCCCCTCAGCACCTCTCAGTGAGTCTTCTCTCCGGCCCCTCTCAGCTCCATCTTAATCCCGTGGATTGCTTCCCCCTCGTTTCACCATCTCAGGCTCCTCCCCTTCCTTCCTCACTCCCTCAGCAGATGATCACACCTTCTACTCTCCTGAGGCCTCGCTGCCTCCTATGAGACCACTCACGTTCCCTCCTCCTCCTCCTCCTATGTCACCACTGGCTCTTCTTCTCCTCAGACCACTGCTCTTCCTATCATTCACCCTTTTGCATTCCACAGACTTGGTCCCTCTCCGTCTTTTCTCTCTCTACGTGCTCCTCTCAGTGTTCATATTCATTTCCATAATTTGAAGTATCAGCCCTGCACTGTGAACTCTGATGCTCATTCCTGCGGCCCAGCTTCTCTCCAGAGGCCACGCCCCTCACTCACAACCACTTTGCAAGTCAGTTCCAGCTGCTGACTCTTCGATTCCGGCCACACACTATGATGAGCAAGTCATCTGACATCTGTACCAGCTGCTTCTCTCTTTCTCCACAGTCAGTCAGACCCCCAAACTTTCTTTCTTTTCCATGGGCTTCTGCAAACAAAGTCACCAAGACATGTTGATACTCTCTCTGCAGTGCCTCTCACATACATACTTTCTCATTTCCCTCAGCCATTTCAAATCCTCATCCACAGCAACTAGGGTAGCTTACTGCCCTTCCTGTTACTCCAGTTTTCCGCCTGGCTTTCGTAGGCTGCCAGAGTCATCTTCTCAACATAGAATTACACTCCTGTCGCTACCCTAGCCGGGCTGGGCCCTGGTTGCATACAGAATAAAGTCCCATCTAAGTTTAGCATTCAAGGCTCCTCTCTGATCCAGCCACAGCTCACCTCAATATTGTCCCCTAAAATAACCAAAGGTTATTTTAATAACCAAGGGTTATTAACCAATTGGTCTCAACTGTCAACGCAGAAAGAGCTTTACTCGGTTCCGTCCCTTAATGGAAACTTCATGGTCTGAAACTAGATTTATCATTCCTTTAGAGATGACCTGGCTCAGCTGAGCTAATTCATGTTAACAAAATTCTTGAAAGACACAGTACCTGTTATAATTGCATTGCATATCTGAGTATACAAAGATGTGGCCTTGATTGAGTTTTCATTTTTCCATAACCACAGGATTCTCTCACAGGATGTATTACTTCTATAGGTGGCTAACCTCATTCACAGTGTTGATTGCTTTGTTCATTCATTTGTTTGTATGTTTGCTAATTTAGCACTCAGCTGCCTTATCTCCAGATTCTAAGGGCTCCTTACTATGTGGAGCTCCCTCTGAATTTCTCTGAATAGGTTTTAGGCTACCACTCAGCAGCCTTTGAATCCTGAACAGACAACATTAGCTGGTCCAGCCAGGGTCAGAAAGTTAAAATGTATGCCATTGATTTATATGTATATTCTGTATACCCCCGAGTTAAGGGCACTGACACTGAGAAAAAAAAAAAAAGGAGCTGAAGAAAAGAAATTGAGAAAACGGAGAGAAGCAGGGACTTCCCTGGTGACGCAGTGGTTAAGAATCTGCCTGCCAATGCAGGGGACACGGGTTCGATCCCTGGTCCGGGAAGAATCCACATGCTGTGGAGCAACTAAGCCCATGAGCCACAACTACTGAAGCCCATGCACCTAGAGCCCGTGCTCCGCAACAGGAGAAGCCACTGCAATGAGAAGCCCGCACACCACAAGGAAGAGTAGCCCCTGCTCACCACAACTAAAGAAAGCCCGCACTCAGCAATGAAGACCCAAAGCAGCCAAAAATACATAAATAAATAAATACATACATTTATTTAAAAAAAAAAAAAAGGAGAGAAGCAGAGCTAAGAAGAAAACAAAAGATGCATTTGTGAGGAATAGTACCATATTATAGTTTACTTACATTACCCCCTCCCACAAATTTAGTCAGCTTGGGCTAACTAATAATGATCTTCACCATAACAAAATACCATAGACTGAGTAGTTTAAACAACAAAAATTTACTTTCTTACAGTTCTGGAGGCTAGGAAGTTCTAGATCTAGGTGCCAGCCAACTTGGTTTCTGGCAAGAGCTCTCTTCTTGGGTTACAGGTGACCACTCATGGCAGAGAAAAAAGTCTCTCTCTCTTCCTCCTCTTAGAAGGTCACAGTCCTATAGGATTAGGGCCTTACCCTTATGACCTCATTTAACCATAATTACCTCCTAAAGACCCCATTTCCAGGTACAGTTACTTTGGGGGTTAGGACTTCAACATATGAATTTGGGGGTGGGGACAATTCAGTCCATAGCACCCCCCCTCCCAAAAAAGTATACATAAAGTTTTTTTCTCCAGTAAGTAAAAGAGAGCTGATGAATAGTGGGATACTTAGGTATAGTGTGAGTAGAGATAGTAAGTTCTGACCCAGCATACCTACCTAATAGTTCTAGGTTAGTAGCTAGAGACTGGGAAACAATTAAGCCTGCTCGAATTCTTATTATTTTAAGATATGTGAACCTAGGGGCTTCAAAGACAGTTATTCTAATGGGAGGTC
Organism: Physeter macrocephalus; assembly: GCF_002837175.3. Lineage (NCBI taxonomy): Eukaryota > Metazoa > Chordata > Mammalia > Artiodactyla > Physeteridae > Physeter > Physeter macrocephalus. The sequence continues at coordinate 109,617,785 of NC_041221.1, forward strand.
TAAATTTCATTTAATGTCTCATGGACTATGAAGACTTGAACCCTTAAATCTAGAAAGTTCAACTGTGTTTGGTTGGAGTTAATTTAATTTGTTACAGAAAGCCAAACTATGTAGATAGGATTCCCCTTAAATCCTTTCTTGAGTTTGGGTTCTTCAAATGGGGATGTCTTAGGTTGGGTTCCCCAGGAAACAGACTCAGAGATTTGGGTGCAGAAGGTTTGTTTGGGATCACCTGCGTGAGAGTTGAAAGAAGCAGGATTAGGCAGATGGAGATGTGGAACTGTAATGCATTTACAAGAGATGTCTCAGCTAATCTTAGTGGAAGCCCTGGAAGTAAAATGGCCCTTAGCATATCCAAGATTTGAGGAAAGGGGGCCAGGCCTTTGTCAACCAGTTATTAGGTATTGGCTGCCTCTGGGGAAGGGGCATAACTTTGGACAAGTTGGCTCCCTTACCCAGAGGGAAATTCCCAGGAAGGGACTCAGTCATGAGCCTTAAGAAGGTAACACTTCTTGCAGCTTCAGTCCATAAAGGGGGGGGGGGGTGGTCTGGTGATGCATCACTGCATCCACTGCATGGGACCAAGGAGCCATTAGTTATACATTAAAATCTGTTGACATTCCTCTACACTTTTTTTCTTGTGGCTAAAAGATCATCCTTGTGCTAGAGGCTAAAGATTTTATATGTAGGATCCCTCTGAAAATTCTGGGTTGCGGCTAGCTAAGACTAGTAATTAATGTAAAACTAAAATGCACAATATTTCCAGTTATGTCATTACAAGCATAAGGGAGGGAGGAGCTAGAACCAGTTGTACACTTAGTTGAAAATGACTGATAGATGATGTGATGAGGAGCCAGTTTCAGACAAGCCTGGACATTTATTTTGGAGGAGCTGATTTCCACAGAGGTACCTGTAGTTTCTGTAACCTTCCTGGCCGTTTTTTTCCCTGAGATTGCTTAAATTCTTTTACTAGAATCAGCAGAGGTGTTATGAATGTGGAAGGTGGTCCACTGCTGTATAAGTGTACCTCAACACTTGACTGTTAATTGGTGTGGTTAGGTTTAATGAACTCATTTAATAATAATATTCCTGCTGAGAATTTTTTTGGACACTAAATTCTTAAATTTAATAGTGCAAAACTTATTTGTAGAGTGTTAGTAATGGTTGTAGGACTTTCAGAGAGTAAAATAGTGGAAGGTTAAGTGAAATGGATTAATTAAATAAGAAAACCCAAATTACCTTTCAAAATGACTCCATAATGATCTTCACTTTGTGTTAATGAATAAAGCAGGCCATATCAAATGCCATTTGTGGGTGTTAGTTTAAAAGCAGCATTCAAAGCTAGCAAGTTTAGATCAGAGGAAACACAAACACAGCAAAATATTCTGCTTGGCAAACAGCGTTTTGTTTTCTGTACTGATCCATTAAATTGAATAACTTGATTTTCTTACAGGGTGTCAACAATATGCTTCTTCCATGTAGAGAAATCAGTGGGAACTCTCTAATCAACTCCTGAACAGCAGCAGCTTGTATCAGCAGTGATCCACATAAGCACTTGGGAAATGTTTTTAATTGTTTTAATTGCATTTTAGTGAAATGACACAAACTTCTTATTATAGCTTTTCCAAAGTAAGCAGTTCATTTAAATTGGCTAAGAACTTTTAAACTGATTATAAATACCCTTTATATGGTATATTCAAAATTATTTTTAGCAAGTTTTTCAGGATGATGTTTTGTAATTTATTATCATAATGAATTGTTTGGACCTGGGGGAGGTATGTCCCTCAGTTTTCCCATCCGCACAATAGGGATAGGAAAAAATGCCAATTAGGATGTGATAAGGCAATGTATGATTAAGTATGCACACTTTGAGTTCTCCAGGGTCCTCAAAGGCAATTTCATTTGAGGGTGAATTTTGTGGATTTTGTTTGCGGAAAGATAATTACTCCAAACAGGAATCCTGGGGGAGAATATTGCACTCATTTTTCATTCCCAGTGGGTTATAGAGGAGTAAATTTTGAGATTCTGAAATATTAAAAAAGAAGTTATAGTTTCCAATCAAATCCATTCCCATCGTATTGGGAAGGCACATCCGTTAAGAATGTGTTTAGTTACTTTATTTCAAGCATCAAGAATTCTGGGGTAGGTGGCTCAGTGATGCCTTCAATGAATCTTTTTTTTTTTTTAATCTTTATGCTCTGCCATCCTTAGAATACCTGCTGCCACTGGGTTGTAAGATGCTCTGCCCATGCAGATGTTGCTGCATTTCTAGGTATCATATTCCAGGCATGAAGAAGATGGAAAAAGGAAGTAGGAAATTGTGGCATCCATATCTGGAAAGAAAGCTTTCCCAGGAAACTTCAGTGCTTGTTTCATTGGCTGCATATTATTTTATTGTATGGATGTAGCACAATTTAACTAGTCCTCGGGGTAGATTTTGTTGGGCTACATATGGCACCCAGGTAGGGACTAACAGACATTGTAAAGGAAGAGAATGACCTGCAGCTCTCAGATCTAGAGGCTGGCGTTGATTTGGTGTTTGTCAGGCTACCCAGGTGTCTATTATAGTTTTGCTTCCCTTGTTGTCCTTGTCTTCCAGGCTCAGCCGGTGCTTAGCTCTCATAAGACATAGGTAGAGAGTGAGTCCCAAGCACTGTGGGCCTCAGCATCTACTCACGTTGTCTGCCATACAGGCTCGAGCCTACTGTCCTGGTTCCCATCCCCAAGTCCCCATATTACATTGTTTCCTGGGCCTGACTCCCTGCCTTGGAAACCTACCAGCCCTCAGTCACTGGAGAACCTGGCCTGCCTAGTTCTTATTTGCTCCCCTCTAGGGAGGGAAATTCTAGGTTTGAGCTTCTGCCTGGTGGCTGGGGCTCTACCATCTACTGACAGACTTAGTTACGAATGCTGTGGGCTTCAGATCATTGCCAGCTCCCATGACACCAGATCCCTGGCCTGGCCTCCGCCTCCCGGTCCACCCCCCGACACACACACTCACACACACGTGCTTGATCAAAGATACATGGTTTAAAATATCAGGTAGATATTTGAGATTCATAATGAAAAAGAGCACTGTTCTGTCCACCCCTCCCTACTTCCCATTCTTTTCTGTATAAAACTTACAATACTGTCAACTATTTCTTTTCATTTGCCTCCATAATTTATAATTTGCTTATATTGCTGTTTCTTCCATTTTACTTCAAATGTAGACATTATTTATTGATTTTCTACAAAGGAATATGTTGATTTAGTGTCCCTCCCCAAACACGTACCTACTTCCCCTTTACCCCTTCTCCTAATTATAATTTTTTGTTAGATCGATATTCAGATTTCTTGTTACACAGGAGAAAAGTCAACTTTCTAGCTAATGCCATTTTTACTTGGTCACTGATTATATGCAGCTGATATACCGTGTTTCTGTCTTTCTTGTGAATGCTTTTTGGTGGATCCCTCCTCTAGTAGATTCCCAAGAAAGCATCCATGACAGCTAAATGTTTTGAGAAATGTCTTAAGTCTGCCATTTCATTTGATTGATAGTTTGGGCATAGAATTTGAAGTTGGAAATTATTTTCTCTAGGAATTTTGAAGTGATTGTTCTAGGGTCTTCAAGCATCCGGTTGCCATCCAAAAAGTAGGTTCTGTTATGACTCCCAGTCCTTTGTATGAGAGCTCTTGTTGTTTCTCTTTTTCTCTTCTGGAAGCTTTTAGAATCCTCTTTGCCCAAAATTTCATGTTGATGTGTCTTAGTACGGGTGTAGGTTTATTTTATTTTATTTTATTTTTTTCCCTTCCCTGTATTTTTTTTTTAAGTCCATTATCCTGGTCCCATGAAGGACCCTCTCTTATGGAAACTGATATCCTTCAGTTCTGGGAAATTTTAAAAACTTACATTTATGATAGTTTCCTCCTCTCTATCTTCTCTGTCATTCTTTCTGGAACTGCTGTAATTTGGATATTAAATATTCTAAAATGATCTAATAATTTTACTTTATCTCTCATATTTTCCAGTTCTTTTTTTTTTCTTCCTAGTGTTGCTGTCTTATTTCCTGGATTTTCTCAAAGTTACCTTTCATTTCTTTTATTAAAATTTTAGTTTCTGCTTTTAATTTCCAAAAATTTTTTATGTTGTTATTCTCTGGGTATCTTTTAAAAATCTTCCTATTCTTGTTCCATGAATGTTATATCATCGTTTAACTCTATACAGAGTCCCTTGATAGTTTTGAGGAAGTGTTCTTTTGTTCCACCGTTATTTCTTTGTTTCCTCTGAATTGTTTTTTTCTTTTTTTGTTCGTTTTTGTCCCCCTCTTTTATGTTAGATGCTCTCTTCCATCATCCAGTTGTTGCTGGCTATCTCCTCATATTGAACAGTAAGGTGCAGCAAAGCTACTTAGAAATAATGTATGGGTGTGTATGTATGTGTGTATTTAGGAGAGGAAGACTTTTTGGTCAGTGGGCTTCACCATAGCTGCCTATTATATACAAGTATTTTCTTTTGGCCCAGGTAGCATCCCCAGAGGGACATTCTTTCAGCCTGGATGGTGTAACGCTAATAGCAAGGGTTCTCAGAGCTGAGGAGGGGAAAAGGAGCCCAGGGTCCTATCATTCAACATGTGGACCTTCATTTAACTCCCTGGTTTTAGGACAGCACCCTTATCCTCTGAGTGGTGGCAAGAATCTATTGGGGATCAACTTCTGTAGAAAATAAACCTCTAGTTTTCTGCCTGGGTTGGGAGGACTTGACTATGCTGGGTTGGGAGGACTTGACTATGCTGGGTTGGGGATGGGAAATAGGGATCTCACAGCTTCTTACCCACACTTTCAACTAATCCACCTATTTTGGGCTTTACCTTCACTCTCTGGCTCTCTTGTTTCTGAGCCTGTCCAAGGTGTTGCTTCACTCTGGCTTTCTCTGGTGAGCTAAATCCACTCATCCCTCTGCTTGGTGACTTCTGAAATTGAGTTCTAATCTGTCCTTGACATTATACAATCAGTTCTCATCATTTGCAAAAATTATGTTCTATGAAGTCGCTCCAAACACTGAATTAGTAAATACTGAACCATTGCTCCAAGGAGAAATACAGGGTTTAGGTACCTGCAAATCTCGTCAACTAATCAGCACATAACCTTGTGTTCAATGTACTTCTGTTTAAAGACAGCTTATTTAACATATATGATTGATTCATTAACATTGAACTTATGGCCAACAGCACGATAACTCATGCCTGAATGAAGCTTATCCAACACACACATTTTCTCCATATGGTGCATCACAGCCCGCTTGTGCCTAGGGACCTAGACAGCACTTCAGTGGTTTGCTTGGGTACCATTTTAAACAGCAAAATCAACAATAAAAAGCACCAAACTTTGAAAAAATGTTTCCCTAAATAGACAGTGGAAAGGATGCTTGTTTACACTGTGAGAGCTGAAGCAAGAAGGGAAAGGGTCACCTTGTTCAACCTCAGTTGAAAACATGAGCATAGGAGGCTTAAAACTTTCACCACCTTGAGCCTGTCCACAAATGACAGTGAAAGCACCATGAGTATTGCTTTTTGGGTTTAGAAATAAGTTTTAGAGAGTAGTCAAGTTCACAAATACAGAATCTGCAAATAATGAGGATCGACCATAATTTTTTACTCTTTTTTATTCTGTTATCTTTTTAGAGTGGCTTCAGGAAGGATCGAAGGGAAACAAGATAAATGAGCATATTAAATCCACCACCTTTAACTGCAAGTCTCTGTCGTTCATCCTAGTTATTTTGTGTAGGACCCACTGATACTACTTGTCTACAGTGACATGTCAGATTTTCCTAGCGCAATCTGCCTCTTCCATACTTATGCATCCCCAGTGGGCTCATCCAGGTGCACCTAACACTCCTCATGCGGTCCAGGTCCTCTGCAATTAGCTGGGTCGCGCCTGACCTTGTCACAACATACTGATCGCAATGTGTAACCAGCAGTGTGCTGGACCTGGCTCATACTGGCTCACAGAAAACAATTGCTAATTTTTCAGGAATTTTGTGAGGCCATTGTTAAACATGATCATTGTTAAAAATCAAATCACATAGCTTACAATTAAGTAAATTACGTTAACAACAGAGGTAGTAAACACTCAAAACTCATCACTTCCTGATTATTTACTATTAGCTATATTCTTGAGGTTATTTACATCTCTTGAATCTCTCTGGTGAAAAAACTATATCACGGTGTGCTACTGCACATCTCTCCCAAATTCACATTCAGTGACATGACATTGATAGTTTAAAATCAGCAGTGACAGAAGTATTTATAGTATGGAAATGAGCAGATGCTTCAAATCTGGACTTATTTCCCCCAGAGAACCCATTGTTAAACATTCACCAACATACCCCTATAGGCTGAAAAATTGTGTGGAAATGAGTAAAAGTAGAAATTAACTGACAAAGGGAATGGGGAAGGAGTCAGTTAGCTAGATCCAAAGTTATACATTAGCTACTTGGATGTTTATTCAGCAGAATAAAGAAGAAAATGAAATGAAGACTGGCAGACAGGGTCACAGAAAAAGAATCTGGGTCTTTCTTGCAATGTATTTATTATAGAATCTGACCCAACTGAGCCACAGGGTCTTGTATATATGAGCTTGGAAAAGGTAAACTTTTATAATTAACAGATGGGGATTAAAAATTACTGATACCCAGTTAGAATCATATTGCCTAGGAAACTCAATATGTGTGAATAAGAGATGATTGACCCATATAATAGGTTATTTCACTGACCAGTTAGTACTGTTGTGAAATTAGAGTAAAAGTTAGTGTTTTCCCTGAGCAATAGCTGTAGGGCAGTTTGTTGAAATAATTATTGCAGGAAAATCCAGAAGGAAAAAAATCATATTTAAAATTACTTTACGAAATTTCTACTAGTTGTAGATCCTTGTGAAGTTCAAGTTACTGGCTTATAGTATAAAGTCAGTAAGTATTTTTAGGAGATTTAAATGTGTTAGATTTAACTTTAAGTGCTTGCAATCAGTTGATTCCAAAGAGTTAAAAAAACTAATTGACTGATATATCCTTGGAAAGGCAGTTAAGCGGGGGAAAAAAATCAATGTAGAAGGTAAAAACAGAAAATAGTAGTGCTGCTGTCCTTCATAGCTATCACTGACATGAAAAAAACTGCTTATAGAGACTGTCATACAGAGTGAAGTAAGCTAGAACGAGAAAAACAAATATCGTATATTAACACGTATATGTGGAATCTAGAAAAATGGTATAGGTGATCTTATTTGCAAAGCAGAAATAGAGATACAGACATAGAGAATAAGTGTATGGATACCAAGGGGGAAAAGGCGGGGGTGGGATGAATTGGGAGATTGGAATTGACATATACACACTACTATGTATAGAATAGATAGCTAATGAGAACCTACTGTATAGCACAGGGAACTCTACTCGGTGCTCTGTGGTGACCTAAATGGGAAGGATATCCAAAAAGAGGGGATATATGTATATGTATGGCTGATTCACTTTGCTGTACAGCAGAAACTGACACAGCAGTGTAAAACAACTATACTCCAATTCAAAAACAAAACAGAAAATAGTAGTGCTGCTGTCCTTCATAGCTATCATTGTCATGAAAAACCTGCTTATATTGTGAAAACAGAATGATTCCTCTTCATAGTCACAAACATATTGGTGTGTAGGGGAAGGAGCACCCCTGGGCATACTGTCATACTGATTCTTAGTTTTTGTCCCCAACTCTGGTTTGGGGACCCTTTAGTGTAATGTCTCTGAGGGAAAAAGAATTGCTGACAGGCTTATATATTAAAATTTGCTTCACAAAGATGATCCTTGCTTGAAGTGTTAGCCCTTTAAGTAAACTGAAAGACTTCACAAAGCTGCTCAAGGGAAAAGGCAAAAATATTTTTCCTGGGTTGTTTGGTATAATCTCCACATAACAGAGACTTTGTGAATAGTCCTATCAGATTTCTTTTTTCCTTTTCTTTATTCGAACTGTTCCCAGTTCGTGTCTCACTTGCTTTTAGTGCTGTGTTGTTGCATTTGCTTTTTTTTCCATGGACAACATAAAATCATCCTTCAAGATTACAATATTAATCTTAAATATGGGCAATCTTTGGCACCATCAATGTATTCATTTCTTTTTTTTCAATTGGGATATAATTTACATACCATACACTTTGCCATTTTAAAGTGTACAAGCCAGCGGTTTCTAATGTATTCACTACGTTGTGCAACCATCACCACTGTCTAATATCAGAACATTTCCGTCACCCCCAAACGAAACCCCATACCTATCAGGTAATTTTTCAGGATAAATACCTAGAGTGGAACTGCTGGGTCATATGGTAATTCTATGTTGAAATTTTGAGGAACTGCCAAACTGTTTTCCAGTGAATTCATCTCTGCTAGGCTCTTACCCTTACGTCCTTTATTGTTTGGTTCCCTCCAAATATGTGTCCCTCTCTGGTAGGTTGTGCCAGTTGTGATGCTCTGTGAGAGAAATGACAAGGAAGAGGTGCTGCTTGAGGTAGTGTGCAAGTCGCTGATTTTTGTTTTGTTCTGTTTGTCTGCAGCTTGTCAGGAAATATTTAAAGACCCATATTCCCAGAACTGCTGTATGTAGACTCATTTGTGGTTTATGGTCTATTCTGCCTTCACCTTTGACAAATGGCCACATTCTGTGTTCATCTTCTTGATGATGATGATCACATCACAACTCGTTAGCTGCTTTCCTTGTGTGAGGCACTGTGCCCAGAGCTTTATATACGTTATTTTATTTAATCCTCACAATGTGCTTCTGAGATGGATATTTTAAATTCCCTTTTCACGTGGCCAGACCGAGGTTTAAATCAGTGAAGACATTTCACATAGCTGGAGGCTGACAGAACATTAGGAAAGTGCTGCCAGACTGGGGCCTCCGACTCCTTGGAAAGGTTTACCTATTCATTCTAGTTTGTCCTACTGTATTTGAAAACTGAGATCATACCTGAACCTATATCAGACAGAAAGGAAAAAAGAAGAAAGCCTTGGACAGAACCACCATGTTGTTTCAAATTCTGTACCTGAAAAAATACACGAGGGCAAAAATGACCACAAAAGCAGCATGCAATTGCCGTCCCACTTCTGTAATATATGAGTCTACTCTCCATTTTTTATTTTTATTTTTTGCGGTACACGGGCCTCTCACTGCTGTGACCTCTCCCGTTGTGGAGCACAGGCTCCGGACGCGCAGGCTCAGCGGCCATGGCTCACGGGCCCAGCCGCCCCGCGGCATGTGGGATCTTCCTGGACCGGGGCACGAACCCGTGTCCCCTGCATCGGCAGGCGGACTCTCAACCACTGCGCCACCAGGGAAGCCCCTACTCTCTTTTTTAAATGACACTAGGAAGATTTATTTCTTCTTTTCACCTTAGTATGACATTTTAATGTTGTCCATTACACATAGACATCATAAACCTAGAAAAATGTACACTAATGATTATTGGCTTTTAGATCCCCAAGATGAAAATTCTTTGTCTCCAAGGCTCATCATGGTTGTGGCTTTTCAAATGCAAAAGCTGCTTTGTGCCTCAGTGGACCTCCCTTGCTGCCCTGGTGCCAAGGGAAGTCATCGATTGCTTAAGCAATAATGGTATAAACTGTAGCAGCTTTTCCCTAAATGAAAGCATGGCCACTGGTAGCATAGTAACAAGCAGTTCTGCTTTATAAATAGGTTTGCCCAAAATGCTTGTGGATTTTAAGACTATTATAGGAGTTTTTAGAAAGATATATCTTAGTCAAGAGCATGAAAAGGCAATTCATAAGAGAAGAAATACAAATAGCCAATAGGTAAAAAAAAAATTTGTTCAAACCTCTAGTTGTTGAAAAATGTAAACTAAAATGAGACATAAATTGTTTATTATTGAACGGGTAATATATGCACATGGTACAAAATTCTAGAATACAAAATTATATACAATGAAAAGTATATTTCTCTCCTCCCATGCTCTTCTCCGGCTGCTCCATACTCCTTCTCAAAGGCAAACACCATTACCAGTTTGTTTTTTTCTTTTTTTGCCCGCGCAGCTCGACTTGCAGGGTCTTAGTTCCCCAACTAGGGATTGAACCCAGGCCCCAGGCCCTGGCAGAGAAAGTGCCGAGTCCTAAACACTGGACCACCAGAGAATTCCATTACCAGTTTTTTATGGACTCCTTTAATGGTTGTCCATGAACGTGGGTGTGTATATACATATACATGCCTACACGTATACATCTGTGTATATATGTATAACATACATACCTACATAATATTACACACAATCTTCTACACCTTGCTTTTTTCACATAACCATTATTCTTGTAAATTTTTACACATGGATACATATATATATCTGCCTCATTCTTTATCCCCCTAACATTTTTTTCCCCTAACATTTTTTTAAATAAAAATTTTTAAGCATACAGAAAAGTTGAGACCTTGTTCTTTTTAACAGTTGCCTAGTATTTCATTATGTGGATGTACCACAATTCATTTTACTAGTCCTCTATTGACATACATTTCAATTATTTCCCATCATTTGCCTTTATAAAATAATGCTGCAATAAAATCCTTATACATAGGTCATTTGACATATATGAGAATGTATCAGTATGGTAATTCCCTAAGAGTGGAATTGCCAGGACAGTAGTGTATGTATTTTTAGTTTTATAGATGTGGCCAGACTTTCTCCGTGGAGATTGAAGCAAATTATGGTTATACTCCAGACAGTTGCTGTTACCCCATACTCTCACCAAAAGTGTTATCAAAAATTTGATCTTGGTCAACCTTAATGGATGAAGAACCAAGACACTTTTTTTCCTTTTGTTTTGGAAAATATTTTTAAATAAGAGAATACCCAGTGTTAGTGTAGGTGTGACAAAAAAAGGAAGACTCATACATACAGGTAAAAGTAAGATTGATTGATTCAGCCTTCCTATAAGGCTGTTTAACATGTGTGAAAGTCTTTTCTAAGCATGCTTTTTTTGACCCAGCAATTCCACCTTTAACCTAAGGAAGTAGTCAGACAAGTGCTTATAAGATAAAAATGATGGAAAAAAACAAATAAATAGACTTGTAAAACGTATTATGCTGTAGCTATACAGTGGATACCTTGTTAGTATTAAAACATATGCAGAGCCTGACTTATTATCATGGAAAGATGTTTATGATTTTTTGGCTACATGAATACACAGGTTACAAAACAGTACGTTCAGCATGATCCCATTTAGGGGGAAGATATGGAGAGATAGATACAGAGATATGCAATTTGAGAAATAAATACCATTACATAAACATATACAAGCAAATGTTGATCTATTTATCTATCTATGTATCTGTGCATATATATACCTGGAGCAGTGTCTGTAAGAATGTACATGTTTGTAACAGGACATATGATCATTATATACTACCAAAAATATAGATAATTTTTCTTTGCTTTTATTATGTCCTATATTATAAACAAATTTTTATAATTAGCATATGCTTTATTTATTATCACAAAATAATACAATGGAAAGAAAATTTCATGTGGAATCCATAGCACCAAATAATCTATGTTTGTACACGTAGTTGCAGTTTATTCATTTCCATGGCTTAATTTCATTGTGTGAGTATAGCACAATTTCTTTATCCGCTGTCTTGTTGACAAAAAATAGAGTTGTTTACAGTTTTTGGTATGTGCAGGGACATTCTTGAACTTGTTTTCTGAAGAACATATCATATGTTTCACATGGCTTTATAACTAAGGTGGAATTTCTAGGCCACAGTCTATGCATATGTTAGCTTTAGTAAATGCTGGTAGTGTTCCAGCATGTTAACTGCTAGTAATGCATAAAGAGTTCTATGTGTTCCACCCCCTCCCCACACTTGGAGATGTAGTTATTTTCAATATGAGACATTCTATTGGTAATCAATTGACAATTTTAATTTGAATTTTGCTGATTACTTATGGGATTGAGGTTCTATTCATATTCCTAGTGTCCATTTGGATATCCTCTGCTTTCTATGCCAGTTCATCTTTTGCTCAGTTTTGTACTGTTTTTTTATTATTATATTTTTATTGATGTATAAGAATTCTCTGTATATTCTGTAATCAAGGTGTATGTATTAAATATTTTCACTTAAAACAAAAAACCTGCTGAATATATTAAAAAGTCACTTATTGAGGTGACATTTATTAAGTGTCTACTGTGTGTGAACCCTTTGGTCTACGTGTTGCGGAAGGGACAAGAGACCACCTAAACATCCCTATCCTCATGATCTGATATATAAATTGTTCTGAGTACTGGAGTGGGCTGGGAGTGAGTGAAGAGCACATGTTTCTTATTTTTCTTTAAAATTACCAAATTTCAGTTGGTAAGAATTATTGTGATGATTTAGACGTAACGCGCAATTGTTTAACCATTTTATCTGCAAGTTGCATTTTCATTGTCCCCGAGAAGGAGGCTTTTATGGCAGCTTTTTTGGCTAAAAGCAAATATCCACATGCAAGACAATTTTATCTGACAACTCCTTTCCTTCAGCTGGAAGGAAATAAAACAGCATAGAGCTGGATTCTAAGATGTAAATTGCAGGGAAGAAGATGTATCTGTAATTAACTTAGAAAGTATTGTTTGTGTTTAACTTCACCATAATTTTTCAGGATGAACAAATTGCACATTAGATAGGGCAGGCAAGAAGTAAGGCTTTTAACAAGTGTAAATGTTTTTTTTCCTGGTTGTAATTTCTAAGATGAACTTGTGTACTTTTAATTTATACACTGGTTTGGAGTAATTAGCCCTTGAATTGTCTATATTTCTTTAGAAGAGGGATGGACCATAGAGAGCATCTTGATTTTCTAAATCTTCAGAAGTAAAATGACACCCTTCACTGAAAATCATACACTAATGCTCAAAAGGAAAATATAGTCTTGCAGATGGAAGGTAAATACTTAAAATAATGTCATTTATTAATTTTTTTGCTTTGCAAAAACCACAGTATGTATCGTATGACTCATTTTCCCCAAATCACTTTGCCTGGTAGATTTTGAGCATTTTTCTATCTTTACAAAGTTTGGAAAGTGAAAAGAATTCAAATTCTCTCCAACTACCGGGTAATTAAGTCTTGTTTTAATATCTTGTAGAGTGATGTCTTTGTTACATAAGTTACCTACTGAAGATTTACTAACGAGTTTTGGACAATAGAAATGAACTGTTGTCAAGACCAAATGTGAACTGCAGGCTACTAAAAAATCTTGACAGGATAATAACTGGAATAACCTGTAAGCTGATACACGATATGGAGGCATCTGGTTTTCCTCTTGGCGGGATACTGGGTGACAAAGCTAAACTCCTGGCTCACTTTTCTCTACCACTGCTCTTTAGATACCAGGATTCTGAAGACCTGGTATGTAGCTTTTTAAAAAAGACCTTATATGTGCACATAAATCAAAATTCACAATGTGCCCAAAAAGGTGGAAGGCAGGGTAAATTTCTTTCTCATCTCTGTCCTCCAGACACAGTCCCCTTTCCGGAGGCAGTCCTGGGTAACAGTTCCTCCGGTGTCGTTCCAGAGATAATCTGTGCATATCAAGTGCATAAGGATACCTTCTACTTATGCTTTTATACATATGGTCATATAACTTATTCACCGCTCTTCACCTGCCTTTTTTTAACTTGACCTATTTTGGAAATTGTGCCATCATGATACATAGCTGCCTTATTCTTCTTAAAGTTTGTTTAGTGTTCATTGCATTGTATAGCTTGACCATAATTTATTTACCAGACCCCCACTGGTGAATATTTAGATGATTTCCAATCTTTTGCTAATAATACAAGCAGGACTGCATTGAATAACTGTACATTCATCATTTTGCATACATCAGCATGTCTGTGGGACACATTCCTAGAAATGGAATTGCTGGATCAAACAGTCTGTGCATTTTTAATTTTGACAAATACTGCCAAAGTGCAGGAGCTGTCATACAAGTTATACTCCCCCCAGCAGGGTATAAGAGTGGCATGTGCTTTTAAATCCTAGACCTAGCCTTTGTCACGAAGGGTGTTTTTTTCTGAGTCTAGTCACTGTCCCGAGCCTCTGGGTTCACTTGTGTTATGTTGGTTGGCTTTCTGTCTGTGATCGGGACTCATTTTTCAAGACTCCTGGATGCTGTGGTTTTTTTCCAACTACTTGAGGTCGTTGCTTAAGCCTCAGTAGGAAATAGGCTTATTTTTATATGCGTTTCCCCATAGACACGGGGATTAAGGGGGTTACTGATGTTTCAGAGCCTTTCAGAGTTTAGGCGATGCAGAAGCATTAGAGGGGTTAGTTTATTTTCCTTAATTTGAATATCAACATAGGAAGGAATCTTCCCACCCTCAAATAGAGAAACAAACTGAAGGTTTTTTTTGTTTTGGGGTGTTTTTTTTGCGGTACGCGGGCCTCTCACTGTTGTGGCCTCTCCCGTTGCGGAGCACAGGCTCCGGACGCGCAGGCTCAGCGGCCATGGCTCACGGGACCAGCCGCTCCGCGGCATGTGGGATCCTCCCGGACCGGAGCATGAACCCGTGTGCCCTGCATCGGCAGGCGGACTCTCAACCACTGCGCCACCAGGGAAGCCCCCAAACTGAAGTTTTGACCTTTAACGCTAGAGTGTTGGTGATGTCTTATGGTTATCACTTTACCCCTGAGCCCTCTCTGCTAGCCCCACGTCACATGCTCTCCTGGGCCTGGATCCCCGTCAGCTCTCCCTGGGACACTGTTGGCAGCGGGTGTGCGAAGCCCTCTCCCTCTGCGGCTTCCTTCCCTATTCTGGTTCCTCTCCTTCATTTCCTCTTCTCCTTCTTATCCAAACAGCTTTTTATGACTTCTGTTGGAACTTTACCACCTCTCCCTAAGCCACCATCATAACACGACAGGTTCAGGCACAAAGCAGAACGAGCTCCCTTTGATTTTTATATCTACAGATCTTTCTCCCCGTGCTTACTATTTTGTAATCTTTGCTATAGTCTGTATTCCAAACTTCTAAAACATAAAGAACCCATTCTGTTCAATTACGTAAAGCACCTAGCTCACAGTGCTTACTTAAATATATGATACTGTGGTTAGTTGAGAGAGATTTTTTTCAAAAACTTAGCTTTAAATTTATTTTGATTTAAATATATTTATATTTATAAATGCATTTATATATTTATAGAAATATATTTTTATATTTATATATTGTATTTTAAAATATAAATATATTTATAAACTATAAAACTATGATGGCATTTCTGTAGGTGATTTCCCAGTCCAGTGTTCACTAAGACTGAACATAGAGTTAAACGTTATCACAGTGTGTACTTACGTTCCTTAGAATGATAAGTCCAGGTAAACAAAGGTGGTGAGCTACCAAGGATAGTGGCATTGCTGCTGTTTGGTACCATTCATCCCATGTTGGTCTCTCGTTTATGGAGTCAGGGATTGCTTTAGTCACATCATGATATCCAGAAAACAGAACCGCTCCGAGAGTGGCCCACAGAGTGGTGCTTTTCATACCTGACTGCAACAAGGTAAGCATAGGAATTGGAAATACGTGTTCAGAAACTTTCAAACCCATATGACAGAATTGAACCTAAGTTTAAAAAATTGAGCTTATATTTTTCTATATCTTTTACAAATTTTTTTCTGAAAACTCATTTTATTTTATTCTATAAAATACCAATCTATTACAGTTTAGATTTTGTAAAGTTATCTCGAAAATTCTTCAAATGTTGGTGACTCTCTAGCCTGTAAGGCAGATGCGGTGCTCTAAACATCATTGCCCTGGCTTGTTTTCATAGTGGGACAAGTGTGACATCCCCATGTAAGATGTGAGGGAATGAGGCACAGTGACAAAATTTCTTGCCTCAGGCTGCTGCATATACTGGGATTAAATCTTTCCCTTCTCATTTCTGTGATCAGACTACAAGGCTTTGGCTTTTCACATTATGATATTTTAATTAGAATCTGAGAGAGTGAGTTGAATAAGAAAGTTATTCATGAAAAGAATCCTGCAATTTATTTTATCCTTCAAAGAAAAATGTAAATAGAATTTCCTCCCATATTATTTTTCCTTTACTGTCATTTTCTAAAACTAAAGTACTTTGGAAGATATTTAGGACAATTTTAACACAGTGGCTTTGCACTGAGAAAAAAAAATCTCTGTGTGCTGAATGTTTTTAAGTGCTGGTGGAGAGCATATACATAATAAAATTGGGGGAAATTTGCAAGCCCCACAGTGTCATCCTTAGAAGGAGGTTTGGGTTTCTATCCTGGCCAAAGGAAGACTCAAGGAGCCAGAATAAATATTGACAACATCTCCTATTCTGAGTGTGGATGCGACAAGCCTTCCCTGGGTGTGAGCAGAGTCGATGGAAGTTAGGATGCCAGACGTACATGTCCCCATGACACGTGAAGCAGGAAGAACTGAGGGATGTTAGATGAGAGAGAGAATGAGACCATGGGACAGAGGACTGAAAAGAATAGGGGTGGGTGGGAGGCCTCCAGGGTGGCTGAGCCTCAGTCTCATGGTGACAGACCCTGTGGGTGGGTCACTTCCATTTGCCAGGGGTTAAGGGCACATTTGGAGCCTAGCCTAAAAATGTGTTAGCCTTGGTGATTGAACTTAAGAGCATTTGGTGAAAATTTTTGCTTTATCTCCTATTACCACATTTAGGTATTCCTTTTCTACAATGGAAAAAATAAATATAATTATAAGTTTATCATTCACAGCAGGTTGTGTGTCTTTTATATGTTAAATACGTGTTGTAATATAAATCTTTTGCCTTGATGAAAAAATTTGGGTGCAGTTGTCTTTTTATAATAATGGTGTTATGTGTGTGCTGTAATTTTCTCATGAAAGTGTGATCTGAAATAATCTGAAAGGATAACTGTTCTTGAGATGTTGTTAATATACACTTATAAATAAGTTTTTATAAAAGTGGCACACTTCCCAAATTCTTTTATTGCCCCCAAACTTATATCTATCAGCCTTTTCCGTGTATCTTCTCTGTCTATATCTTTCAGACATGACTGCCTTATGTAGTTTTTGGATCGAGAGTCAATTGCTTAGCTTTAGTGGGGTTTTGCAGGAACATCTACATATTAAGAATCACTTAACTGTTTGTCATACTGACCATTACTGTTAGTATATTCAATTAGTAAGGATTTTCTGAGTGCTCACTACAAGGTTCTGTGTCTGTCACTGAGATTACAGAAGAGCTACCTTCTATTCATTCATGCATCCACCAACTTGTTGAAGTACCTGTGATGGACCAAGTACGGTGCCAGGAACTTGGGACAAGCTCCCTTTTACACAGAACTGATAGACCCCGTAAAATGGGGATAATATCTCTAAAAGTTATTATGAGGCTTAAATGAAATAAGATTTCTAAAGCACCTAGCACAGCCCCTGAATCATAGGTACTCTGAATGAGTATTTTTCCCCAGGAATGGCAGAAACTTCTTTTAAGAAGCTTTTAACAATTCACTGTGAAGGTAGGCTGAATCTTGCTTAATAAAGAATGTTAACTTACTGATTAAAATAATAATCCAAGGGCAAACACATTAAATATTTTCTCCCACTGGACTATCGATGGGAAAAGCCAAATTGAGAGATTGCCAAAAGAATGAAGAGTAAGAGTATTAGGAGTCACATGTAAAAGAATTATAGAATAAAAGAGCTTTTAAAAAATATGTAAGAGTAGTATTTTACTTGCTTGTAGATGCTTTATTCTTGAGTATTGGCTTTTAGTCACTCTTGATGTTTCACCTGGAGAAGGGGAAACCATCATATCATTGATTAATCTTGGCTATTCATTGTTACAGTGAACTCTCAGGAAGTTCAGGCTAAACATCAGAAAGAATTACTATTACGATAACTTAAATCTAAGAAGACAAAGCTAGTGCTTCCTCTAGGAAATATATGCATCCTTCCACCTGCCTTCTAAAGTCTGATAAATCTTTCAACCTATGTTTTTTCATCGGTGGGTAGTGTATCGGACATGAATTTGAATCTGGTCAGATTTCCTTAATCAAAAAGTGGGGATTTTTGTGTGTCCTGTGAATAAGAGTGAACCCCAAACTCGAAAATCAGCTGCAAAGAAAACTGTTTTATGACATAATGGCTTTTCTATATTCAGACTTTTTATATATCCAGTTTTGTCATTCCTTCTTTACCTAGAAATAATAACTGACATTTGTAACAATTCCCTTGCTTGACTGATACTATTGCCTGAAGCCTTTGAGGGTATTGTTCTTTATTTTATTTTCCCAGTACTATCCCATGGGACGTTCTGTGATGATGGAAGTGTTCTATGACTGTTCTGTGCAGTGTGGTAGCCGCTAGCCACATGTGGCTATTGAGCTAGTATAACTGAGGAAATGAATTTTTAATCATATTTAATTTTAGTTAATTTCAGTGTAAACTTAAATAGCCACCTGTGTGTATTGACTGCCATTTTGAACAGCGCAACTCAAGACTGTAAATATTAATTCCCAGGAGTTAAAATAGGTTTCAACATAGACAATATTGAGAAAGTTGGTAATGGGAAATTCTGGCTTTCCAAAGAGTTTATATCTCAAATATTCCATTAGGAGTGAAAATCTTTACAATATAAATTCGACGACAAAGTGTGTCTTCTTTCAATCTTGACTTTTGTTTTGTCTTTCCTATTTTTCTGTATTTTTTCAAATTGGTAACCTCAACCAAAAGCATTTTTTTCAGTTATAAAAATTAGGCCAACAGCTTTATAATTTCTAGTAGTATTTTTTATGAGAAAGAGAGAGAAGAAACAAGGAAACAGAGAGAATTAGCCAGCCTCAGATATTCTTCCTTGGGCTAGCGTGCTTAGTGCTTTAAGAGGGAAGGTCCAAGACGATTTCTGTTAATTCCTTAGGATGCATGTTGTATGGCATTTGGTTTGTTTAGGTAATGTCACCAATTTTATCTTTCCTTCATGGCTTTTCATGTTCTCTTCCCATGAGTTTGCAGATGACAGCTAACCTTTTTAAAAGTCAATATTGAATTTTTTTAGAGGCTGGGCTGCATTTGCCCACAGCAATGTCTCTTTGCTTTCCCTTTTTAAAATCAAAACACTCTTTTAAATTGTAGAATGTAATGTTTATGCCCCTAAAAAATGTTGTCTGTTGATTAACTGAATATTATATTTGCCAGTTTGCCTTCTTTGTGTATAAAATTTCAATTAACTGGAATATTTCTGGGGCTTCTGGCTGACTGAAAGGAAATGAAAAACTTATTCATACATTCATCATTTGTTTACTGATCGCCTGTTTCGTGCCAGGTACTGTTTTGGGTATCAGGAATACAAGAGTGAACAGAAGAGACAAAATGCTCCATCCTCATGGAGCTTAAATGCTAAAGTAGGAATCATTTTGTTTCCACCTCTGTAGATAACTTTTCTAAAATATCTCTTTCTTTTCATCTTACTAGTATATAACTTATCAAAATCTAGTGTGTTTCTTTGGTTGGTTGGTTTTAAATTAAGATTTTTGAGTTGCCTCAAAGCTCTCGTCCCTTCAGACTGTTGGTGTAGAAGTTCTACTCTGAATCACTTAGGAAGCCTTTTAACAAATATTGATGCTGCCCCCTCCTCCCCATCCTGATTTAGTTTGTCAGCAATGGAACATAAGCATCAATATGTTTTAATCACCCCAGGTGAACATGATATGCTGTCAGAGTTGAGTACCATTAGCAAAGAAGGCTTAGATTACTAGCTTGAAGGGTACAGAGCCTCTCATATACACTAGAAGATATTTTAAAACCTTATGATATGGGGACTTCCCTGGCAGTCGGGTGGTTGGGACTTTGCCTTCCAGTGCAGGGGGTGTGGGTTCAATCCCTAGTCAGGGAGCTGGGATCCCACATGCCTCGAGGCCAAAAAAACAAAACATAACACAGAAGCAATATTGTAACAAATTCAATAAAGACTTTTAAAATGGTCCACATCAAAAAAAAAAACCTAATGGTATCAACTTGTTTTGTTTTCATTTGTGATTATAAATTGGGGTATGCAAAAAGCAAAGAAGAAATGGGATTGAAGGTTCTCATTAACTTCTCTCCCCACCTCTTTTACCTCAAATCTAACATTTTATTTACCCACTTATTTATTTAACAGCTATTTGTATGCCAGGTGTTAGGGATTCAAAGATGAACAAAGAATGAACCCTCTCCTCTAAGAATTTACAGTCTAGTACAGAAGTTTGCAACTTCTTTTAAATAAAAGGCCATATAGTAAAGATTTTTGGTTTTACGGGCCATATAGTCTCTGTCACAAGTATTCAACTCAACTGTTGTAGTGAGAAAGTAACCATAGACAATACATAGACAAATGGGTATGCCGGGTTTCAATAAACTTGACTTACAAAAGCAGGCAATGGTCTGGATTTGGTTGTAGGTTTTAGTTACCAGTCTCTGGTCTAGTAGAAGAGAGAAAAAAATAAATCAATAATTACTGTACAATGGGGTAAGTAATCAAAGCAAGCACAAGTGACTTAGTAACACAGGGAAGGGGCATCAGATTAAACTGGGAGTTACCTGAGATATTTAGGGAAGATTTCTGAAGGAGATGCTATTCAAGTGAATTATAAGAATGGGCTGGCATTTGGAGAAAGGTAAAGAGAGGATTTTCCAAGCAGAGGGCTAAATATATACAAAGTATGGGCATGTAAAACAACAATGCCTCTTATGGAACCTAAAAGAAATTCAGTGGGCTAGGATGCGGGTTGCCTACTTTAACAGGAGAGTGAGGCTAGAGAGATAGGGCCTTAGCTATGAAGTGAGAAACATGGGTATGAAGCTGAAAGTCTTGAGGGGAACAAAGAAAGGATTTTAAGCAGGGAAAAATAACATGTCGCCTACCAGTTGGAAAGAGGGAGAGCCAGTAGGTGACCATTATAGTAATTCAAGTGGAAAATGATGAGGGTTAAGAATGATCAGGATAGGATGGATATGAGAGCCATTTAGAACAATAGACACTATTTTTGGTGACTGATTGCAGGGGGAATAAATGAGAAGGAAGCAACTTAGAAAATTTCTAGACTTCTGCTGTGGGTGACCAATGGTGTAATTTATGTAGAGAGGAGGAGTCAACTTGTAAAGGGATACAAAATGATGAATTCAGTTTAGGACTTTGAGTTCAAGATAAATGTATGACCTTGAAGTGTAGCTATACAGTCAAAATGGATTACTACTTAACTGGAGAGGGAGATTTGGGAGTCAATGTTCCTAGTGATAGATAAAGCCATAAATTTAGATTAGATCAGCTATAGAGAGTCTATAAAGTGAGAAAATAGAAAGGACAAGGCCTTGGGTAACATGGATATTTAAGGACAAGAACTCTGAAGGAGCAGTCATGTAGAGGTGGGAAACTAGAAGACAGGGCTGTTACACATGAAGGAAGGAGATTCAAGGAAAAGGCAGCTGTCAGTACTGAGTGCTGAAGAGAAGGAAAGAAATGTGTCTCTGGGAATGTGTGGTATAAATGCCTTCACAGAAAAGAAAGAGAGACCATAGAGATGGGGAATTTGATTCTGCTCTCCAGAAAAGTATGTAAAACAAGTGTGGGTAGCTGAAACACTGCTGGTGGGGCTAAAAATTGGTGGATGTTTCTCAAGGGATGTTTGAAAAACTGTATTGAGAGATTAGACTGTTTAACAATGAGTAATTCTTTTAGAAAAATCATACCAGGAAAATGATCAGATGCTCTATAGCCTGTAAGGATGAACAGTGTCATTTTGGATCATCTAATTTGATCAACTCCATGAGACATGTCCTACAAGTGCTTACTGATATGAATGACATTGCTCATTTTAAATGTCTTATCCTTCAACCGTGGCCTCAGACCAAATTTGTTTTAAGTTGCCTTTCATACATTAGATTTTTTTTAAGACAGATTTTAAATATTGAAAACTACAAAGTATATAGTAAACACACATGTATCCATACCCAGATTGAAAAGATGTAGACATTGTGTCATATATTGCGTATGCTTTTTTAATATAACATTGGAAATGCATGTTAAAACCCCTTTATACCCTTCCCCAATTCTATTCCCCTCTCTCCCTCACACCTTTATGGTTGATTTTTTTGCTTCCTGACTTTGTTTTTATTATTCATATATAATTTATAGTGTTTTTTGGTATATTTTTAAACTTTAGATAAATACTATCCTGTCGTTCATGTTATTCTTGAGGTTTTTACTCACTGCTGTTTTTGAGATTTATTAATTATATTAAAAATGTATTTCTTCTGAAAACTCTGTTCATATTTCATTAGCTGACGATTCCTCAATTTACGCATCGACTAGCTCAGGCCCTGGCACACAGTAAGCATCTGATGCATGTTTGCTGTTCTTATTAGCATGATTGTTAATACTAACCTTTTTCCAAATCTTTGCTCTTACAGATATTGTGCATGTCTCCTTCCATCCTTGCATAAGTTTCTTTAACATATGTAACTAAAAGTCATACTTCTGGTTGAAGGGTGTGCATTTTTTTTAGATGTTGCCAAAATTCTTTCTAAAGAAGTGGTACCAGTTTTTATTTTCCACCAACACCGCATGAAAGTTTCTGCTTCTTTGTCAACATTTGGTATTGTCAGACTAACATTTTTGCCAATCCTGTACCTATTAAAATGGTATCCCATTGTTTGCTTGAATTTGCATTTTCCGTATGTTTATCGAGGTTGAGAATATTTCCACATCTTTGTTGTTTCCACATCTTTGCCATTTTTTGTTAATTTTCTGTTCTTATCATTTACCCATTTTTCAACTGAGTTGTTATCTTTTTCTTATTACATTGTAGGAATTTGTTGTATATTTAAATACTAATCTTTTGTCTGTTATAGCTCAGATTAATGACTTATTTGATTTTTTAAAACTGAAAACATTACTTTTATCAAAATAATTCATGCACATGGTAAAATAAAATAAAATGGTACAGAAGGGCACATGACAAAACACAAGTCTCTTGCCCCATCCACCTCTCAATGCCCAAGCTCACTCCCCAGGTACAGTTTTTTACCACTTGTGCTTTTAGTTCTCTTGATGATTTTTTTCCATAATGTGCTTATACCACTGTGTAAGTATCCTGATTTATCACCTTTGAACATCTATTTGTTCCATGCTCTGAAAGGTAAGGTAGCCCCACTGTTGGCAGCCCCAATTCTCATTCTCATCATGCAGCATACTAGCCAGCTTCTCCCATCTCTTTACTGTCTTTCTGAATTTTGTTGACGTCCTTCAGATCGATCAACTATTCTCTCTTTTTTATTTTTTTTGCGGTATGCGGGCCTCTCACCGTTGTGGCCTCTCCCGCTGCGGAGCACAGGCTCCGGACACGCAGGCTCAGCGGCCATGGCTCATGGGCCCAGCCGCTCTGCGGCATGTGGGATCTTCCCGGACCGGGGCACGAACCCGTGTCCCCTGCATCGGCAGGCGGACTCTCAACCACTGCGCCACCAGGGAAGCCCTATTCTCCTTTTTACGATAAGCTTGTTTGCTTATTTAGTTGTTCGTTTTGTCTTCACTTTAGATCAGATAAACTCAGAAGCAATTGTGAAAGGCAAATGCATTTGCTCCCTCCAACAATTATACTCAGAAATTACCAGCTGTAGCCCAGAAGCCTGTTTTTTAATGACTTATTTATGATTTTTCACACTTTGAATATTTATGGAACTGAAATTAGAGTCCCCTAAATTACATTTTTGTGTGACTCAAATTGAACAGTTACAGAGGCAAAATGAACTTTTAGACTTGTTTTGAGTTCTTTCATAATCAGCTATTTCTGGCATACCTATTAGTTCCAAAGGTGTCTGTTAGTTGAGAACTGTGAACAGAAGCATCTAACCGTTCCTCAGAGTAACAATTGCTTTCACATAGCCCTCATTCAGACTGGGTTTGGGGTTTAGTATCATTGTGGGGAAGAATAGTGTTTTTCTCTGCATCTGAGCTTGAGAGACCTAAGCCCATCTTTCCTGTTATCTATTCCTGATGTTAGGCTGTGAATTTCCCTGAATGATGAATAGCTTCATTGAATTTTCACTTCCTACTCAATTTCTTCACAAGTTAAAAGAAAAAGAATAGCCAAGAGACCAAAAGACTTCTACATACAGAAAGTAATAGCTATGCTTTGTAAAACCATGCAGTTTTGAGCTAGAAGCATTGATCTTCAGTGCTGCCTGGTGATTGGTGTTCTCTGCAGAGCCAAATATTACCTGATTTGACCAGTTCCTCTGCTAAACCGGAATCTATTCCTCATGGTTATATCCTCTGAAGATAAGATATGCATATATGATTATGAATAAATATGAAACACCTTCTAGAGCAGTTGTAGCAATGATGAAAGGAAAATTTTATTTGGAGGAAATTTATTTATTTAGAGGAAACTTAGAGGAAAAAATGTTTACCATAATTTTGTGAAATTAGTTAAAATGTTCACTCTGGTCATTGCTGGGTAGAAAGGTAGCATGTAATTTGTATTTTCTTCTTCTTACTTGTCTACATTTTCTAAAATGAATGGGTGTATATTCTGAAATAATATACAAAAGTTTGTTGGTTTTTATTTTAAAGGCAGGTGCTTTATATGATGATGTTACTACTACTGAAGTAGTTCTCCACTGGACTATATTAGTTTTGGACAACTGCTGCTTATTATGTCTTCCTCTGAGAAACATTCCTGGCCTAGTGCGGAGAAACTGTCATGTTGCTCTGTCACTAAGGCTACAAGGTTGTTGTTTGTTTTTACGGTGCCCGTTGGTCATTCATACTCACTGAGCATCCCATGTGCTGCTGCCTTCTGTGGGAAGATACAAAGACAGGTATTGTGGGAAGATATCAAATGAAGTGGGGTCCCCCTTCAAAAGAATGATCATGTTTAACTTCTGAGAGTTTACAAATCCATCTATCAAAACAAATGTGATGGAGTTCTTTTGTGTACAGGGTGACGTGCTGGTTGCTGCACGGATCTTAAGGGAGATTGATGCATGGCCACTGGCTTCCAGGAGCCTGTGGTCAGGTTGGGAAGATAAGACGAGTGTGTGAAAGTAATTTTTTTTAAAAAAGAAAGAAAAATGAAAGTTTAGTATAACAATCTAAAAGTTGTCCCACGGCTGTATATAGTCACTGAATGAATGGTACAGGTGCTAAATGCTAGAAGAAGGAAGAGACCACTTGTGGCCTTGAGTGGGCGACAAGGCCAGCATGAAGCTGGAAGGATTTGAGCTGAAAGTGGAAACTACAAGGCATGATAAGCCATGTGTTCATGAATCCTAGAATATTAGTTATTTCTGCCACATTCCACTGGTCAAAGCAAGTCACAAGGCCAGCCCAGATTCAAGGTCAGGGAAATAGCCTCCATCTGTTGATGTGAGGAAAGGCAAAGACACAATGCAAAGGGGCGTAGTCACAGGAGCGTGTAATTCATTGCGAGCTGTTTGAAACAGCCCTAGCACAATGGCTGATAGTGAAACTGTGATCAAGTTCTCTGGGCTTGCTCTTATATGTAAAGGAGAGCTTTGGGAATTTTTTTTTTTTTTTTTTTTTTGGCTGTATCACTCGGCTTGTGGGATCTTAGTTCCTGTAGTGAAAGCACAGAGTCCTAACCACTGGACAGCCAGGGAACTCCCTGGAATTTTTCTTTCTCTCTCTTGTAACTGTTTTCTCATGTTGATAACAAAATGTAATATTATTCTTATCTGTATTTAACATAGTCGGGTAGCACATATATGTAGTCTTTCTGGTTTAAGATAAAAGTACTGTTCATTAACGACTGTTGATTATCAAGCTGTTCCTATTATCGCTGTCCTTATTTGTGTTCAGAGGCCAAAGTTTAAGTATCATTGACATCCAGGGCGGTGTTTGGTAGAATGGAAAGGGCAAGAGCTTTGGAATCAGACTGATTTGGTTTAGATTCCTGGCTCTGCCACATATTAGCTCTGGAACTCTTTCAGCCTTCACATCTTCATCTATAAAATGGGGATAATAGCATTTCCCCCTGCAGGTTTGTTAGTTGTCCTTGCTAGTTCTGTGTTTCTATACTGAGAAACTTTAGCTTTCATTTAGTTCTTAGAAACTAGCACTGCTGTTTAAAGATTACTGTCTGACTTAATTTAGTAGGATGTACTGTATTTTGTTTTTGACCTTTTATGAGAGTCTCTCAGTGACCCACACTTTTTAAATAATAATGCAAAATTATACATTCTCCTCTGAGTTGACATTTGACATTTCTAGAACACAAATCCTTTTTTGAGCTGCTTTTTGTGGAATGGGGCTTCTCAAGCTTGGACAGGCTTGGGTTTCTCACCAGGGCGCCCAAGTGTAAGTGGGCCACAGGCAGGGAGGAAGGCGAGCCTCTACAGATAGACTGCTCCACTTAGTGAAGGAGTCAGTTCAGTTCAATAAGCATTATTTTCCCCTGAGCAGTTTGTGCTTAATTACTTAAAGACTTAATCGTGAAGCTGGGGCATTGTTAAAGATTTATGATCAATAATTATAAAATAATCATAATAATGGCTACTATTTATTGAGTACTTAATACGTGCCAGGAACTGTGTTAAGTGCTTTACATGCATCATCTCATTTATCCTCAAAACAACCCTAAGAGATAGGTGCTATTATTATCCTCATTTTTAAAACCTATAAAATGACATAGCAATTTATGAAAGTAGTATAGTACATTCTATAAAGTTACAAATACAATAGGCAAAAATAAGAAAATGAAAACACCATATTCCTACTATTCAGAAACTATTAGTGTTAACATCTTATTATGTGAACTTTTGAAATTTAGAAAACTTATTTATCTCCCACCAAGCCTAATTTTTAAGATTACTGTCTAAAAACATGATAAAGAAATTCTTTTTTTAGATGTAGAACCTGAACATTGGCCCTTTCTTTTTGTTTGCATTCCTGTTTTACTGTTATGTAAACAGTACATAAACAGTACTGCATTCCTGTTTTACAGGAATCATAATCATTCCTGTCTTGGATGAATCCAGCTGAATATCAGGGAGGTTGTATTCAGCAAAGGGCAAAAAAATAAACATATGAATAGATAAAAAATTATTCCAATGTATCAGTTAGCTATTGCTGGGGAACAATCACAAAATCTCATTGGCATAAACAATAAGAATTTATTCTTGATTACATATGTTTGGGTCAGCTGCAGTGATTCTTATGCTACAGGTCTGCAGATCAGCTGAAGTGTCTCATTTGGGGGCCCAGGCTAGAGGGTTAATAGCTACCTCGGTTTGTTCTTCTCATAATAATGGCAGAAGCAAAAGGGGACAAGCCCAGTAGGGGATTAACTAGATAAACACATACATCCCAGAGGCTAAGTTAGATGTCAAGCCTGAAGTTAAAACGATGGGAAAGATCATATCTACCATGAGTGTCCCTGGCCCCAAAGCCAAGGCAAGGGTATAGACATATAACAGTTCTACAGGGAAATGAAAAATTAGGACTAATTTAATCTACCATACTTCCTTCCATATGTGTATATTTATTTATCTACCCATCCATCTATCTTACAAATAAAAGCATAAATATATACACATAAGCATTATATACTATACGTATATACACAGACATACAAACAAGATAAACTAAAACTTGTAGCTGTGCGTCAAAATTCTTTATGAAACACGAAAATGAGATGTCATATGGAAGCAAGGTGATCAACTAAAGAAGCTAATGTAATAGACCTGGTATAAACTGAGAAGGTTTTGGAGAATGTTATGAGTATTGAAAAACATAATAAAGAGTAAGTATAGAAGCATTTCAGGGACAGGACCAACAGAAATTTGATGAGAGATTGGATACTAGGGACAAGGATGGGGGGAATTAGGGTTAAAATGGAGTGAATGAGAAGATATTAAAAATATCTACAATTCTGTGAGCCTAGGGAACTTGGGGAATCATACTAGCATTGACCAGAAGGAATTTGTGAAGGGTGACTGGAGAAGGGTTGGTCTTTTCATGGTTAGGTTTCAGGTATCAGCAAATATCAAATTGGTCATGGTCTCCAGATGACTGGGTTTGGTGGTGTGTTGAGACAGGAGCACTAATTAGCTGTTCTTGTGACCATGGCCCAGTTCCTAATATCTCTTCCAGCTCTTAAATTCATAATACTTTTACCTTTATTGAGACTTAGAGTTGGAGCAATCTGAACAAAGTATTTTCCCAAAGAGTTTAGAAAGAGAGAAAAGAACAAGATTTATATGTTCAGGGTCAGATGATGTCCTCCAGATAAATGTTCTTGGCCAGCATAGTGTTGTTGTTCTTGTTTCTTTTTTATTCTTTTTCTTTCTCTTTATTTAACTTGAGAACATGTAGGCTGAATATACTTCTCTAGTCCAGCCACAGACTCCAGAAACCCCTCTTGTCTTAAATCCACCCACTTCACACATCTACATTAAGTCCTAGATCTGGAAGACTTTTGGGATTTTGATCCCTGCTCTAGGGCTTAGGGTTTACTAATTGCTGATGAGAAGGTGGAAAATACTCAAAGAAAATCAGGAAAAAACAGAGGTAGGTGAGCTCGGAGTCATGAAAGTTGAGATTAAATAGCATTTTAAAGAAGTACTAAAATTAGCTGATTGGTCCAGAAAGTTGAAAGTCAAGCCTGTTAAAATCTTTCTTGTTCCTTTACAATTTGAGGAGATTTTCAACTCTGCCAAGAGTGGAAACAATATCTTTTCTATGTTCTGAAACTTTATCTTACAGTTAGGTAACAATGCTACTCTCTACAGGTGCTTTGTCAATTTCGAAAGAAAGAAAAGGAGGAAAGGGCAAGGACACGGGAAGAAAAAAGAGAACAAAGGATTTAAAGTTGCCTCACTGTTCCAAATAATAATAGAGTTCTTGTCTAGAATAACCCAGGTGGAACAGATCTTTTTGCACACTTAGCACTTTTCCAGAAGCAATGAGAAATGTGGAAGCAGGTTTCCTACGTGTGGATGTATGCAAGAAATACTCTTTTTTTTTCATTAACTATTTTCTCTAGCTTAAATGTCTCTCCTAACAAGCCGTTTTTCTGTTCAATCCCTTCTGTAGAAATGACTTGTTGATGGTCTGTCGCCAATTGAATATGGAAGAGTCTGTGGCTGAGATCATGAACCAACTGGGTGCTGATGAAAATGGGAAGATTTCCTTTCAGGATTTTACAAGGTGCCGCATGCAGCTCGTCAGAGAAATTAGGAAGGAGGAAGTAGGCCTTTCTGAGAAGTCAGATAATTCCTGTAAAAAGAAGAAGCTGAGAGACAGAATTGCTTCCTGGCCCACGAGCAGTGACAACAGTTTGGGTAGGTACAACCCCATGACAGTTGATAATGCACCCCTATCCCCACTTCGTGACGTTCGTGAGACTGGCCTGCCCAGTCTGATGCCTGCCTGTCCCCAGGCTGTCCTCTGTACCACACTTGCTCTGGGTGAGCACTTACTAATCCCCCAGTTCTGTCCTGTGGCTTCCCAGTTCCTGGTTTACTGCTTTCTTTATTTTAGTTCTTCCATTTCCCCAGTATAATAATGCACTCAAATAGCTATTGGGGAGGAAGGGCAAACTGGATGAGAAAGGTGGTAATTGAATCAGCAGGCCTCAGAAACTCTTTAGGGACTTCTTCAAAGCTTGGTTCAGATCTGCACAGTGAGGTTTTTAACCATATTTTTTAAATTTAATGTGTAAAAATGTTTCTACAAACTGTTTTCCTGTTCCTAAGTATTATTGTTTTCTACTAATGCAAGATAAGCAACTAGAAAGAAAATTCTGAAAAATGTTGATAATTACTGAAGCTGAGTGATGGGAACATGGGGTTTATTGTACATGTTTTTGAGAACTCAAATATACATATTTTTAGTATGTTTGCAAATTTTCAGAATAAAAAGTTTAAAAGAAAAAATGCATCTTTAAGATGCATTGGTTCAGGGATAGCCTGAACCAAGGGATACAGGGAGTATCTGAATTTTCTGCCTATACTTTAGGGAACTTTTTTTCCTTGGAAATGTCTCCTGGATCTCCCTCTCTGTTTCTTTCTCCACTCGGTAGATCTAGTGGCAAGAAGCGAAGCTCCATGTTAATTGTCCATCATTTGTTAAATACATACTAATTAGCTTGGATGATTCTGTACTGCCCCACAGAACACACACACACACACACACACACACACACACACACACACACACACACACACACACAGAGACATGCACACCCTGAATGGTGTTCTGGGCAGTGGAATAATTGGGAGCATTATTATTGAGTAATTGAAATAATAAAAATGCCCTCCTATCCCCTATGCCTTGCTATCTTAATGGATTCCATTTTAGATGCAAATTAGATATCTGGTAATTCATATGCTCTTAGTGCAATATGTAGAAATATTTAATTTTTGAACTAACATTTTTCTGAGTATTAGTATATGTTCATTACAGAAAAATAAGGAAAAAAAGGCAAGCAGAAGAAAACAAAAATCATCCTTAATATCTTACTACCCAAAAATAACAACTACTGTTTACGTTTCTCCCTCTCTTTCTCATGTGGTGTGTGTATGTGTGATTTAATTGTTTCTTACATATTTTTTCACATACTTTCCATATAATTTTGTATCCTGCAGTTTTTCCTCTGCATTTTCCTCATGCTTTTAAATAGCATTAGAAAGCATGATTGGGCTTCCCTGGTGGCGCAGTGGTTGAGAGTCCGCCTGCTGATGCAGGGGACGCGGGTTCGTGCCCCGGTCCGGGAGGATCCCACATGCCGCGGAGCGGCTGGGCCCGTGAGCCATGGCCGCTGAGCCTGCGCGTCCGGAGCCTGTGCTCCGCAACGGGAGAGGCCACAGCAGTGAGAGGCCCGCGTACCACAAAAAAAAAAAAGAAAGCATGATTTGTAATGGTTGCATCATGTAAAATGGAAACTAAGAATTGGTTTATTAAATGAAAGGATGAGTAGAATTCTTTTTGCTAAGTTGTATTTTCTAATTTTTCTGCCAAGAACTTGGACTTCTTCTATAAGTACATAAGCACACACACATATATATATTTGAAGGGTTAAGTAAACTGTGGTATGTCTCAACAATTGAATACCATATAGCCATTAAAGTAATATATAAATGTGTATCAAATGTGTTTACAGAAGGAATACTTGTATGAAAAAAAATTATACTAACTGTTGAAAATTGTATTTTAATGTGTGGTGTTTATAAAATATCTTGAAAGGAACGGTTTTGATAGAATTGCTGCCCACATCTAATTGGTTTGACCGTCTCATAAGATTGCCCCAACTAAAGAAAGAGTTGAAAAACAATTCCTTTTTATCCTTTTCTATAACCACATACCCTTAGAGAAAGAAGAGGTAAGTGAGAGGAGGTGAATCGTAAAACGTATCATGAACTGAGGAAATGCCAGCACACATAAGACCATTTACCAATTTATCCTGGTAGTTAAGGCTTCAGAGGCAGCTTATGTGAGTGGGAATCCTGGTTCTGTCACTTAACTGCCTACACAGCACTAGAGAAGTTACTTAATCTCTCTGTATCTCAGTTTCCTCATTAAGTATAACATGAGAACAATTATTCTTATTTGGAGGAATAAAGAAGCTAATATAGGGCTTCCTTTGTGGCGCAGTGGTTAAGAATCCGCCTGCCAATGCAGGGGACACGGGTTCAAGCCCTGGTCTGGGAAGATCCCACGCGCCGCGGAGCAACTAAGCCCGTGCGCCACAGCTACCGAGCCTGCGCTCTAGAGCCCGCGAGCCACAACCACTGAGCCTGAGTGCCAAAAGTACTGAAGCCTGCACGCCTGGAGCCCGTGTTCCACAACAAGAGAAGCCACCGCAATGGGAAGCCCACGTGCCGCAACAAAGAGTAGCCCCTGCTCGCCGCAACTAGAGAAAGCCTGCGCACAGTAACAAAGACCCAACCCGGCCAAAAATAAAGAAAGAAAATTTAAAAAATTTTTAAAAAGAAGCTAATATATATGGAAAGCACGTGAAATGATGCCTGGCATAGCAAGATAAGCTATAAGCCCTAGATGCAAGTTAATATTGTTATTATTATTGCCACTCAGTTTTATTTCCTGCAGATTGTCACAATTACACTCCTGTTGGAAAACAACTTCCTATTCAGTCTAATGTGAATCAGATACATTTAAAAATCTATAATAATTCAACAAAGCTTTATGTGTTCCATCAGTCCCTCTCTTTTCTACATCATTAATCTTTCCTTCTGATTCTATATAGATAAACTCTAGTATCTCCCATCTTGAGGTCAGGAGAAGCCTTTTTTTTTTTTTTTTTTTTGCGGTACGCGGGCCTCTCTCTGTTGTGGCACAGGCTCCGGACGCGCAGGCTCAGCGGCCATGGCTCACGGGCCCAGCCGCTCCGCGGCATGTGGGATCCTCCCGGACCGGGGCATGAACCCGCGTCCCCTTCATCGGCAGGCGGACTCCCAGCCACTGCAGCACCAGGGAAGCCCATGGAGAAGCCTCTTCTTGACGGCATGTGCCTTCTAACTACTGCCCCACTTTTCTGCTCCTCTTAACAGTTAAACTTTTGGAGGAGTCTGTCTACACTGAATGCTTATCTGTCCTTACCTCTCATTCTTCCTTCAGCTCACTCTTCTCAGCTCCAGTCATCAGCACTCCACTGACCCTGCTCTTACTGCTTTCACATTGTCCGACCCAGTGGTTCCTCCTCTGTCCTCATCTAGACCTTTGGCATTGGCTCAGCTGACCACTCCTTCATTCAGCTGCAGTGTATTTTCCTGGGCTTCTCAACACGACGTTCTCCTGGGTTTCTGCATACTGTTTTGGCTTCCCTCTCTCTCTGTCTCTCTCCCTCTCTTTCTTTTTTTTTTTACTCTTCTCCTGGACCACTTCCAAATTTTGAGGTGCCTTGGAGTTACATTTTCTCCCTAGATGATCTCATGTGGTCTCATGATTTTAAATTCTGTTTTTGTGCCAGTGACTCCCAAATGTATGTATCTAGCCCTGCCCTTTCCCTTGAGCTTCAGAATCAGGTAAAATTGACACATATTCCTGCATATCTTATAGACGACTCAACCTTAACATGGTCAAAAAAGTATTTTTGATTCCCTTCCCTACCCTTCCTCCCAGGGTCGTTTCTGTCCCAGATATCGCCACCTAGGAAATATCACCATCCACTAGTTTGCTCAAGCCAGCAAGTTCCATTGCCTCTTTTGCCAGAGTACTTCCAGAATCTGTCCATTTCCTTGGCTCTCCTGCCACCACCCTTTTCTGACACCATCATGTCTTGCCTTGGCTACTAAAAGAGCCTGTAACTGGCCTCCCTGATTCCTCCCTTGACTCCTTACATTTCATTCTTTACCCTGAAGTCAGAGTGGTCTTTTAACAGTATGAAAACATGCTTAGGTCATTCCTGTGCCTACAGTGCTCCATGGCTTCCATATGAACTCAAATAAAGTCCAAATTCCTTACCGCAGTCTACCCCGTTCCCACCACTCTAAGTTGATCTCATAGCAATTCCCCTGACTTCTTTTGCAGGCTCCAGCCACACTGACCTTCCTGCTATTCCGCTAACTTAGCAAATTTAGCCGGCCGCCAACCTTTGCCCTGGCTTTTTCCTCTAGTCTGAAACACTCTTCTTTGTGACCTTCTCTTTCTGACGTTCTCTTTGCATGGCTAACTCTTTCCTGTTATTCAGATTTCAGCTTAAATATTCCCTCTTTGGAGAGGCCTTTCCAAGCTAATGTAACCGCTCCTCGTTTACTCCTTCCCATGGCCTTATGCTTCATACCACTAATTCTTATCTGACATTATATTATATTATATGCTTACTTGAACACTTATTTATCCATTTCCCCCAGTGCAATAAAAGTTCAGCTAGAATACTGATGGCCTTGCTGGGCTCCTGCTATACCCCAGCACTTAGAACAGTGCCTGGCTCATGAGACTTGCTCAGTGCATATTTGTTGAATGAATGAATGAGCAATGCACTGTGTTCATGCTCTTTTAGGGCTTCACAGAAGTGCAATGCATAGTTCCAGACACTAAGTAACTTGCAGTTTCATTGTGGAGTCATAAGCACATGACAAATTAGGTAGCAGTAAGGTTTAAATTAGAGTCAGTGAAACTTTAGAGGCCATTGAATGGTGCAGAAGATAAGGTCCATAAGGAGATCTAAGAAGTACGTGAGCGGGAGTTTCAGGGAAGGGTTGAGATTTCACCTGTGACTGCATTGTGAAGAGAAGTAGAAAGAATGTTGTGCTGTTGTGAGAAAAGCCTGAGAAAAACCTAGGTTTAACACGTAAGTGTCAGAAAGACTTTATTGTCAGCCCTAACATTTCACAGCACATCACGGCAGGGAGTCGAGTTGACAGAAAAAGACCTGTCAAAACATTACAGGCTCTACTTGGAAGAGGAGTTTCGATAGATTCATTTTTCCCAAATGTTTTCCTCAGAACACTGATTTCAAGAGATGCTCATAAATATTATGTGAAGAAAGAATTTCTTCGACAAATACATTTGAAAACTTTGGGTTAAATTAGATGAAGAGTTTACTCGAGACATCTCGGAGTCTTTAATGTGCTAATGTTTCCTGTGAATCTCCAGGAGAAGAATAAAATACATAGCATTCCCCACATTTAATTGACCTTAAACTTTTATTTACAGATCTTCTCTTTGACCTTTCTCAAATATACTTTGGGGAAAAATTAAGATATCTCATCAACTAAATCCTAATAGATTTTTGTATCATTTTATGTCATTTTAGAAATAATACTCAAAATTTTTTGTCTTTCAGGCACCAGCTATATAAAATTTAATAGTTATAGCAATAATAAAAAAAGTTAAAAATTACCAATACTATGCACAAGGCAGTTTTCTAGGAACTTGTATTATATGCTAAAATGATAAATCCCCATGTTCACCACTGAGTTGCTGTGGGACTTAGGCTACATTCCTGATTTTTCTGAGCTTCACTTCTCTTATCTCTAAAAGTAGAGTAGTAATACCTGCATTATAGGGTATTTGGAAGGACTTAGTGGGATATCACTTGTAAAGTTCTTACACAGTGCCTCTTCACATTAGGTTTTCAATAAACAATAACATTACGTTAATTATCATTATCATCTCTAATCCTTGTGACTACATTCCAAGTTTAGAATAGAACCCTCCTTATGTAGAGGAGGGCACTGAGGCTCAGAGAAGTTCAGTGATTTGCTCTAAGCCACAGAGCTACTAAGGAGTTGAGAACACTAAGACATCACTTATTGAAAGATAATTCTTTGAGTCCCCTGCAACTTTTGCTTATAAACTTCATCTTCACGACCAAGATGCAAACTAATAAGAACACTGCCATCCAGAGACCACTTCCAGCAATCGCAGACACATGGTGCCCAGGGTCTTGAGGAGGGATCTGAGGACAAGGCCTGTTAGAGAAGCCCATCTCTTTGGCAGCAAAGTGACAGCATGCATTATGCCAGAATAGTTACAAGGTTGTGTGTATGCTACCTAATTTTCCACTGGAAAATAAATAATCTAGATTCATTATAATTATATGTAATTTTCATTTTAAAATTTTGTGATTAAAAGCTTTTCATTTTGGGGGGGAAGGATAAATTGGGAGATTGAGATTGACATATACACACTACTCTATATAAAATAGATAACTACAAGAACAGGCTCTTACTTCCCATAAAATGACTAGGTGAAGGAAAATGCAATAAAATATTATTTAAAGGGAAAAAATAATAAAATAGATAACTAATAAGGACCTACTGTATAGCACAGGGAACTCTACTCAAAACTCTGTAATGGTCTATATGGGAAAAGAATCTAAAAGAAGAGTGGATATATGTATATGTATAACTGATGCACTTTGCTGTACACTGAAACTAACACACATTGTAAATCAACTATACTCCAAT
This sequence comes from Physeter macrocephalus, assembly GCF_002837175.3. Taxonomy (NCBI): domain Eukaryota; kingdom Metazoa; phylum Chordata; class Mammalia; order Artiodactyla; family Physeteridae; genus Physeter; species Physeter macrocephalus. Next base: position 109,653,704 of record NC_041221.1, read on the forward strand.
AAAAAATTTTTTAAAAATTTTTAAAATTTAAATCACATATTAAAAATTGTGATTTAAATTTTTTTTTCAATTTTCTTTGTGATGAGGGAAGACTCTGGAATTTTAAAAAATTCCTAGCATTAGGTATTTATATATGTTAGCAATTCCAGCAGAGCCTTTATTCAAACATGCCCTTTTAAATAAACAGTTTTTTACTTCAACTAAGCTGTGAACTTTAGACATGATTTCTACATATTCCTGTCAAATGTGTGAATTAAGTGAAAGAGGTACTGCTTCAGGGTGATGACCGCTAAAAAAAAAAATGGCTGAATTGTTTGCGGAGAGCTGATATGAGCCTGCAAGCTTGCCTAATGAGATCTGTGCTTTTCATATCTTTGGGAGCACTTGTTTTTCTTCCTTTGGTCAGGTCTCAGAGAGCCCAGGAACTTATTTGAATCAAATCCCCATGGTTTTAAAACATTGCTTAAGACAACAGACATTAAAATCTGCTAATTAATGCAACTAAATTTAATTTATGCTAAGATTAGAACTCTGGGCACAGTTTCCAATAACCTGTATCTTCAACGATGCTTTATTGGCCTTTCCTTGGTATATATTCCCACCTGATGTGTCAGCTTCATTAATTACTGCTCTGATAGTGCCCCTGTGGTCCAAAAGGATCATATAAAGTACTGAAGTTTCTTGGAGAAACTAATAGGAAGAATTTTCCTTAATGGAACTCAAAGTAAAAAGTTAGATCAAAGAATACACAGTTAGACAGGAAGGACTCCAAACCCCACAAGTCTGAGGAAGGAAATGTAAGGAGATATCCTGATTCCTTGGCACATTTAAAGAGACAAGCAACCCCCTGAATTTTGGTTTAGTATCTTGCTTTTAAAAAATTAAAACTAAAATTAGTTAATATATGCAAAACCTGTCTAGTCCTGAAACATCCCAATTTTTTCAGAATGAATGGTACTCTTAAATATTGTTGGGGTTTTGTCTATAAATATTTTTCTAAACTCTTAAAACAGGTTAAATTAAGTGAGACAGAGGGCATTTTCCAATTCAGCTGCATTGACACTAGTATGTAGAGTTATGGCTGGTAAATTTAGAGAATCAAATGTGGTTTAAGCCCTCTATGGACTCTGGATGAGAAATTAATAATTAAAACAGAGTCTTTTAAATAAAATCACTCATTGAGAGTGTTTCATTGTTAAAAATACTGCCCAGTTAGCATAAAACCAGACTAAAGTCACAGCAATTTTTAGCCCAGTTGAAGTTTTCAAGAAGTTTGTTTTTTTGTTGGTGGTACTGGTAGTTTTTTACATACTCTAAGCCCTATGTCATAGGGTTAACAATATGTTTATTTAATTTATCCTACTCCTAGAGGCTTCTAAATTCTTTAAATAATAGGTACCATGTTAATGTTCTTCTGTTGCATACTGAGAATACTGTCAACAACTGTCCATAGATTGACTGTTTTTAGAGTTAATTTAAGTAGATTTAGTTCTTGATTAACTTAGTCCACTTGTATCCCTTTTTATTAATCATTGTCCTTCCTGGCCTTGAGCAGTTCCTAATACCCACTGATTCACCTGTTCATACTTCTCAGATTAGACCTGCCATGGTCCAGGTCTGGGTCTTCCTCCCCATCCTCTGAATTACTGCAGTTTCCTTCTAACAGTTCTTTTTGTCTAATTCCAGTTGATGCTGCTATGACTTCCAAATATTTTAAATACGTACTTATGGTAAAAATGCACTGATTCTCTCTTGCTTACTTAAGAGACTCTCTGAACTCTTTTGGATGTCAAGACTCCTTACCATCCAGTGGGCTCATCCTACCTTACTCCATCTTGTTCCCCATTACTTCTTCACATGGATGCTTAGCTTCAATAATGCTGGCCTTCTAATTGATACATTCTCCTCAAGCCTACGTTTTGAGTTTTGTGTCTTCTGTACTATATTAGTTAGAGCTTTTTGGTGACAAGCCACAAACCCTCAACACTAATATTTTGAAGGAAAAGGGGAAGGGGAGAAGGAGAGGGAGGGAGGGGAGAGGGAGAAGGGAGGAAGGAGAGAGAGAGAGAGAGAGAGAGAGAAAATGTGAATATATTGGAGGATCTAGGCAGTTAGATCTAGCATGAATAGCTCCAGAGATTCAAATGCTATCAGTCTTCTTTCCCTGTTTCAGCCCTTTCCCTCAGAAATAGCTTTATTCTCAGGCTCCTTGTTGTAGCCTACAGCAGCCCCAGGATTACTCCCATTCTGTTGAGTAACTACAAGAGAAAAGAGTGATTTTTCTCTTCACAGCAGCTCCACAAAAATCCTGGAAATTGGTCTCATTAGGTCTTCTTGGGTCATATACCTATCCTTGAACAAGTCCCTGTGGCCAGAAGAATGCAGTGGTCTGATTGGCCAGGCCTGGACCACACACTCAACCTATAAGATTGGAGTGGAGTTGTTTCTATCCACATCATACAGACTGAGAGTTGAGGAAAGGAGGGAGGGAATCAAGGTACTGTCACCACAAGAAGCGTAAATGGATGCAGGGCAGGTAAAAAGAGCAGATGGCCACCACATGGTCCTATGTGTAAATCTTGCCTCCTATCTTTTCATTCAATATATACCCTTGCAATCCTCAAAAGGCTTTAATAATGCTACATTAAACTGACATGTACACATATATTTTGCAACTAGGAGATTCACGTGTGTCTTGTCATAAAACCAAATAGTAAAAATTTTAATGCATTCTGGTTTTTAAATGTGCTTCTATTATATCCTATGCCTATATGTCATTGTAATTATGAACCATCCTGTGTTATAATTGTACATTTATATTTCTTTCTTCTCAACTAGATTATATATCCTGGGTGAATAACAGAGAGCCTCACACATGCCAAACACTGGATGAACGTTTGATCAATAAATTAACATATCAATGAGCAAAACTGTTTGGTACTCATAGTACCTAGTCTTAGGTTTAGTAACTATTTGCTGATTTATTGTCAGTCTTCAAAGCATGGGCCTCTTTCTTTGAGGTAGAACTATTCCTTTCAAATAAGACATGTGTTTGGACCTAGGCATTTTTTTAAAAGAAAATTAGTCCAAGTAATGAGTTACAGATCAATCTTTTCAAGATTAATTTTTTCCTTTAAATCTATTCTTATCTTGAGGTTATAGTCTCAAGCTGGATATAATAAAAGTACCAGAACATTGAGTTCATTTCAGCTAGTGTCTAGTAGGTGCCTTCACTGTGACACTTGCTGCTAAAGTGACAAAAGAAGGAGAAGGTTTGCTGTCCTTGATTGAAAAATATGGCCACAATATTTTGCAGCTCTTTTCCTACACCCCTTGAATCTAGGGTGGCTTTGTGGTTTATTTCAACCAACAGAATGTGGCAAGATTGAAATTGTGCAAGTTCTGGAGCCTAGGCTTCAAAATGCCTTGCAGCTTCTTGCTTCACCTCTTGGAACATTCCTGCAACCATGAAGGGAAGTCCAGGCTAGACTAACAAATGGTGAGAGACCGCACAGAGAGGCCCAGCCAATAACCAGCATCGAGGCCCTGCCAGTAACCAGCACTGAGGCCCCAGACACATGAATGCACACATCATAGTTTCTCCAACCCCAGTTGAGCCACCAGATGACTGCAAGTCACGTTAATGATCCTAGGTGAGATAAGATGGAGAACTGCCCAGGTGAGCCCAGCCCAAATTGTTGACCCCAGAATCACAAGAAACAGTAAGTTGCAGCTTTTTCAAGCTACGAAGTTTTGTGATGGCTTGTTACATAGCAGTAGATAAGTGATATATATATAGGGAATTACCCTTAAGAAGTTAGTGCAAGTATTATGAATATGAGGCAAGACAAAAGACCCCAAGCCATCTATAAATTAATTGTAACCCCTATCAAAATCCCAATGGCATTTTGCACAGAAATAAAAAAAAACGAGCCTAAAATTCGTATGGAACCACAAAAGACCCCAAACAGCCAAAGCAATCCTGAGAGAGAAGTACAAAGCTGGAGGCATTGTACTTTCTGATTTTAAGCTATATTATAAAGGCATAGTAATCTAAACAGTATGGTAGTGGTATTAAAAACAGACACATAGACTAATGGAACATAATCAAGAGCTGAGAAATAAACCCACGCATATACAGTTAGCTAATACTTGACAAGAGAGCCAAGAATACTCAATGAGGAAATGATAGTCTCATTGATAAATGGTGTTGGGAAAACTGGATATTCACATGCAAAAAAATGAAATTGGACCCCTATCTTATACCACTCATAAAATTAACTTGAAATGGGTTAAAAAAAATTAAATGTAAGATTTGAAACTGTAAAACTACTAGAAGAAGACATAAAAGTTCCTTGATATTGTCTTGGCAATGATTTTTTTTAATATGACAACTAAAAGCACACGCAACAAAAGCAAAAAATAAACAAGTGGGACTGCATCAAACTTAAAAGTTTCTGTACAGCAAAGAAACAATCAGCAAAATGAAAAGGCACCCTACAGAATGGAGAATGTATTTGCAAACCATATATCTGACAAGCAGTTAATATCCAAAATATGTAAGTAACTCATACAACTCTATAGCAAAAAAAGAACAAACTATCTGATTAAAAATAGAGGACTTGAACAGACATTTTTCCAAAGAAGACATACAGATGACCAACAGACACATGAAAAAATGTTCAACATCACTCATCATCAGAAATATGCAAATTGAAGCCACAATGAGATATCACTTTACACCTGTTAGAATGACTATCATCAAAGACAAGAGATAGGTTGTTGGTGAGGGTGTGGAGAAGAGGGAACCTTGTGCACCATTGGTGGGAATGTAATTAGTACAGCCACTGTCAAAAATACTATGAAGTTTCCTCAAAAAATTAGAAATAGAATTAACATATGATCCAGAAATCCCACTTCTGGATATATATCTGAAGAAAATTAAAACACTAATTCAGAAAGATATCTGCACTCCCATGTTCATTGCAGCATTATCCACAACAGCCAAGATAGGGAAACAACCTAAGTGTCCACTGATGAATGATAAAGAAGATGTGGTAGGGCTTCCCTGGTGGCGCAGTGGTTGAGAGTCCGCCTGCCGATGCAGGGGACGCGGGTTCGTGCCCGGTCCGGGAGGATCCCACATGCCGCGGAGCAGCTGGGCCCGTGAGCCATGGCTGCTGAGCCTGCGCATTCGGGGCCTGTGCTCCGCAGCAGGAGAGGCCACAACAGTGGGAGGCCCACGTACCGCAATGGCCGCTGAGCCTGCGCATTCGGGGCCTGTGCTCCGCAGCAGGAGAGGCCACAACAGTGGGAGGCCCACGTACCGCAAAAAAAAAAAAGAAGATGTGGTATATATGTACAATGGAATAGTATTCAATCACGAGAAAGAAGAAAATCCTGCCATTTGCAACAACATGGAGGGACCTTGAGGGTATTATGATAAATGAAATTAGACAGAGATACAGGCCTTCTTCAAAAAGCAAGAAAAAATCTCAAATAAACAACCTAACTGGGCATCCCTGGTGGCGCAGTGGTTGAGAGTCCGCTTGCCGATGCAGGGGACACGGGTTCGTGCCCCGGTCCGGGAAGATCCCACATGCCGTGGAGCGGCTGGGCCCATGAGCCATGGCCGCTGAGCCTGCGCGTCCAGAGCCTGTGCTCTGCAACAGGAGAGGCCACAGCAGTGAGAGGCCTGCGTACCGCAAAAAAAAAAAACAAAAAAACCTAACTTACCACCTAAAAGAATTAGAAAAATAAGAACAAACAAAGTCCACAGTCAGCAGAAGGAAGGCTATAATAAAGATCAGAGAAGAAATAAATAAAACAGAAATCAAAAAAAACAAAAGGAAATATCAATGAAACCAAGAGCTGGTTTTTTGAAAAGATAAACAAAATTGATAAACCTTTAACCAGGCTCACCAAGAAGAAAAGACAGAGGACCCAAATAAACAAAAAAGAAATGAAAGAGGAGAAATAACAGATACCACAGAGATACAAAAAAATCATAAGAGAATGCTATGAACAGTTACAGACCAACAAATTGGACAACCTAGAAGAAATGGACAAATATCTAGAAACATACAGCCTGCCAAGACTGAGTCAAGAAGAAGCAAAGAATTTGAACAGATCATTAGAAGTGAAGTAGAATCTGTAATTAAAAAAAAAAAGGTCCCTGCAAATAAAAGTCCAGGACTGGATGGCTTCACTGTGGAAGACTACCAAACACATAAAGAAGAACTTAAACCTATCCTTCTCAATCCCTCTCAAACTATTCCAAAAATTTGAAGAGGAGATAACACTCCCAAATTTATTCTACAAGACTACCGTTATCCTGATACGAAAACAGACAAAGACACTACAAAAAAAGAAAATTACAGGCCAATAACTTTGATGAATATTGATGCAGAAATCCTCAACAAAATATTAGCAAACTGAATCCAATAATACAGTGAATGATCGTAAACCTTGGTCAAATTGGATTTATTCCCGGGTTGCAAGGATGGTTTAACAGAGGCAAATGAATCAATGTGATACACCACATTAACAAAAGGGAAGACGAAAACCACATGATCATCTTAATAGATGCAGAAAAAGCATTTGACAAAATTCAGCATCCCTTCATGATAAAAACTCTTATCAAAGTGGATATAGAGGGAACATACCTCAACATAACAGGGGGCATTTATAACAAACCTACAACCAACTATTAATGCTCAGTGGCGAAAAGCTGAAAGCCTTCCCGGTAAATTCAGGAACAAGAGAAGGATGCCCACTATCAATACTTCTATTTAACATAGTATTAGAAGTCCTAGCCACAGAAACCAGACAATATATATATATATGTGTGTGTGTGTATACAGACACACACACACACTCTCTCTCTCTCTCTCTCTCTCTCTCTCTCTCTCTCTCTCTCTCTCTCTCTCATCTGCCTTGGAGTACTTTGGTGGAAAAGACTGAGAAACACTGTATTAAAGGATCTCTTTAAAAGTGTATGAACCTTGGAGCTTCTTTCTCTTCTAGTTTGTTTTCTTGGGCTGTTTAAGGCTTTTGACATTTGAGCTGACAATCACTCTGGTACCAGATAATAACCTACAGAGTCCATCAGGGTCAAGGAATGAAGAGGATCTAAGGCTGCGCAAACACTGTTACGGTCACCAGCAAAGGCACTTTCTGGAATGGCTATTGCAATGGCTTTGATAGTTTTTAAAAAAACAAAAAGGAATAGAGGTTTCAACTCAGCATGTACAGGGAAGCAATCCTGCAGGAAAATCTTGATTACCCAGCAGCAGCTTATATGTGGCAAATCTTGCTTTCAAATTATGAGCGTAATTAAGGATGTAACATAATAATGTCCTTAATATATCTCACAGATATAGTAACCTGAAGATCAGCAGCATCCATTAAAACCAAACATTTTCCTTTTCCCTAAGCCAGGGAAAGTGTGAAACACTAAAATAGAGAGAAAATCTGTTTGGGTTTAGCCTGAGAAGTCATGTCATTTGCCATGAACAGACTAAGAGACCTTCTGAACAAGGCAGTGGGATAGGATATCGTAAATCATTTATCCCCCATCCCCAGCATCACCAAGTTATGTCCTCATTGGTTATTTAAGGTGTTGTGTGTTCTCAGAAGTTTGAACACACATATTAAAATATAAGTATAAAACAGCTAACAAAACCAAAGACAACAAATGTTTTTGACATCATCTGAGACAGTGAGAATGATCAAGAGTCATTTGTATGTTACTTATCTATCAGAATGGAAATGTTTCTGTATTGGGTATATTTGAACTTCAATTCTGTATGTGTGTGTGCATGTAAAGTTTAAATATTCTGCACTTAAGATGTCAAATTCTATTTATGGTACACTGGCTTTCATCTCTCCATTATGAAGTCACTGCAGACAGAACAAAGAAACAAAATATGATGTATTTTGTTTTTAAACTTCTAAGCAAGCATGTGTAAGATCAGTGGATTCTCAGGTATTTCTTGAGATATTAAATAATTTAGATTTCTCTTGTAGATTAGTACCTCATGTAATAAAATACACTGTTCTGTGGTGGTCTAAATTCTTGTAAAGTGATGTCTCAAGTAGTGCAAACTGGTTCTGTCTTACTTCTGATTTTGTCTTTTATCAGCATTTCAAGCTATTTGATGCTGCTATTTTTGAATATATTATTTTAGCCTCATTCCCAGTGGCATTAATCACTTCATTTTAGTCAGCAAAAGACAAAGAGTTCATGGAAATCCAGGTGTGTTTGTCTCATGTGGTAATCCTGGCATGAAGGGTGCCAGTGATTACCTTTGTTGATTGTATCTTTTGAACCACATAGAACCCAATAAAATTGTTTCTCTCTAGCATGATTTAACTGCACCAGTTCGTTAAGTGTCACTGTTTTTTTTTTTTTAACATCTTTATTGGAGTCTAACTGTTTTACAATAGTGTGTTAGTTTCAACTTTACAACAAAGTGAATCAGTTTTACATATACATATGTTCCCATATCTCTTCCCTCTTGCGTCTCCCTCCCTCCCACCCTCCCTATCCCACCCCTCTCATGGTCACAAAGCACAGAGGTGATCTCCCTGTGCTATGCGGCAGCTTCCCACTAGCTATCTGATTTACATTTGGTAGAGTGTCACTGTTTTTATGGGATGTTGAAACCATTCCAATTTCAGTGGCAGTGATACAACTTGGCATGATTTTAGATACTTTTCATAGAATAAAAATGATTACTTGGCTGAGATAAAGGCTCAGTCTGCTCGCAGAAAGTGTTTAGTTTGGCCAGACTATTTCATTGTCCATTGTTCATTCTAGAGAAACTGTCACTCAACATTATAAGCACAAAAGCACAGGAAGGCTTATTTTGCTTCCTGTTTTATCTCTTGTAAGACTACTGCAAGTTTGTTGGAGAACATAAATGAAAGAGCATTAATAAATGACTGTTTAAATCAGTTAAATCTTTATGGTTGTTTTGGAAGAATTTTGTATGCTTTCCAGTTGATCCATTTAAGTTTGCTACCTACAAGAATATCTAGTTGAAGGAGAATTTAATCCGATACCTTGTGTATTTATTTAGCTCTCATTTATGAATACATATCAGTCAGTTCTAGATAAATTTTAATGCAAAAAATTACTATGTCAGATTTCTCTCTTGGTATTTATAATGTTTTCTTTGATTTATCTGATTTAAGATTTAGAGTACTTGATAAGATTTTGCCCTTGAATTATAAGACTACAGCCCAGAGAATCTGTTAAATGCCATCTAGTTTCACCATCTGTTTAGTATAGATGAGGAAATGGAGAACTGGAGGATTAAATAATAACTGTTAGGTCACAGAGTTAGTTGGTGGCATGGCTGGTCCTAGACTGGAGCTCTCCTGCCTCCTAGTTTGTTCTGCGAATTCACACTGCCGTGTTCTTTCCTCTTTTTCTCTTGCTGTATTAACAAAAACTTAGAATTCCAACCTCTAGGATTGTTTGTTTTTCTATTAGGAATTTCTAGGTAGAGATTTAGAACTCTGCACTCCCTGAACTCCTAACGAGTACATTTAGTTACCAATCTCACCTACTTCAGTTGCTTTAATGCCACAACCAAGACACTCAAAATGCTTATGTTTTTCTAACACTTTACACTTTGCCTTTTTTTTTTTTAAACTTAGGTTATACTATTCTTCAAGGGATTTTTCACTTAATCTCATTTGGATAACAGTAACTAGGTCTAGAATCTATGGATGTAAACATTAACCTTTTCACCTTGCCCTTTGTATGTCAACATAGTACTTAAATGTCATCTATCTCCAGACTTGCCACTAGATGGTACTGGTTCTTGGGCAAAAACCCTGATAAAAAAGGACCCCATTGTTAGTGTCCACCTCGTGTATGAAATTGAGACTATAGTTTATGATATATACTTAGGTCTACAAGGCCACAGCCCTGGGATGGGTGGGGTCTCCCCTGAACAGGAAGGTGATTTCTGATTGTTCCTCCCAGTCCATCACCTGGGAAAGAGTAAGTCCTCAGATATAGAACTGTAGCTCAAAAGAAAGGGTTGCAAATGCTTACTGAGGGCAGGTAGACAACATATGAGTGAAGTTGACCAGATGGAGGCTGCAGCAAACTGGAGGACACGTGCCCATTTGCAAGGAGGCAGCCAATGCTCAACTACAGCCAAATGTGGGAATGGGAGCCAAATGTTTCCAGACATTGTGTGTGTGTGTGTGTTTGTGTGTGTGTATATATGTGTGTGTGTTCAATACCAGAAAATATTTTTACTTTTTAAAAATATGATCTCTCCAAATTTTTAATACTGATGACTAAATTTTTAAAAAATGATTTTTGAGTAGAATCAACAAAATATAACTGTGGACCAGATATAGTTCATACCCACCAGTCTGCAGCTTCTGTCAGAAGAAAGTCTTAAGTCAACAGAGTAGGAGGTGACTTCTTGAGCCTTTGCCCCTTGCTTTTGGAATAAGAGGAATTTGACTATCTAGTTTTATGCTCTTAAATGCTGGGAATTGGGATAATATCATAACATAGGCTGGACCGGGAATTAGGATGGGATAGGGATAGTACCCACAAAAAGTAAATCTCCACTGATATGCCTGATTATCGAGTTTCATGCCATTTCTATGTTAATTTCTCTTTTGATGTTTATAAAATCTTTTATGAATGCTGCCACTTTGCTTTGTTTGTGGTATTAAGGAAGAACAATTGTCCATTCTTGGGCCACAATGTCGGAGGGGAAACAACTGTGCCTCTTCATGGCCTGGGAATGGTTGCAGGGGTTGTTAGAGGGAAATCCTGAAGGGGAAGGTGAATTATGGATGATAACAGTTGAGATTATGAGTTTCTGTTACATCATCTGTTGTGGAGATTTTCCCTCCATTGCCAGGTTTGTTTTTATTAAGCAAGTTGTCTATCTTCTTATACATTTCTGCTGATTTGCTTTGTTGTTGACTAAGCTGTACTCTTAGAGTTTATTCCTTTGGTTTATCCCAAGGAATGCTTTTGTCCTCATTTTTTAAAAGGCAAACACCAGAGAATATATTTAGCATTATCAGTCATTCATACTGTGTGTTAGTAAAATGATCAGATTTTTTACTTGAGCTGGCTCTCTAATGAGGGGAATCCAAGGGAGAGATTCTGAAGAACAGGTGGGAAGGGGGAGAATTAGTGTTGTGGAAGAAACCTGAGGAAGGAAGAAAGAGGTAAGGCAGGGGAAAAACATTTTGTCTTTTTCACTTCTGTGTATGCCTGGTCTGATGAAGTCCCAATTCATACAGTATGGCACAGATCAGTGTTTCCTAAGCTAAGCCTGATAGGCTTCCATAATTTGGGGAATGGGGAACTGAGATCTTAGAGCTGGAACAGATCATATGGCCCAAAGGAGCAATCAACCAAGGAGCACCAAGACATCTGAGGAATTCCTCTAAAATGAAAGATAGAGACCAAAACAAGTAGAAAAACTTAAAGGGAACAGAGACTCTGCACGGAGAATACTCAAAATAGTCCCTCTTTAATATACTGTGAAATACAGGAAAAAATATTGTATCCATAAAAAAAAAAGCAGGATAAAGAGAAACATTAAAAAAACCTGCTCTGGAAAAAACATAGCATAAATTATAAGCTCAACAGAAAGAATGAGAAATAAAGATAAGAATATCTTCTAGAAAGAGAAACAGAGAAACAAAGAAATTTAAGATAGGAAAGAAAAGATAAGAAAAATTAGAGGGCTGATGCAGGTTGTTTACCACCCAAATAACAGGCATTCTTAAAAGAGTAAAGAAAACACAGGGGGAGAAATCATCAACAAAATGGTTCATGACATTGTCCTCCAAACTGAAGAATGTGTTTCCTGATAGAAGGGGCTGACCAAACATCACCTACCACAGAATTTTAAGACACACATCATTGTGAAATTTCATAACACTAGGGACAAAAATATATATATATATTCTTCAAACTTTCAGAGGAAAAACAAAAGAGCACAAATATAAAAGATTTGGAAGCAGAATGGCTTCTGACTTCTCAAAAACAATGACAGACATTAAATTAGCATTGTCTTCAAAAGTCTGAAGAAGAATTGTTTCCAACTTAGAATTCTTTACCAACTATTAATGAAGTATAAGTATAAAATGTGAATGTTTTCATGCATGCAAAGTCTCAGAAAATTTATTTCCCATGCCTAATTTCTTAGAAATCTACTAGACCTCCAAAAAAAAGGAGTTAACCTAGGAAGAAAAATACATGGAACCATGAAACAAAGAGTGAAAACAAGTTAGAAGTGAAGCATAATGGTCTTTGGAACCAGTCTGGACTACAGGAGGTCAAAAAGCTCCAGGAGAAGTTTTTCTGACTAAATTTGATGGAATATCTCTGCATCTTAAATTATTAAGAGGAGATTTAGATAATTAGCTAAGAAACTGAGGCTGAATTCATGATACATAGAAAACTAAACAAAGATACAAAGTATTAATTTTAGGGAAAACAAGATTATTCAAGAAAAGAAAAGTAGGCATGGCCCATTTGTGAATATGTAGTTTACATCATCATAATTCACACAAGTCATATTTTAAAGAACAAATATGGATTCCCATATCAAGTAACATGATTAGATATCAGGATGTATCTTCCAGCTGAAAGGGGTTGTAAAGCTGAAATGACTATAGTTTTAAAGCCCTCCTTTAACACACTGAATATCTAGTGAAATAGTAAAATTTGTGAATCTAAAATATGTCAATGAGGAAGCGTGGAGCATCAAGCCACTTTCACCTTGAGATTATTGTCTGAACCTGCTAAAATTGAATTTTGGATTACATGACCTTGTGGGTTCTGGGAACGGAAGACAAATTCCAAGGACTGATCAGGTAGGGAATTTTATAAAATATACCCTTATTTCAAGTGCTAGAATATTAGAGGGCTCTACCCTCTGTGTAAAGTTGAACCAGAAGTCCACAACCCTCAGAGTATTCTAAGAGAAGTTGCCTTGGAGATGAGTAAAGCAGTTCTAAAAATATCTCCACAAATAATTTTCCAAGGAATACGGGCAACTCAGTATCTAAAATTACTAAGTATATCAGGAGACTACATACCACAAGCAGGAATTAACATAAAAAACAAAGCCACCAAGATTTCATTTATTGGAATTATCAGACTCAGAATATAAAGTAATTATGTTTACTATGTTCAGAAAGAAAATCTAAGGTAGAAAAAGAAAACCAAAAAACCAAGCAGATTTGAAAAAGAACCAAATGGACATCTAGGAATGAGAAATGTTATAGTTGAAATAAAACAATTAAAATTAACAACAAATTAGTTAGAAATAAAGAGAGAATTAGTGAAATAGGAAAAAGGTTAGATGACATTATAAAGCACAGAGGAAGAAACACATGTAACAGGTAAAATATGAAAGAGAGACATAACATAAAATTGGATTCTCAGAAGAAGAGGAAAGAGAATGAAGCAGAATAAGCATTTGAAGTAATGGCTTAGAATTTTTGAAAACTAGATGCTAACCAGTAGATTCCAAAATCCCAATGAGTCCTGAGCAGGAAAAATTACAAGAAATATACCTATCAAGTAACATAAGTAGATAATTAGACACATTACTGTGAGCCTGTAGAACACCAAAGATAAAGAGAAAATCTAGGAAAGTATTTTTTTAAGAGGCAGATTACTTTCAAAGGAGCAACAGTTAGGCTGAGAGCAGACTCTCAAGAATAATGGAAGACAATGGCATTCCTCTGTCCTCTATGTATTGAGAAAGGTAATTGACAAGCTAACACACCATACCCAGCAAAAGTATCTTCCAAGAATCAGGGTGAAATAAAGACATTTAAAGACAAACATGAACCTAGAGAAGACCTTCATTAAGATAAATTCTAAAGGATATCTTTAAAACAAAATGAGAGTGGTTCCAGATAGAAGTTCTGAGTTGGAAGGGAGAAAGAAGAATAAAGAAAGTGGTAAATATGTAAATAAACTTAAATAAACAGTAAAAAACAATAATACTTTTCTTGGAGTTTTAAGAGAAAATAAATATTCAACAATAGAAGCATATAGGTTGAGAGTGGGATGAATAGATTTTAAGTTTTCTAAGGTTCTTATATTGTCCAGAGCTAGGTAAAGATATAGATAAACTTTAGATTTTGATAAATTAAGGATGTATGTTGTAACGTCTATCATAATCAGTAAAATAGAAAGCATTTAACTCTCAAACCTATAGATATAAAATATAGAATGAGAAAATGTTTCAAAAGACAAGAAAAGAGAAAGAAATATAGAACAAGTAGACATATAGGAATAACAAAATAAGATGAAAAGAGATTAATCCTTGTATTAGTATTTCAATTAAATGTAAATAGATTAAATTCTATAGTTAAAGACATAAGTGGTAAGAATGGATTGTAAAAATCTGCTTATGGGCTGTTTATAAGGGATAAATCAAAAACCAATGAGGGACTTCCCTGGTGGTCCAGTGGGTAAGATTCCACACTTCCGATGCAGGGGGCCCGGGTTCGATCCCTGGTCGGGGAACTGGATCCCATGTGCATGCCGCAACTAAGAAGTCCACAGGCCGCAGCTAAAGATCCCACATGCTGCAATGAAGATCCCACGTGCCACAGCTAAGACCTGGCACAGCCTAAATAAATAAATAAATAAATAAATATTTTTTAAAAAAACAATGAAAAGCTTGAAAGAAAAACAATGGCAAAATGTATGTTAAGCCTTCCTCAACAAAAGAAATCTGGAGTGAATATAATAATAGGAAACAAACTTGTCTTTAAGTTCAAAAGTAGGGTGTGGGTTTTTTCCCTGACACCAAATAGATCACTCCAATACCAAGTCTCTGATCCTCTGACCCAACCAGGTGTCCTACAGTTCAGTTCAACTCTGATGCTACCTGGAGTTAGCACAGACCCCACAAGTTAAGGCATCAATCCCACAACCCTGCCTCAACTTCAGACATCACCCACAAAGGGGATCCCCAGGCTACCTGTACCTCTTCCTGGCCAACTACAAATTCAGGGGCTTCCACAACACCCTTCTCAGGTTATATAACTTCTAGAATGACAATAGAACTCAGTAAAGTGCTATACTTATTATTACAGTTTATAGTAAAGGTATAATAATTGAACAGCCAGATAAAGAGGTATATAGGGCAAGACCCAGAGAATCCCAAACATAGGAGCCTCTGTCCCCATGGAGTTGGGTTGCACCACCTTCCCAGCACGTAGATGTGTTCACCAACTTGGAAGCTCCTGAACCCCATTGTTAAGGGGATTTTATTGAGATTTTATTTTGTAGCCGTGGTTGATTAAATCAACTGCTGATGGCTGAACTCAGTCTCTTGCCCCTATAACTCCCCTTCTCCAGTCCGTTTGAGTCATCTCATTAGTATACAAATGATACTCTTATTCAGGAAATTCCAAGAATTTTAGGAGCTCTGTGCCAGGAAAAGGGAGCAAAAGCCAATACATATTTTTTATTATATCACAAAAATTACAAAATGGTGAAGGATTAAATTCACCAAAAAGATGTAACAATTTTAAATTTGTATTTACCCAATAAAGAAAGTCTCAAAATACATGAAGTAAAAATTGACACCTATAAGAGAAATATACCAATCCATAATCATTACGAAGGATTATTAGAATATTTCTCATTAATTGCTGGAATAAGCAGACCAAAACAAACAAACAAAAGCCAAAATAAATAAGGCTCTGTAAGATTTGAACAACCCAATTAATAAACTTGACCTAATGGTCATATAAAGCAGACTCTGTCCAACAACTATGAGATATACTTCCTTTTTCAAGTGTACATGGAACATTTGTAAAATTTGATCATGTACAGGCCATAAAACAAGTCTCAACAAATTTAAAAGGACTGAAATAACATAGACCATGTGTTCTGAATATAATGCACTGAATCTATAAATCAAAACACTACCAAAACCCCATATGATAGGAAATTAAGAGCATACCTTGAAATAGTTCCTCGATCTAAGACAAAATTATGAAAATAATTTGAATTGAAATTCAAAATAATTTGAATTGAAAGATTATGAAAATATCAATTGAAATGCAGCACTTAGAGGAAATTTTATATCTTTTTATGCATATATTAGAAGATAAAAGAAAAAGGGCTGAGTTGAGCATCCATTCCAAGAATTTAGAAAGAGAACAGCAAAATAAACACAAATAGAAGAGAAGAAAGGATATAATAAAGATAACCAAAATCAATAAAATAGAAAACAAGCACACAATATAGAGGCATAGTATAGACTAAAGATAGGTTTTTCTAAAAGATTTATGAAATTGATAACTTCCTGGCAAGAATGCTAAAGTGAAAAAAGATAAGGAACAAATAGTTGTTAAAGGAAAATAAATAAATAAAGACCATTAGAGAGCAAGGATTGAATACTGAGTGGGAAAGTTTTACTGCTAAACAGGCAACCCAATCAAGCATGGAGTCCAGGAAGGCTCTCCAGGTTGAGGTCAGGGGAAAAGAAGACCATGAACTCTCTTGGTCCAGTATTAGGAATGCAAAGCCCCTGGGCACTGTTGATTAGCAATATTTGGGTTTGTTGGCTGAGGTCATAGGCTATGTAGGCGTAGCATGTTTGTAGCAGGAATAGGGCATCCAGAGGCCTCTAATTTGCACATATAGCAACTGAGTCAAGATTATGTCACCCAGTCAAGCCAAATAAGGGATTATTATACCCAGTATCAGGAGTGAAAAGCAGACATTGCTAGAGATGCTGCAAACATAAACAAAAAGAAGATATTATAAACAGCTTTCTGCTGATATAATTAAAAGTTTAGAAGAAATAAAGAAATTTCCAGAAAATAGAACTTACTAAAACTGATTCAAGGAATATAAAATCTGAATAGTTTTATAACTAAGAATGAAATTAAAACAGTAATTTCAAAAAAATCTTTCCACAAAGGACACTCAAGACCCAGACAACTTCACCAGCAAGGTCTACCTAACACTGGAAGAACAAATAATTCCAGTCTCACATAGACTCACATATAACCTTGATACCAAAACATGACAGGTACAGTGTAAGAAAGAAAAATTATAGGCCAATTTTACTTTTGAACAGAGATGCAAAAATCATAAACAAAATACTAGCAAACCAAAATCAATACTATATAAACAAGATATCACATACTTTGACTATGTTGGGTTTGTCTCTTGAATGCAAGCTTGGTTTAACATTGGAAAATTAGTATAACCTACCACCTTTTAAAAGCTTAAACGAAAGTGCCAACTTTTCAGGAATAAAAAATAATTCTATTTTTTGCTAAGAAGCTGGAATCAGCATTCAATTTTTGTATTCCTATTTGTGTATTCCCCTCCTCCCCCCACCCTTCCCCAGCATTTTCGCATTTTGATTAGACTAATTTTCAGCCAAGAAATACGGCCATGCCTATGGGCATGCCAACCAAAGGATGTATATGATGCTTCTCATCACAGAGAATAGGTCCAGATTAGCATTATCCCCATTTAGTCTTATGGTACTTAAAAATCAGTGACTACCAAGGGCTTACTGAATACATGGTCCATTAATGTGCCTTGTAAGAAAAGGATAAGTTGATCCAAAATACCAAGAGAAACAAATCTTTTATAAAAAATCTTAAAGTCTTGTAGACCATAGGTGTTACCCCCCCAACCCCGAGCCAGCCTCAGGGTCAAGTGAAACTCAGTTAACCCTTCTTTACTCCAGTGCCTCCTCATTTTAACACACTTTCCCTAAATTCTCCTTTGAATTCTTTAGCCCCGAATCAACCTTCTTGCTTATCTCCTTCATATGTCTAGTTTAGACAAACCAAGATAACAAGCTGCCAAATATTATTTTTAGTTTTTTAAGAAGGTTAAAGATGATTACCACCGCATCTTTATTAACTGCTGAAGGGCAGACACTTTGCCTTTTATATTATATTTGGTAAAGAACAGAACAGAACAATAGACTCTCAAGCTGGAGAAGAATTTTAGAGGTTGTTTGTTCCAGCTATCCCTTTGGTTGTCTCTAAACTATCTTCCATTTAGTGTTCTCAAGCCTGTGCTTAAATACATTAAGGACTGTTGAATTTACTTGTACAGAGTGGAACATTAAGAAATATCCACTAATGATGATGATGTTGGTAAGCGCACTTCAATAAGAAATACATTTCTTCATTTCTTTCTTTCTTGTCACCTATCAATAGTCTTGGGGTCAGGGGAGGGGGAGGGAGTTACATTTCAAAATGCATCTTCCACTTTATTCCTAATGTTCCATTGAAATTCAGTGCATTGTCCCCAGATAGGACACGTGTGACCTGTATTCAAAGTAGGATGCTAATAGACTCACTTCCTAAAGATTGCCAAAGGCCAAAGAACTGACTTTTTTTTTATTGGAGTATAATTGCTTTACAATGTTGTGTTAGTTTCTGCTGTACAACGAAGTGTAGCAGCTATATTTTACATATATCTCCTCCCTCTTGGACCTCCCTCCTACTCCCCCCACCATCCTACCCATCTAGGTCATCACAGAGCACTGAGCTGAGCTCCCTGCGCTATACAGCAGGTTCACCTCCCCTTAGTAGGATATGTGCTTCGAATTACTTTTTGTTTTTTCTCAGAAGGATACATAGGTTTTTTAAACTATCCTTTCCTACCCAATTCTCCTGGAGACCACAGACACAGATTTTAAGACAATTGGCCTGTGTTTGCATGTAATTTGTGCTGTAGGAAGCTAGAGGCCCTCATGGGAATTGAGCTCCTGAATTTTGTACCAAGAATTGACATTAATAAATGACCAAAGATTCATATGGTGATTCTCCTTTGGACTAAAGGATTTACTGCTGCTTCTGTTTATGTTAGTATTATCTAGAAATAGTAAATGTGCTATGACAGGGAAGGCTGACACCTGACAGCCAATTTGTTCAAATTCCCCTGTGCTTCTTTCTGTTGGTGTGGTAGTTCTGAATTCAGAAAGGTAGCTGCTTCCAGTGTTTTGAAAGGAGTATTTTCTCTCTTGCCACTGAAGGTAATAAATTAGGCAGTGTTCTCTAAACAATCCACATAAATGAAAGATTAATGACCACTCATAAAATACTGTTAATACATGTCTCAGGATCCCCTAAACACTCTGCATTATCACCTACCTGTGACGTGATGAGAGGGCCCGGGCATTCAAATGAAGGATGGAAAAGAAAGAACTGGATGTAGAAAACAGGGGTGTCTAGGGTGGCCAGAGCACAAGTCTGATGAATAAATCATATCTACTCAGCCCTTGCTGCCGCCACTTGCAGGCTGTGCAGATTTCCTTACGGTGCCAGCCACAGGTGTTAGGAAGGCCAGGTGTCCTCTGGACATAGGAGTTGGCCAAGTAGAATAGGGAAGCAAAGTCTATCAAACCTGATAACCAAAGACTGTGAGTTGTTAATGGAATATTCCATACTCAGAGAAACATAACTTTGGCCGTGACCTAATTGGCTATTTTTATTGTCTGTAATGCTGATATTAAGTACAAAACTATCGATGAAAATTTAGCCACTGGTTAGGTGCCAAAGGTTTGTTTTTTAAAAATTGGTAATTTTGGACTTCCCTGGTGGAGCAGTGGTTAAGAATCCGCCTGCCAATGCAGGGGACATGAGTTCGATCCCTGGTCTGGGAAGATCCCACATGCCACGGAGCAAGTACTGAGCCCACGCGCCACAACTACTGAGTCCGCCTGCTGCAACTACTGAAGCCCGTACGCCTAGAGCCTGTGCTCTGCAACAAGAGAAACCACGGCAATGAGAAGCCCTCGCACCACAACGAAGAGTAGCCCCCCCTCACTGCAACTAGAGAAAGCCCGTGCACAGCAACGAAGACCCAACACAGCCAACAATAAATAAATTTTTTAAAAATTAAAAAAAAAACAGCTCATAAATTAAAAAAAAAAAGAATTGGTAATTTTAACAGGTACCTTTCAGAACCCGAGAGGTACACATTTCTCTCATATATTTGTTCCCTAATAAATTGTCCAAAATGGGTTCCAAATGACTAAAATTGTGAGGTGTCACCAGATAATTGCTCACATTTCTTGATCAGTTTGTCATATACCAGGGATTGTCTCATACATTCTACATATTTTAATCTTATTTAACTCTCACAGCACCTCTATGAGATACATATTATTATCCCCATTTTAAAGATGAGAAAACTGAAGCTTAGGTTAAATAATTTGCTTGAGGTCACATAGCTGGTCATGGTGACTCTTGACTTGACCTCAGTGAATCTGACCACAAAACCCCAGCTCTTAACCACTATTCTATGCAAATGAGCAAAGTCTATAAAATGAAGCTAAAAAAAAGAAAAAAAGAAAAATAAAAAAAAATTTTTAAATAAAAAATAATAAAAAAAATAAAATGAAGCCAAAAGAGAGAAAATACCTTTTTTCTTTTCTTTTTTTTTTTTGGGGGGGTATGCGGACCTCCCTCTGTTGTGGCCTCTCCCGTTGCGGAGCACAGGCTCCGGACGCGCAGGCCCAGCGGCCATGGCTCACGGGCCCAGCCGCTCCGCGGCATGTGGGATCCTCCCAGACCGGGGCGCGAACCCGGTTCCCCTGCATCGGCAGGCGGACGCGCAACTGAAGGTAATAAATTAGGCAGTGTTCTCTAAACAATCCACATAAATGAAAGATTAATGACCACTCATAAAATACTGTTAATACATGTCTCAGGATCCCCTAAACACTCTGCATTATCACCTACCTGTGACGTGATGAGAGGGCCCGGGCATTCAAATGAAGGATGGAAAAGAAAGAACTGGATGTAGAAAACAGGGGTGTCTAGGGTGGCCAGAGCACAAGTCTGATGAATAAATCATATCTACTCAGCCCTTGCTGCCGCCACTTGCAGGCTGTGCAGATTTCCTTACGGTGCCAGCCACAGGTGTTAGGAAGGCCAGGTGTCCTCTGGACATAGGAGTTGGCCAAGTAGAATAGGGAAGCAAAGTCTATCAAACCTGATAACCAAAGACTGTGAGTTGTTAATGGAATATTCCATACTCAGAGAAACATAACTTTGGCCGTGACCTAATTGGCTATTTTTATTGTCTGTAATGCTGATATTAAGTACAAAACTATCGATGAAAATTTAGCCACTGGTTAGGTGCCAAAGGTTTGTTTTTTAAAAATTGGTAATTTTGGACTTCCCTGGTGGAGCAGTGGTTAAGAATCCGCCTGCCAATGCAGGGGACATGAGTTCGATCCCTGGTCTGGGAAGATCCCACATGCCACGGAGCAAGTACTGAGCCCACGCGCCACAACTACTGAGTCCGCCTGCTGCAACTACTGAAGCCCGTACGCCTAAAGCCTGTGCTCTGCAACAAGAGAAACCACGGCAATGAGAAGCCCTCGCACCACAACGAAGAGTAGCCCCCCCTCACTGCAACTAGAGAAAGCCCGTGCACAGCAACGAAGACCCAACACAGCCAACAATAAATAAATTTTTTAAAAATTAAAAAAAAAACAGCTCATAAATTAAAAAAAAAAAGAATTGGTAATTTTAACAGGTACCTTTCAGAACCCGAGAGGTACACATTTCTCTCATATATTTGTTCCCTAATAAATTGTCCAAAATGGGTTCCAAATGACTAAAATTGTGAGGTGTCACCAGATAATTGCTCACATTTCTTGATCAGTTTGTCATATACCAGGGATTGTCTCATACATTCTACATATTTTAATCTTATTTAACTCTCACAGCACCTCTATGAGATACATATTATTATCCCCATTTTAAAGATGAGAAAACTGAAGCTTAGGTTAAATAATTTGCTTGAGGTCACATAGCTGGTCATGGTGACTCTTGACTTGACCTCAGTGAATCTGACCACAAAACCCCAGCTCTTAACCACTATTCTATGCAAATGAGCAAAGTCTATAAAATGAAGCTAAAAAAAAGAAAAAAAGAAAAATAAAAAAAAATTTTTAAATAAAAAATAATAAAAAAAATAAAATGAAGCCAAAAGAGAGAAAATACCTTTTTTCTTTTCTTTTTTTTTTTGGGGGGGTATGCGGACCTCCCTCTGTTGTGGCCTCTCCCGTTGCGGAGCACAGGCTCCGGACGCGCAGGCCCAGCGGCCATGGCTCACGGGCCCAGCCGCTCCGCGGCATGTGGGATCCTCCCAGACCGGGGCGCGAACCCGGTTCCCCTGCATCGGCAGGCGGACGCGCAACCACTGCGCCACCAGGGAAGCCCCACCTTTTTTCTTAAAATGGAAAAATGACTTTGCTATTCATAGACTGTGGGTGGATCTATATTAGATAATATATGTAAGGTTCTTAGAACAGTGCCTGGCCCTTATTGGCTTTGAATAAATGTTAGCTGTCATGGTTGTTGTAGTATCTTTAAGGTAAATTTCAGGTGTTCCAAATGTTGGTTTCCCTGATTCTCACAGGGAGCTTGGCCCATGGGAAGGTGGCATAGTGCCTTTGGTGAATAAGTGCATTAATTGCAGGCTTTGGAACCAAACCTGGGTGGCACTTTGAAAATGGGATTAAAGCCCTAGCTTATAGCCAAGTACCCAGCAGAGCAAGGATGTTTGGTAGATTTTCTGTTGCAGCATCCTCTCTGAAAGCAGGGTTTTCCCAGTGATGTATTTTATAAAGATGTCAAATTGCCACTTGTTTCCTGTGCTTTTCTGATAAGAGAAGCACTTGGAATCTGTGCTCTGCCACCTTTAAACACTAAATATTCAGATTTTTAAAAGTATACATCTTACTTCAGAGCACCCTAGAGGATTATGGTGGCAGATATTATGACCTCCTTTGGTTCTGTGTATGCAGAGACCTCTAGGCCCAGGGAGTGCTTTGGCCTTTGGTATTTAAAGGGATGCTGTACAGTCACTGTCCTTACTGGCCTGGAGAGCAGTTGCTCAGTGGTTATTATGGACTGAATATTTGTGTCCCCCCAAAATTCATATGTTGAAGCCCTAACCGCCAATGTGATAGTTGTTGGAGATGGGGCTTTTGGGAGGGGAATAGTTAGATGAGGTCATGGTGATGGGCCCCTCATGATGGGATTAGTGTCCTTATATAAAGAGACATCAGAGAGCCTGGTGAACATGGGGGACAATAGAACATGGTATCCATATTCAGGAAAAAAAAACATGGCCGTCTGCCTATGGTCAACAAGCTTCTTTTGAGGTGAGCAAGGAAGTGAAAAGAGACTGGCATGAGGCTGAGAGTGAGCCTGTAAACCTCAGGTACCATCATGCTTCAAGGGGCAAAAGGAAGATGGTTACTAGACCTACATTTTTGAAATTTTTCAGTGAGCTCTTCCAAATTAAATGACGAATTTTGCCTCAGGAATGTTGGGTTTTATCCAGAAAAATGTAATGTGAAGACAGATTAAAAGAGAGTAATGGGAATAGTCTACTGTATTTTTTTAATTGAAGTATAGTATAGTTGATTTACAATGTTATGTTAATTTCTGCTGTACAGCAAAGTGACTCAGTTATACACGTCTACTGTATTTTTTAAAAAATACACTTTGTTTTTTTGTGGTCCATTTATGTGGATGCTAATATGATTGCCTTGGCTCCTTAGCAGAGGATCTGAGTTCTCAGCATTGCTTCAGCAAAAATTGTTATGGTAATAGAGTGAGGGCTTTTTGATCTTGCTGATTAACATGGAGCTTGGCTAACCTGATTATATAACTCTGCCCGAAACTGGGTTTCGGTCTGTTAGTACAGCATAATACATTCAAATGAAGCTTCCTTGGGCTGTCTTATCCCAGAACTGTTGTGATTTATTATTTGAAATGAAGTTCTCTTAAAGAACTTTGCATAAAGAAAAAGTTTAAGTGTATAATTTATTTTGATTTTTAAAATTAATCTCCATGTTGCTTTTCCTGGTTAAGAAGTGAAACCCTGGGGTACTACAGCTGTGAATAATTCAGCAATCCAGTCAATAAATGTGTGTTAAATTCCTGATATGTCGCAGGCTATGTGCAAGGTACCGGGGATACCGTGGTGAAACATAAAAGGCAAGGGCCCAACGCTATGCTTTTTTGCCTTATGTATGAGCTATCAGGCCATCAATGATTCAACCCATTTTTCAACTCTAAGATCGATCAGTCTTCTGGCCACACATTGCTGGGACCAGGACAGAGAATGTGTGGCAGCTAGGCAGACAGCATTCAGAGGAGCAGTGGGGAGGAAGGGCAGGCATTTTGGAGTCTATGCTGATATGGAAAGCAAAGCCACCCTTGCAATACAGTTGATAGACTTTAATATTAAAATAAACTTTGGGCAATTGCAAACATAACAACAGATTTGTCTGCTTTGGTACAAAGACATGTCACCCCAGCTATACAGCATTATATGAAAAAAGTGTTGGGTCAGGCTGACTGAAGAAGATCAGCAGAACATGAACAGTAGAGGGAAACCATCTGAAGTGGTTCCAGACAAAGACAGTTTTCCTAATTCCATTGATGAAATTCACCAATACCCAATAAGGGGACATTGGAAATTCACATCAGAACCCGCTGTACATAATTTGTAGTTTGCTCTATGTAATTATACTCAAGTAAATTATAGAGGAATCTGTATATGTTCTCCTTTCATAGAACAAATTAAATCATTTTAACGAATCCCTTTTTAAAAATTAAAAGTCATGTATTAAAGACCCACCAAAATGAAAACTCCACAAGCAGGGACTGCAATTCATCATGCTCTCTGCTCTGTCCCCAGAACAGTGTGTAGCTCGTTGTCATATTTTCTGGCTGCCCAGGCCTTTTGCATACTCTTCCTATGCTTAGGAAAGGTCTCATCTTACAAATCCTACCTCCCCAAAGTGGAAGCCAGAAAACAAATTTCCCAGCCTCCTTTACAGATAAGATAGAGGCATGTGACCCAGGATCCACCAGCCAGCTGCACCCACAAGGGACTTCTACTCAGAAGTGAACACAAAGAAGCAAGCTTTACCCCAAATCTAGTTTTTCTAGCAAAGGTGGAGACTGAAACATCAGTCTTTCTCCTCCAGTAAGGTTTCCCTGAATATCGCCCATCCTTCTTGAGGGCAGTCGGGTTTAGACCTTCTCTAGGTCTACTTTTCATTGTACTTACCCATGCTATTATAATGATTATCATCTTTAATTAGGTTCTAATCTGCTGTGATAGTTAAGGTAATCCTAGCTGCTCTCACAAACCAAAAATATATGGTGGATCAATCACAGAAGAAGTTTTCCTTTCCTGATCACATAAAGTTAAAATGGTACCTGGGTTCAGCCGACAGCCTCCTGGCAGGAGGTAATTCATAGATCCAGGCATCTTCTATCGTGCAGCTTTGCCATCTGTACCACGTGGCTTCCAAGGGTGCCATGCCCATCTGAACCGGGCCAGAGGCAAAGGGCCTGAAGAATCAAATGCTGGGGGTTTTATGAGTTAGCCTCTGAAGCTATGCTTATCACTTCTGTTCACATTCTATTGTTCAGAGCTCAGCCATGTGGCTACACCTAACTGGCAAACACAGTCTAGCTTCCCGTAGCTTCTTCCAGTTAAGAGTATATGGGCACTAGAAAATTATGACAAAGTGCCATATCTAACTTTTTATCTTCTCTCTTGCTTCCTTCCTCCTCGACTGGGAAAAAGGATGACAGTAAGAAGGCTAATCATACAGTAACACTGTGTAAATCACAGACAGCTGTAGCTCTGATCTGGATTCCCTTTTCTTGGCTCTTCTGTGCTTTTTGCTAAACATTTCTCTTGGGGTGGGGGGAAGGCACATATTCATTGGATAGTTATTTCTGAATACTTTGCCTAAAACTGCTTTTATCTCCAAGCTCCCCATGTGTCACTTTGAAAGGGAAAGTGCTTAGCATGCAGCCTGGGCGCCACATGTGTTCTGACGCGCTGGCACGTGGATGAGTTAGGAGGTTCCAAATCATTGCCTCTTGGCCTCCCCCAGGCTAATGCAGGAAACATCTTTTTTTCGCCCCTGCCTCTCCTGGACCTAGGTGCCTTATCAGCGGCCAGGGAAAGCTGGGAATACGACTCGGGAGCCAGGGACCTCCAGAGCCCGGACTTGCAGAGTCAGTCAGCCCTACAGAAGCTTCTTGAGTATGGGGGAAGCTCTTTGCATCAACAGGCTGCTGCTCTCCACAAGCTGCTCACACAGTCCCCGCGTTTTGGCAACTCTGTAGGAGGAAGCTATCTAGAGCTGGCCAACACGGTGAGTCCTTTCTGGTTCAGAGAACACATCTTTAGGCCTGTGTGTATGCCAATACAAAATTTGAATTTTGAGCTCCAGGGGACGTATCGGGTATTGTCTTTTTTATTGAGCTAAATGTTGTACCATTCCCAGCATTGCCAATAATGTTAAGGGCTCCAAATACTTAAGATTGGTGACTTCACCTTCACTATTGAGAGCAGAGTGGTCACCTAAAAAATGTTTTAAGTCTGTGTGTTGTACAGATTTAATTACTAGAATATCTACAATGGCTTCACCATAGAATATTTTCTGGGACCAGACATTACAAGTTCATAGGATATAATTCTTTGTGTTCCCTAATTTGGACTTTACTCGTTTGAAAAGCAAACAAGAAAATATTTCATTGAAGTTTGATAATTGTTTCTGCTTTTACTTTAAAAACATTCTGTTGAAAACTATGGAACAGCTTAGAATTCCATTGTGCTTAGTTTAAACTTCTTTTTTACCTCAGGATGAATTATTACCGTGATGACCTTTGGGTGAAAAGCTATTGTCTTCCCTTTTAAGCTAGAGCTGGGGAACAAGGTGGGGTTGGCTGATGACCTGGGCCATGTTGGGGTGACATGCAGACAGTTTATAAATTAGGGTTGCTATCTAGCCACTGTGTGAAAGGTCCGTAAACCTACCTTGCTTTTTGAAAGTGAAGTTTGAAACCAGAGGTGGTATAAGCATCTTGACAACTTCATTTACGTCTATTTACAGTCTGCTTTGAGGTAGACTAGTGGTTTTCAGACTTTTTGTGTTTGAGGCATATTTTCTAATTCTGGCATTTTTGGTGACGTGTTTGAAGGCACTAACAATTCTAAATACACAGCAAAAATTACAGTACAATCATCAGACAAATCCCAATTAAAAGACACTCTGCAAAATACTTGACCAGTACTCTTTGAAATTGTCAGGGATATCGAAAGTAAGGAAAGTCTGAGAAAGAGAAACTCACAGCTAAAAGGAGCCTAAGAAGATCTGACAACTTCTTATTTGTGGTACCCTGGCTGGGACATCAGGTAAAAACTAAGGAAACCTGGATAAATTATGGATTTTAGTTAATAATAATTATCAGTATTGATTCATTAATTGTGACACTGTACCATAATCATGTAAGATGTTCATAATAGGGGAAATTGGGCGTGAAGTATGTGAGAGCTCTCTGTCCCATCTTTGCAACTTTTCTAAAAAATTTTTAAATATATTAAAAACACACACAATCACTACTACGGTGTAACTATGTCTCATAAAACCTGTAAAAGAACCCATAGTTATTGCACTGTTTGCCACTTGGTCACCCTTCAAGGACATTCTTGCTCAGTTTGAGTAGAACTATTAACTCTCCAAATCTCATCTTCCTGTGTGCCCAAGAGACTAGGCAAGTAGCAGGAAATAAGTCATCTCTCTCTGGCATGGGCCTGGATTTAGGCTATGCTTTTACAAATAATTTGCAGCAAGTTGAACTTTACTCTTTACTATATCAGCTCAGCCTTTTTCAAGACAGACAGTGATGTGGCAGTATGGGTTATAGCAAGAATCTATGTTACAGACTGATCAAAATTTAGTGGCCCCCGCTCTGAAGGGTTCAGGGCTTGAGGCCCACCAGTTTTCTTCAGCAGACCTACTGGTGAAAACAGCAGGAGTTGGCTGTTTCCTACCTCTGCTTGACTCCTTGATTCTTAACCTTTCCAGTAACTGCTTGGATTTTGTTCTGTTCTCCCTTCAATCCTGGTCAGCCCCTGGGCTTCCTACAGCCAGGTTCTCTTTTTGTATTATTGGTGAAGTTTTGGAACTGATGAAACCCTGCCTGTGATGGCCTTTGCAGAGGCCGGTTTGAGAAACACTCCCCTTACATGTTGAGCACCCAGCTCATGCAGGAGTGTTCGCTTTATTAAAAGTCATGACCTGGGAATTCCCTGGCAGTCTAGTGGTTAGGACTCCACATTCTCACTGCCGAGAGCCCCGGTTCAATCCCTGGTCGGGGAACTAAAATCCCACGAGCCACACAGTGCAGCCAAAAAAAAATAAAAGTCATGACTCATATACTTACAGTTGGCACACTTTTCTGTATATATGTTGTTGATGAAAATAATCAATAAACAACCTAAAATATAGAAAACTGTTTTATTTGAACCCAGCTGAGGACTATAGCTCAAAAGACAGCCTCTCAGATAGCTCTGAGGAACTGCCCTGGAGAAGCATGGTTTTCAGCACAGTTTTGTATCTTGTCAGAACAAAGAACATTAAACAAGTCAGGGATACATTCCTTCAAAATTAAAAAAAAAAAAAACAGATCAGCACGTACATAGCGAGTCAACATGGCCTTGGCAGCTGGGAAGGGTGTCTTATCATTGAGGGGGTACTAGCATTGGCGTCCCAGGAAGGGAGGAATTTAATCTCTATTTCTAACATAAACATTCTTTACTTCTGGCCCTTTTCTTTATTAATTAAAGCAGATGTACAGTGTATGTTTGATAGGCCACAAACAGGCTATTTTAGTTAGCATAAAATTCAGGTTAACTCATGTATAAGCCAGAATGACTTCTCCATAACTCAAAAATGTGAAAATCTTTTTTATCAATGTTATATGTCTATAAAAGCTTATAATGAACACATAATCAATGGTGGTGACCTATTCAGTAGTATTCATTAGAATACGTTGAATAAGTTTTTTTTTTAAGTTATAACTCCACGAATGAAGAAATAAAGTTGTACATGCTCACTTAAGGTGATCCTTGGTGAGAACCAGACCAAAATGCAAATGCAGGGACTTGCAATCTATGACAGTGATTATGTTCTTTATTTTCTCACTGAATTGAAAATGCACAATTTTTAAAATATATTTTATTGAAATATACATGATTTACAATGTGTTAATTTCTGCTGTATAGCTAAGTGATTCAGTTATACATATACATACATTTCTTTTTCATATTGTTTTCCATTATGGTTTATCACAGGATATTGAATATAGTTCCCTGTGCTATACAGTAGGACCTTGTTGTTTATCCATCCTATATATACTAGTTTGCAACTGCTACCCCAGAACTTCCCCTCCATCCCTCCCCCGTCACCCCCACCCCTTGGCAACCACAAGTCTGTTCTCTATGTCTGTGAGTCTGTTTCTGTTTTGTAGATATGTTCATTTGTGTTGTATTTTAGATTCCACATATAGGTGATATCATATGGTATTTGTCTTCCTTTTTCTGACTTACTTCACTTAGTATGATAATCTCTAGTTGCATCCATGTTTCTGCAAATGGCATTATTTTAATGGCTGAGTAATAGTCCATTGTGTATATATACTACATCTTTATTCATTCATCTGTCAATGGACATTTAGGTTGCTTCCATGTCTTGGCTATTGTAAATAGGGCTGCTATGAACATTGGGGTGCATGTATCTTTTAGAATTAGAGTTTTCATCTTTTCTGGATATATGCCCAGGAGTGAGATTACTGGATCATATGGCAACTCTATTTTTAGTTTTTTAAGGAACCTCCATACTGTTTTCCATAGTGGCCATACCATTTTACATTCCCACCAAAAATGTAGGAGGGTTCCCTTTTCTCCATACCCTCTCTAGCATTTGTTACTTGTAGACATTTTAATGATGGCCATTCTGACCGGTGTGAGGTGATACCTCATTGTAGTTTTGATTTGCATTTTTCTAATAATGAGCACCTTTGAGCATCTTTTCATGTGCCTTTTGACCATCTATATGTCTTCTTTGGAAAAATGTCTGTTTAAGTCTTCTGCCCATTTTTCAATTGGGTTGTTTTTTTTTTTGTTATTGAGTTGCATGAACTGTTTGTATATTTTGGAAATTAAGCCCTTGTCGGTTACATTATTTGCAAATATTTTCTCCCAGTCCATAAGTTGTCTTTTTGTTTTGTTTATGGTTTCCTTTGCTGTACAAAAGCTTATAAGTTTGATTAGATCCCATTTGTTTATTTTTGCTTTTATGTCTGTTGCCTTGGGAGACTGACCAAGTCTCAGAGAATGTTTTGTCTATGTTTTTTTTAGGACTTTTATGGTGTCATGTCTTATGTTTAAGTCTTTAAGCCATTTTGAGTTTATTTTTGTGTATGGTGTGAGAGTGTGTTCTAACTTCATTGGTTTACAAGCAGCTGTCCAGCTTTCCCACTACTACTTGCTGAAGAGACTGTCTTTTCTCCATTGTATGTTCTTGCCTCCTTTGTCAAAGGTTAATTGTCCATAGGTGTGTGGGTTTATTTCTGGGCTCTCTGTTCTTTTTTTTTTTTTTTTTTTTGGAGGGGGTACGCGGGCCTCTCTCTGTTGTGGCCTCTCCCATTACGGAGCACAGGCTCCGGATGCGCAGGCTCAGCAGCCATGGCTCACGGGCCCAGCCGCTCCGTGGCATGTGGGATCTTCCCGGACCAGGGCACGAACCCGTATCCCCTGCATCGGCAGGCGGACTCTCAACCACTGCACCACCAGGGAAGCCCCTGGGCTCTCTGTTCTTTTCCGTTGATCCATATGTCTGTTTTTGTGCCAGTACCACACTGTTTTGATTACTGTAGCTTTGTAGTACTGTCTGAAGTCTGGGAGAGTTATGCCTCCTACTTTGTTCTTTTTCCTCAGGATTGCTTTGGCAATTCTGGGTCTTTTATGTTTCCATATAAATTTTAGGATTATTTGTTCTAGTTCTGTGAAAAATGTCATAGGTAATTTGATGGGATTGCATTAAATCTGTATATTGCTCTGGGTAATATGGCCATTTTAACAATATTTATTCTTCCAATCCAAGAGCATGGGATATCTTTACATTTCTTTGAATAATCTTCAGTTTCCTTTATTAATGTTTTGTAGTTCTCAGCATACAAATCTTTCACCTCCTTGGTCAGGTTTATTCCTAAGTATTTTATTTTTTTGATGTGATTTTAAAAGGAATTTTTTGTTTACATTCCCTTCTGATATTTCATTGTTAGTGGAAAATACACAACTTAAAAATATGATTTAAACTGATAGACCCTTGATAACTCCTTGGACCCTGTGGTAAAGGGACTTTTGAACCCCATTTCTTCATCCTTTCCTATATCTTCACCGTTTGTCATGTGACTTTGGTGTCTTCCTGTCAAATATGTGAGAAATAATAAAAGATTGTTGTTTTAACTATTGTGTTTAGGGTGGTTTCTTTCATAGCAATAGTTGACTCCGGGTCTGCTTGCAGTGGTCCATAGAGCCCAGATGGAGAAATACCCCTTATAAGTGGCCAAAGAAAGCAAATATCCTCTCTAAAGTGCACACTTGGGCAATCCCTTCACTTATAAAACCATATTAAAAGTAATTTATGTTCCTTCTAAAACAAACCCTGAACTAATAAAATTAGATTTTAGTTGTTTTTTTTTTAAAGTAGCTACTAAGAGCAAAAGGCATTTTATCAGTGCCCAGTTAGGAGACACACACTAATTCACACAGGGAAAGTTTAACATAAAAAGTGATTAACTAGTAGCAGGGGATTACCTACTGAGGAGTCAAGAAAATCTAATGAATACAGGAATAGTACACGTGAAGAGCAGTCACTCTCTCTAAAACTGAGTCAAGTACCCAAGGAAGGAATATATTTGGAAGAGGGCCCTCCCTTCACCCAGGGCTGAGATTCAGACCCCCTGGACAAGGAGTGGCTGGTACCCACTGGATGGCAGAGAAATTCCCTGAGATGCCGTGGGCCAGGGTTGGCAGCAGGAAGCCAGCTCTCTGGAGTGTCGGCCCAGCTGGCCTGGATGCCACCCACTGGCGCATCACTGAGAAAGTGCCCACAGAGGAATTCACTGGGAAGCTGCCCACCAGAGAGGTAGCAAAACCCACCAAGAAGTGCCCCAAACGGTGGCACTGAAACTTACCGGGGATGAGTGCCACTGCATGTCCTGTGCTACTGGTCTTCACCCAACACAAGATCTAGCAGGGAAGAGTCCAGAAGAACCAGCATTCCCTTCCTCCCCCAGTGGCCCTCCAGTGGCCCTGCTGACAGGGGACAAATGTCCAGCTTCAGGATCATAAAGCAGGGCAAGGAAAGATGGGTTTGGAGATGAGAGAGATAAACTGATAACTGGCACAGGCATTTTTAACATTGAGAAGCTTCTGATAGCATCCTACACAAGATTTACCTTTCTAAGCATCCCTTCTTTTCTTCTACTACCAAATACCTGTCTTCTCCTTCTACCAGACACAGTGCCTATTATGACGTTGAGGCTTAACACATTGTTTAAAATGCAAAGGCAACAAGATGATGTTGTACATAGAACCTTGTGGCAATTAGAGTTTATCTGAGAAGCAGAATGGCTACCCATGATATAGAATAAAGTATCTACAGAAACAGACTCACAGACATAGAGAATAGACTTGTGGTTGCCAAGGGGGAGGAGTGGTAGTGGAAGGATGGATTGGGAGTTTGGGATTAGCAGATGCAAACTATTATATATAGAATGGATAAACAACAAGGTCCCTACTGCATAGCACAGGGAACTATATTCAATATCCTGAGATAAACCATAATGGAAAAGAATATGAAAAAGAATATATATATGTATAACTGAATCACTTTGCTGTACAGCAGAAATTAACATAACATTGTAAATCCACTATAATTCAATTAAAAAAAAGAATAAAGGATCTATGGTGAAGCAATCTATGCAGGCTCTTGTTCTGCGTCTGTGTTGAGTCTAAAGTTACTCTAGGTCTATCAGATCAGCAGATAAGAAGGAAAGCTGGATGTAGAGGACAGCAGGACAAATGGGAATGCATGGACACAAATTGAGACCCCATGAGGACAAACTGGAACCCACTTCTATCTCTGAACCATGTCCAACCTTGATGCTGTGGGTGACCTGCAGGAGAGCTGGCACCCATTATCAGGGAACCACACACACATCTAGCCCAGGACTCAGAGAAGCTGAAGGAGGTGGCCTTGGGAAGTTGGAGTTGCTACAAGTCTGATTCACCAAGTAGGTAAGCAGCAGATTGGCAACAACTTTCAGAGCATAAATAGTATGACTTCTTCACTTCTACCTCTGGCCTTCACATGGAGTGTCTCTCATGTCCAGACAGAGCCATACAGGAAAGAGAACTCTGGGAAACATAGTTCCAGCTTAGCTAAGTTGACTTAGCACCACAGAGCAGCAGAGAAACTGCCAGTGCAATCTGTACTGTATTCCTAAAACTATCGGCAAAACAAAATGAAGCACTTCGGTTTAGTAGAGAAGAGATGCAGTGGAAAGGATATACTGCCTGTCTGCTGATAGATTTTCTCTCCAAAGATTTGTATTTCAGAGAAGAGTCCATGTATAAATTATAATGTTATAGATTCTAAGTAGTGACATATTTAAGTATTAAAAAGCATAAAATACAACTGAAGTTTTATTGTCTAGCTACAATACTGATAAATTACTGAACAAAATATCAGTTTCTTCATAGATTCTTGCAGTCATGCTGCTTGGTTTTTTAAGTATTTATTACCAGGTTTATTAATTTTTATTAAGAAAAATATTGATAATTCATTGATAATGATTAATTATGACTGATTATACTAGAAAAGAAGTCATGTACAAGATATAAAGTATTTGATTTACAATAGCCAGGACATGGAAGCAACTTAAGTGTCCGTCGACAGATGAATGGATAAAGAAGATGTGGCACATATATACAATGGAATATTACTCAGCCATAAAAAGAAACGAAATTGAGTTAT
>NC_041221.1:109687891-109691778 GCF_002837175.3 Physeter macrocephalus
ACAGGGAGATCAGCTCAGTGCTTTGTGACCACCTAGAGGGGTGGGATAGGAAGGGTGGGAGGGAAACACAAGAGGGAGGAGATATGGGGATATATGTATATGTATAGCTGATTTACTTTGTTATACAGCAGAAACTAACACCCCACTGTAAAGCAATTATATTCCAATAAAGATATTAAAAAAATGATACAACAGGATTATTATATTTGAAAAAAATAAAAGTAAAAGTTGCCTTGGGGATCATGTGAACTCAAAATAAAGCTCAACTTATAGATGAAAAAAAAAGATATAAAGTATTTGAACCAATATAGAAAGTTGATGAAAAGTTAAAGTCGTCATTCGTCTCCCCATGTCTTCCCTCATTTAAAAGGTCTTCACCAATTTTTTTATGTATCCCTGATTTGCTTTTAATATAAGGAACTTTCCATTTCTTCTTTGGTAGTATTAATTACTGTGATGCTAATGATCCTAATATAATGCTATGATCATTACGGTACTTGCCAAACTTGGGATTCCCATATTGAAACCTTTGGTCAAGAGGATGTGTCCTGTCTTTGTGGTTCTGTCAGCACCCTCTTCTGGACATTGTTCAGAATCAGTGAACAGGAAATTCTTAAGCATAGGGCATGCTTATCAACTTTGCGATTTTCAGGAAATTAAGACAGTACAAATGAAATATTGGATTTTTGAGAGTAGCTATGGACGGGTCTAGAATATAGGGTTGATAAAAAAATTTCTTCAGAATCTTGAATTGTCACTTCCAAATGATTGAAGCTGAATTTCAAAATAAATCATCAAGGAGTTTGAAAATTCTTAAAGAGTTATCAAAAATTTGGAAATGGAAGATTACTGGTTACCCTTTCAAAGTCATATTAGAGCTCCTTACAGGTCATCTGAGGCTACAGGAGATGTAACCTCGTTTGGCTTACCGTTTATGAATGAAGGGTAGCAGAATATACCATCCCAAATATGACTATAGGAGTTCAGTGCATGCCACCCTAAAATATGTCATTTTGGCGTTTTGATTATTTTGACCTGCTGGCACTTGGAAAACCATAAATGCAGGGAGAGGCTTTCTCTGAATTCCCCTTATCTGCCTAAAAACTGATCCTCCAAAAGGATCTCAGTTGTCATATGATCCCCTTCCAGGAGTTTCATCAACCAGGGAAGATTGACTTCTTTCAAAGGAGAGGAGAATAGAAGTCAACACCACACCCTCACAGACCTTGTCACAGATGATCACACCTCCCACCTATTCTTCTAAGGTCCCATTCATCTTTCCTAAAAATCATTTACTCTCCCCTAAGAGTCCTACATCCCCCAACCCTTTCCGTATTAAGACGGTATTTAATCCTGAATGCTAAGCTACCTTGGGGAGGTACTCTTCCCCGCCCCCGCTGCCACTGGGCTTCTCTCAGGTACACATGAGGTATACGTATTAGTAAACTCGTTTATTTTTCTTTTGTTAATCTTTTATCGTAGAGTCTCAGCTAGGAATTCAGGGGATAGAAGGAAAATTTTTTTTCCTCCCCTACACTGTTAATTAGGGTCCAGACTCTTCCAATGTGGATGTTAATTTTCAGAAGTTTGATAAATTATCAGTGGTTTTGATAGAGATACAAATTATTTTTGTCCAGCAGAAAAGATAACCTTTTGTTAACAGACAACTGTTACATTTTATTTGCCCTGGTGAAACATTAACCAGTTTTGTAACTGCCATCTTATTCCAGCATTGTTTTTCTTCTCCCCTTTCTGTGAATCAGCTTTATTCTTCTGGGTTCCTCAATGAATTAAATAAATCTTAAGAAAAATGCTTACCCTATATTTATATGAAAGTCCTGTTTTTCCTTTTTTGAAAATTATATTTCAACACTGTGTTCTTTTTCTGTTTGCTTACTGCTAGTGAAAAGAGAGAAGTAGATAGGAATTAACAAATGAAGCACTTTACAAGGGTCGGGTTTCTGTGTAAATTACCTCATTACCTTTAGATTAGGCAGGCCCAGCCAGTCTCTTACCGACTCTCCCTTTCTCATTTATTTTATAGGACTTTAGATCCTTTCATTCTTCTTTGTCTTCCATCCTCACCTCCACCCGAAGCAACCTCACCTCCTTTCTTTGAAAAAAATCCCCCCACATGGCCCTACCACCATGTTTTAGGTCCTGAAGCTGGGACTTCCTGTAAAGGAATAGAAAGAAATATAGGGTCCTGTAAATTCTTTATCTCCAAAGAAATTCATTATATCCCCAGGGCAACTTGGAACTGGTAGCATCAAGCTCTGCCGGGTTTTTTAAACAAGTCACCTTGGTTCAATCCTTGGTCAGTATGAAGGAGAGTATGGGTGTATATGCAAAGCTATCATTTTAGCTCACACTTCTGTTAAGTATGCGGCATGAAAGCATAAGGAAGTTGCCCCCCTACCCCCTGCAACAAAAAGGATGAGAAAGGAAGATTTCGCTGGATATTTATTTGCCTTGTGGGAGATTTCCACAATTGTACAGAGATGATTTATTATGGTGTATTCTAATTCTTCACAAAGATTGAGTTATTAAAAGGTCTTCACAAATACTTTTTAATCTCTAAGATACTCGGCAGTCATAAATTTGAGATTAAGTTCTAACATCATATTGAAATGATAGTACTCTTTTGGAGAAGAACTTTAAATTTGACAAAGGTCTTTATTTATGAAAATGAAGATGCTGTTTAAGGATTGTTGCTGTTACTATTATTGCTATTAATATTATAAAATCTGCAAATGCAGGATCTGTGGTTTACGTTCTGGGTTTTTTTCCTGGAGAGCTTCTCTGTTCTTGGTTAGAGGAATCTGAGCTTACTCTTACTTTTTTCCCAGTCCTCTTAGCTTAGCTTCTGTTTCCTCCATGTCTTTGTCACTTACATATATAATGGCCGAGGAATCCCGTTCTTCCTCACCTATAGTCTGTTCAGACTGTGAAGAGATAATATGACCCTCTTTTTACCAACAATTTATCATCAACAAGGCATACAAAAAGCAGGCACACCACCCTTCAGAAGCTTTTAATCTTGGGAATGACCAGAGTACCCACACAACAAATCCTCATACTACTAGCAACAATTGCTCCCAGACATTGCAATTTCATGGACTGATAACACTTCAGAAGGTTGAAACTTGCCAAATTTTTATGTTGCTAAAAATCAAAAGCCAATCTATGTACTATCCAGTATCACTATCTACTGTCGTTTCATAAAAGAAAGGACTTTTTAGCAACCAAAGGTAGGTAGTTATCTCTAGATAAGTAAATAAATGAAAAGGTACATTTAACATCATGGAAGAAATCAGAATTGTTCTTGTTTTTACCATTTCTTCACTAACTGATGGGAGTAGCTAAGGATGTGGACTTTAGCAACACACATCGTGCTCTTAGGTCTGACTTTGGACGAGTCATTTAGCCTCTTTTAGCATCTGCATTAAGGAAAATAGGAATAATAATACCTTCCTCATATGGTTGTCATGGGAACTAAATGGATAATGCATATAAAGTGTTTAATAAAATGCCTCATGCAAATAGATGCTCTGTACACGGTAGTGGTTGTTATGGCTCTTTCCCTCAGCTCATTATCAGAAACAAATCTTTGAGAGTTACTTACAAGTGGATTCATTTGGGGTACAATTTGGAAACAGAAATGTAAAAATTGTGAAGAAATGAGATATTCCAAGAAGATTTCGAGATATTTATTGAGCACTTTTTTATACGCTAGGAGCTGTCTCAAAGATATCGTTAAAAATTATAGTAAATGGGGCTTCCCTGGTGGCGCAGTGGTTGCGCGTCCGCCTGCCGATGCAGGGGAACCGGGTTCGCGCCCCGGTCTGGGGGGATCCCACATGCTGCGGAGCAGCTGGGCCCGTGAG
>NC_041221.1:109691788-109720930 GCF_002837175.3 Physeter macrocephalus
CTGCGGAGCAGCTGGGCCCGTGAGCAATGGCCGCTGGGCCTGCGCGTCCGGAGCCTGTGCTCCGCAACGGGAGAGGCCACAGCAGAGGGAGGCCCGCATACCACACACACACAAAAAAATAATAATAATAGTAAATGAACTTGTACATAGGATACTTTTGGAAATACCAGATCATGAAAAAGCATAATATTATAATTCCTACCTAGAGATAAAAGGGCCCTTAAAAAAAACCCTGGTCTAACCTCTCACTTGAAGAATGGGGGCATGGAGTCCCAGATCAAACTATCTGCTAATGTTACACAGGGAGAAGGAGAAGGGAGACTAGAGGGCAGGTGTCCTGACAGCCCTGCACTGACACCACCATGCCCCTGCCCTGTGCTGGGGCGACGTCTCCTGCCATTGGCAGGAGAAGAAACAGCTGCTGGTGGGAGACGAGGGACCCCTGCATCTCTCTCCTTAGCATATTTGCTGTTGGACGCTGGGTCACTCTTCTGCCCTACTGGGTGGCACTGCTGCTTCTCTTTATCCTCAAGTCTCTTTCATGAGCTAATGTTCAGCCAGAACACTCTAGTACAGACAACCATTTGTTCAAATCTTGGCATACTTCTGTGCCAGGCCCACTCCTCTCCTGGCTACCTGGTCCCCTCTCTCAGGAGGCCCCTGCCTCTCCATGATTCAACCTCTAAGGGGTGAATGCTGGCCCTGCAGGGGCCCCAGCACCACTGCCAGCTGGCATCTTGCAAGCGTCTATTCTGGATGCCAGTGGCTGTGCCACACCGTTTGTCAAATATTTTTAATACCTCTTCTGTCCTTTGGGCAGTCTGTTGGACTGAAAACAATAAATCCATTTTTAGGGCCTGATAAGAGTGTGGGAACAGATAGTAAGCCATCAAATCTCACTCTCTTAATAATTTACATTATTTTAAAATGATTCTGCTGGATAGTTCAACAGGGGTTCAAGTTTTATTCTGTTTTCTACTGTCTTTGGGGTAAAGAGATCAGAGTTACCAGGACAAAGGTATTTTGCAAATCTGAAAGTACACACTAGAGGGCAGTGGCCCCATAACTAGACACCTGACAGTTTCCACTGTCTGCATTTCTCTGGCCTTCCTGTGTGTAGGGGAGGGAGAGGGGAGTCTCCTCCACCTCATATAAATGCCATTTACGCCTGAAGTGTTTTCTGAAAATAGACCAGCTGCTTGGCAGCACCCTGTCATTCCTTGTTGTTTCTTTTCCATTCTGCTTCCAACGGTTTATCTCAGTGGGGTTTTAATAACAGAGTTATATTAACATCTTAATGATCTTTCTCTTTCTAAACACAAGGGGAAGGAGAGATAGGTAACATACATTCCTAATTTGGAATATTAACGTTTTCTATCTTTGCATCTTTGTGAATAAAGTCATGAATTAAGAATGAGGAAGAAGAAAGGTACAGTGAGGTATTCTTGTATTTTGCAAATGCAGAGGCTAAAACCATTTATGTGAGTCTGCAGAGCTGCCCCCTTCCCCATAATAAGTAAGGAGAATCGTGTTTCAGCTCAGCTTTACCTCTCCTGCCTACTTCTAAGTAGGAGAGAGTCCTGCTCACTGGGAGAGGCAAAGCTGACCTGTATAGTCAAGAGCAGGGCTGGGGTGAGGGGACTGAGAGATAGTAGAGCCACTAGGCCATGTGGTTGCAGAGCTCTGGGGTAGCAAAGAGAGAAGTTCCAGTGCAGCTGAATAGTGTAATGAAGTTCAAGAGGAAAGCAAAGGGACATTGAGAGGTATGTCAGTGGGTTATTTATGCATCTGCCTTTGATGGAATCTGAGGAACCTAAATAAAGGATTTGATTTATTTTTAATTACTTTTGGTTGTTGGACTGTTTCTTTGAAAAGAATAACCCTCTAAAACTGGATTATGTGAGTCCCTTAATTTATAGGCATATCTCAGAGATATTGCAGTTCCAGACCACTGCAATAAAGCAAGTATCAAAATTAAGTGAATCACATGAATGTTCTGGTTTCCCAGTGCATACAAAAGTTATCTTTACACTTTACTGTAGTCTATTAAATGTGCAATAGCATTAGGTCTAAAAAACCAATGTATATACCTTAATTTAAAAATACTTTATTGCTAGAAAGTGCTAACCATCACCTGAGCCTTCGGCAAGTCTTAGTAGTAACATCAAAGATCACTGATCACAGATCACATAACAAATATAATAATAACTTAAAAGTTTAAAATATTGCCAGAATTACCAAAATGTGACACATAGAAACGAAGTGAGCAAATGCTGTTGGAAAAGTGGCACCTACAGACTTGTTGCCACAAACCTGCAATTTGTAAAAAAAATGCTGTATCTTTGAAGGGCAGTAAAGCAAAACACCATCAAATGAGGTATGCCTGTATAAATGTTATATATTGAATGAATTTGCAGCGGTTTGTTTTTGAATTTGTGAAATCTAAAGCAATTGTGTTCCTTTATATTTATTTTTAAGTGTTTGTTCACTAAGTTTACTCTTAAACACAGGAGAGAGATAAGATATTCTTCTTTGGATTCACCCAACCAGGTCTTAGGTGGGAGAAGGAACACCTAGACCCTCGTAGCAGCCTGTGCTCTGCAACAGGCTGCAACATGGGACTCCCTCTGCCTTTCTCTTGGTGTTGCTAATGTTTATTGAGTATTTACTATATACTACATGTTGTGTTAAGTGTCTTGCATAGATCATCTTGCTTAATTCTTACAACAACCTTATGCCATATGCATGGTTATGATCCCTGTTTACAGATGAGGAACCTGAGGATTAGAGAGGTTGCCTGGGATGAAACAGTGAGGATGCAGCAGGCTGAGGTTTGAACTCAGGTTTGCCTGCCTCTGACCTTATAACCATCATTTATGTGGCCCTAAAGGACAGAGCGAAGCTGCAGGCAGTTCCATCGTGAAATCATGCCTCCTGACCAACCTTACAGAGTGCAGTGCTGTCTCACACACCCTGAACTGGGTATGGGTTCTTATCTTATTCCTTCAGAGGACAGAAACGATGCCCTGGCTGTTCTGGGGATAGCCTGGGCCACCACACACACACACAGAGACACTGGTTAGGTTTTCATTTCTCTGACTTTATATGACATTGCCACTGGAGAATAATTAAAACTCCTCGTGGATTTATGTTGGGGCCTCCTGACATGGTTATGTAGGTACTTATGCCAAGATGTCAGGGGAGATTAGCATTAAATGCTGAGAGAAATGCTCCTGCCATTTTGATGCAGTTAGAGGCATCTATCAAAGATGTATTTGGAACCCAGAAACCTCAATCTTGTTGCCAAGAATGCTGTAGGCTTTCTTCAGCTAGACTTAAAGGTGGAGAGAAAAAGTAGTTAGTGGAAACAGAGGTGTACCCCACCTTAACTTGACAGTAGATTCTTCAGGGGCAGAGGAGTCATCCCTTGCCCAGTCCTGTCTCCCTTGGTCTTTGAGGTAATAGTCCTTGTGCGACAGATGAAGGCAACACCTTTTAGAGACAGAAGCAGGTAGAAGGACTTATGTGTCCATACTATTACTACTAATAATAATTGGTCACATTTGTTAAGTGTTTATTATGTGCTGGATATTGATGGAAGGGCCTTGCCTGTATCATCTCAGCTACTCCTTAGATGGTCAGCCCCTCTTTCAAGCCTGACCCCTCCCCCAACTATCACTTTCTCTGCTATTTATTTCTTTCAGGGGAGGGAGAAGGTGCTGCTTATTTGTAACATTGGCATTCATACAAGCTCAAGAGGTAAATGTTGCCAATGACTAAGGCACAAAAGGATCAGTGGATCTATGAATTAGGGTGTCAGTTACACTTCTACTGAGAAGAATAATTTGCTAGTTGTTAGATTTTATTTCATGTTTACAGACATCAGTATGTTTTATACTAAAATAATAATAATAATTAGTAGTAGTAGTCGTATTATAATAACCCAAACATCAGCTGCCCCTTTGTCCTTCAGTTTCAGCGTCTGTGCTATCTTTGGTTTTGCCCCATTGCAACCCAGATTTGGAACCCAGAGAGAAGAATCTGTGATCATAAAAGAATTGGTGAGCAATTTTGATTTTAGTAAGGGAAGAAGTCATGGAGGAGATCTGTTATCACACCACCGCCCCACACACACCCCTCTCTTGTTAAGCAAGGAGCCTAAGTCCATATTAGGCACCTCTGTCCTCTAGAGACCCTTTCTGTCCCAGATCTGAGGCTTTTCTCTCTATGATCTACACCCTTCTCCCCAGCAGTGCCCTTGCTCACTCTTCTCTATGTCCTTCTTTTTCTTAGGAGGGATGCAAATTGCTCTCCTAATAGGTTATAGTTTCTAAACTATCTTTTGTTACTAAACATGTCCTTAGCATCTTATGCTTCCACCCTTCGTGGTTTTGAGGTGTTCCTTACAAAGAAACTCCTTACAAGAAATTCTAGGATATTACATTTTCATTCCATTATAGAAATCAGCATTACTGAGACAGAATTCTGAAATGAGGGACTATTTACAGAATCTTAATTCTAAATAGTCTGATATAGTCCAACCCAATTCAGATATCTTACATTTAACAATACTTGAAGGAGTTCATTAGCATGGGAATTTATGAAGATGGCAAAAATAGTGTTGGGAATGATCAAATCCATACTCTGTAGTGAGAACCATAGAAAATTCTCTATAAACTTAATATAGGGACTTCCCTGGTGGTGCAGTGGTTGAGAATCCACCTGCCACTGTAGGGGACAGGGGTTCGAGCCCTGGTCCAGGAAGATCCCACATGCCATGGAGAAACTAAGCCCTTGTGCCACAACTGCTGAACCTGTGCTCTAGAGCCTGCAAACCACAACTACTGAGCCCATGTGCCACAACTACTGGAGCCCGCACGCCTAGAGCCCGTGCTCCGCAACAAGAGAAGCCACCGCAATGAGAAGCCCATGCACCACAACAAAGAGTAGCCCCCACTCCCCACGACTAGAGAAAGCCCGTGTGGAGCAACGAAGACCCAACGCAGCAAAAAACAAACAAA
Organism: Physeter macrocephalus; assembly: GCF_002837175.3. Lineage (NCBI taxonomy): Eukaryota > Metazoa > Chordata > Mammalia > Artiodactyla > Physeteridae > Physeter > Physeter macrocephalus. Next base: position 109,696,810 of record NC_041221.1, read on the forward strand.
CAAACTTAATATAGCACCAAAATGATATATAAATAATACATGGTGATTTCTATAATAATCATACTTCCCCTTTACTATGAAACCAGATGTAACCTTTAAACAGACAGTTCTGGTTCTGGCTGGGTTCTTCTGTGGGCCCATATTACTCATGTCCCTAGTTTTGACTCACAGTTAGCTATGAGAAATTCAAACCATATCACATTCAAACACATCTCCACTTGTGTCCACTAATGGATTTAATCAAGACAAAACATCTAATTTACAACCAAAGGTGTAAATGAAACCCTAATTCATGTATTTGCTCATTGCCTTCCCTCTCCCGCCCTGCTCCCCACACACCCAGAGGCATCTCAGGTTACCTTTTTTTTTTTTTCTCAGGTTACCTTTTTATAATGCAGTCCAAATTCCCAATTTCACCACAGCTTTCCAGAGTTTAGATACATTAAGATCATGTCTCTGTTAGACCCTGTTGGCTAAAAATATTCCCAAAGAATCCAAACAGGTAACTGTAGTATCAGAGTGGTAAAACCGTATCAGAGTTGGCTGTAGATGGATGTTTTAAAATTCCTGTGAAATTTAACTGTAGTGGCTCCTTTTTAAGCAAAATACATGTTTATGCTCTTAAAAGTTGAGTCTGCCTTCAAATTAATTAAAACTCAATTGGAACAGCATCATGCACGGTAATACTTTCCATTAAGTAAATGGCTTTTAGTTGTTCAGTAAAATATTGAAGATTAACACTGAGATTTAAGTTTTCCTGGGCTTAACAGCACTTACGATTCTGGGCGATTGCCTAAGATAGCAACAAAAGACTTTTCAGGGAAGTCCAAGGAATAATATGAGAATAAGGATGGCTAATGTCCAGAAGTGGAAGAATTTTTACTTAAAACTTGGACTTGGGTCATTAGAAATATAATGAGAGAAACTTAGGCAACCAGGACAACCAGAATTTAATATGTTTGTCTAGATAGGTTTTGTTTTGAGGTTGAAAATTCAGTTTGAACATACTTATTGTATGAATTACTAGTACTGACCCTACAATATATTATAGAGGGGAGTTGTTGACTAGGATTTTTGGTGAGAAGGAACCTCTTTTTCCTATCCCCTATACCTTATTTATCTTAATGTGAGGCATAAAAATGGTGTGAAAACCCTCTACAAAGGGAACAGTCCTCCAGAGAAAGACAAATATGATATGATATCACTTATATGTGGAATCTAAAAAAATGATACAAATGAACTTATATACAAAACATAGATAGACTCACAGACATTGAAAACAAACTTATGGTTACCAAAGGGGAAAAGGGGGGGGAGGGATAAATTGGAAGTTTGGGATTAACAGATACACACTACTATATATAAAATAGATAAACAATAGGGACCTACTGAATAGCACAGGGAACTATATTCAATATTTTCTAATAACTCATAATGGAAAAGAATCTGAAAAAGGATATATATACGTATATGTGTGTGTGTGTATGTATATATATAACTGAATCATTTTGCTGTACACCTGAAGCATTGTAAATCAACCATACTTCAATAAAGAAAGAAAAATAAAGTAGGGAACAGTCCTCAACATTTATTTTCCTTTTTGAGTGAGCTAAGGGGGTAGGATGAAATTAAGGAAATGAGTATTTGTAAAATGGCAGCTCAGAATGACAGCTGCAGACTTGAATGAGTTTCCAGCTGCCTTAGGATTCTCAGAAAGAAATAGAGGTAGTATTATTGGTTCCATTTATTTTTTTCTTCATATTTTCTGTGTGTTCAAAGCTACGTAAAACCAGCATCTAAGGTTTTTATAATGGAGAAGAAAAAACTTCTAAATTTTTAGTCTTTATTTTAGAAGAGTTTGAGAAGGATTGGTATTAATTCTTCTTTGAACCTTTGGTAGAATTCACCAGTGAAGCCATCTGCTCCTGGACTTTTGTTTTAGATCACTGATTTTATCTTCTTATAAGTAATTGGTTTGTTCAGATTTTCTATTTCATCATGATTCAGTCTTGGTACATTCTATGTTACTAGAAATTTATCCATTTCTTCTAGGTTGTCCAATTTGTTAGTGTATAGTTGTTCATTGTAGTCTCTTATGATCATTTGTATTGACGTGGTATGAGTTTAATATCTCCTCCTTCATTTCTGATTTTATTCATTTGTGTCCTCTCTTTTTTTCCTGGTAAAACTAGCTCAAAGTTTGTCAGTTTTGTTTATCTTTTCAAAGAACTAAACTTTTAGTTTCATTGACCTTTTCTATTGTCTTTTTAGTCTCTATTTCATTTTTTTCTGCTCCAATCTTTGTTATTTCCTTCCTTCTACTAACTTGGGGCTTCATTTGTTCTTCTTTTTCTAGTTCCTTCAAGGGTAAAGTTAGGTTACTTATTTGAGACTTTTCTTGTTTCTTGAGATACACATTTATCACTATGAACTTCCCTCTTAGAATTGTTTTTGCTGCATCACATAAATTTTGGTATGTTAAATTTACATTTCATTTGTCTCAAGGTATGTTTTATTTCTCTTTTGATTTCTTTTTTGACCCATTGGTTGTTCACTATCATATTGTTCAATCTCCACATATTTGTGGATCCAATTTTCTTCATGTAATTAATGTCTAGTTTCATACGATTGTGGTTGGAAAAGATACTTGATGATGATTTCAGTCCTTTTAAATTTATTAAGACTTCTTTTGTGGCCTAACATATGATCTATCTTGGAAAATGTTCCATGTGCACTTGAGCAGAATGTGTATTCTGTTGCTTTTGGATGGAACACTCTGTAAATATCTGTTAAGTACATATGGTCTAACATGTCATTTAAAGCTAATGTTGCCTTATTGATTTTCTGTCTGTATGATCAATCCATTGATGTAGTGGGGTATTAAAGTTTCCTATTATTATTGTATTATTCTCTATCTCTCTCTTTAGATCTGTTAATATTTGCTTTGTACACTTAGGTGCTCCTATGTTGGTTATGTAAATATTTACAAATATTGTATCTTCTGGTTGGATTGACCCTTTTATCATTATGTAATGGCCTTCTTTGTCTCTTATTACAGTCTTTGTTTTAAAGTCTATTTTGTCTGATATAAGTATAGCTATTCCAGTTTTCTTTTCGTTTCTATTTGCATGCAATATCTTCTTCCTTCCTCTCACTTTCAGTCTGCGTGTGTCCTTAAATCTAAAGAGAGTCCCTTTGAGAATAGATATCAATTACAGGAAAAAAATCTGTAAAACATACATACACATGGAGGCTAAACAATACACTACTAAATAACCAAGAGATCACTGAAGAAATCAAAGAGGAAGTCAAAAAATACCTAGAAACAAATGACAATGAAAACACCATGACCCAAAACCTATGGGATGCAGCAAAAGCAGTTCTAAGAGGGAAGTTTATAGCAATACAATCCTACCTCAAGAAACAAGAAACGTGTCAAATAAACAACCTAACCTTACACCTAAAGCAATTAGAGAAAGAAGAACAAACAAAAAAAACCCTCCAATGTTAGCAGAAGGAAACAAACCATAAAGATCAGTGCAGAAATAAATAAAAAAGAAAAGAAGGAAACAATAGCAAATATCAAAAAACAAGAAAGAAAGGGAGAAGACTCAAATCAATAGAATTAGAAATGAAAAAGGAGAAGTAACAACCGACACTGAAGAAATACAAAGGATCATTAGAGATTACTACAAGCAACTATATGCCCATAAAGTGGACAACCTGGAAGAAATGGACAAATTCTTAGAAAAGCACAACCTTCCAAGACTGAACCAGGAAGAAACATAAAATAGAAACCAATCACAAACACTGAAATTGAAACTGTGATTAAAACTTTTCCAACAAACAAAAGCCCAGGACCAGATGGCTTCACAAGTGAATTCTATCAAACATTTAGAGAAGAGCTATCACCTATCCTTCTCAAACTCTTCCAAAATATAGCAGAGGGAGGAACAGTCCCAAACTCATTCTACGAGGCCACCATCACCCTGATACCAAAACCAGACAAAGATGTCACAAAAAAAGACTACAGGCCAATATCACTGATGAACATAGATGCAAACATCTTCAACATAATGCTAGCAAACAGAATCCAACAGCACATTAAGAGGATCATACACCATGATCAAGTGGGGTTTATCCAAGGAATGCAAGGATTCTTCAATATATGCAAATCAATCAGTGTGATACACCATATTAACAAATTGAAGGATAAAAACCATATGATCGGGCTTCCCTGGTGGCGCAGTGGTTGAGAGTCCTCCTGCCAATGCAGGGGACACGGGTTTGTACCCCGGTCTGGGAAGATCCCACACGCCATGGAGTGGCTGGGCCTGTGAGCCATGGCCGCTGAGCCTGCGCGTCCGGAGCCTGTGCTCTGCAACGGGAGAGGCCACAACAGTGAGAGGCCCGCATACCGAAAACAAAACAAAACAAAACCAAAAAAACCCCCAAAAAACCCATATGATCTCTCAGTAGATGCAGAAAAAGCTTGCGACAAAATTCAACAGCCATTTATGATAAAAACCCTCCAGAAAGTAGCCATAGAGGGAACTTACCTCAACGTAATAAAGGCCATATATGACAAACCCACAGCCAGCATCGTTCTCAATGGTGAGAAGTTGAAACCATTTCCACTAAGATCAGGAACAAGACAAGGTTGCCCACTCTCACCACTGTTATTCAATATAGTTTTGGAAGTTTTAGCCACAGCAATCAGAGAAGAAAAAGAAATAAAAGGAATACAAATCAGAAAGAAGAAGTAAAACTGTCATGTTTGCTGATGACATGATACTATATGTAGAGACTCCTAAAGATGCTACCAGAAAACTACTAGAGCTAATTAATGAATTTGGTAATGGAACAGGGTACAAAATTAATGCACAGAAATCTCTTGCATTCCTATACACTAATGATAAAAAATCTGAAAGAGAAATTAAGGAAACACTCCCATTTACCATTGCAACAAAAAGAATAAAATACCTAGGAATAAACCTACCTAAGGAGACAAAAGACCTGTATGCAGAAAACTATAAGACACTGATGAAAGAAATTTAAGATGATACAAACAGATGGAGAGATATACCATGTTCTTGGATTGGAAGAATCAACATTGTGAAAATGACTATACTACCCAAAACAATCTACAGATTCAGTGCAATCCCTATCAGATTACCAATGGCATTTTTCACAGAACTAGAACCAAAACTTTCACAGTTTGTATGGAAACATAAAAGACCCCGAATAGCCAAAGAAATCTTGAGAAAGAAAAACGGAGCTGGAGGAATCAGACTCCCTGAATTCAGACTATACTACAAAGCTACCGTCATCAAGACCGTATGATACTGGCACAAATACAGAAATATAGATCAATGGAACAGGATAGAAAGCCCAGAGATAAATCCACGCACATATGGTCACCTTAAATTTGATAAAGGAGGCAAGAATATACAGTGGAGAAAAGACAGCCTCTTCAATAAGTGGTTCTGGGAAAACTGACAGGTACATGTAAAAATATGAGATTAGATCACTCCCTAACACCATACACAAAAATAAACTCAAAATGGATTAAAGACCTAAATGTAAGGCCAGACACTATCAAACTCTTAGAGGAAAACATAGGCAGAACACCCTATGACATAAATCATAGCAAGATTCTTTTTGACCCACCTCCTAGAGAAATGGAAATAATAACAAAAATAAACAAATGAGACCTAATAAAATTTAAAAGCTTTTGCACAGCAAAGGAATCCATAAACAAGACGAAAAGGCAACCCTCAGAATGGGAGAAAATATTTGCAAGTGATGCAACTGACAAAGGATTAATCTTCAAAATATACAAGCAGCTCATGCAGCTCAATATCAAGAAAACAAATAACCCATTCCAAAAATGGGCAGAAGACCTAAATAGACATTTCTCCAAAGAAGATACACAGATTGCCAACAAACACATGAAAGGATTCTCAACATCACTAATCATTAGAGAAATGCAAATCAAAACTACAATGAGGTATCACCTCACACCGGTCAGAATGGCCATCGTCAAAAAACCTATAAAAAATAATATATACAATGGAATATTATTCAGCCATAAAAAGAAACGAAATTGAGTTATTTGTAGTGCGGTGGATGGACCTAGAGCCTGTCATACAGAGTGAAGTAAGTCAGAAAAACAAATACCGTATACTAACACATATATATGGAATCTGTAAAAAAAAAAAAAAGGTCTGAAGAACCTAGGGGCAGGACAGCAATAAAGACGCAGACATAGAGAATGGACTTGAGGACACAGGGAGGGGGAAGGGCAAGCTGAGACAAAGTGAGAGAGTGACATGGACATATATACACTACCAAATGTAAAACAGATAGCTAGTGGGAATCAGCTGCATAGCACAGGGAGATCAGCTCGGTGCTTTGTGTCCACCTAGAAGGGTGGGACAGCGAGAGTGGGAGGGAGGTGCAAGCGGGAGGAGAAATGGGGTATATGTGTATGTATAACTGATTCACTTTGTTATGAAGCAGAAACTAACACACCGTTGTAAAGCAATTATACTCCAATAAAGATGTTTAAAAAAAAGTTATTATTAAAAAAGTTTAAAAAAAAAAGATATAGCGAGTCTCCTGTAGGCAGTGTATAGACATGTCTTTTTTTAAAAGCCATTCAGCTGCTCTGTGTCTTTGATTAGAGATTTTAATCCATTTATAGTTAAAGTAATTTTTTTTTTTTTTTTTTTTTTTTTTTTGCGTTGTATGCGGGCCTCTCACTGTTGTGGCCTCTCCCTTTGCGGGGCACAGGCTCCAGAGGCGCAGGCTCAGCGGCCATGGCTCACGGGCCCAACCGCTCCGCGGCATGTGGGATCTTCCCAGACCGGGGCACGAACCCGTGTCCCCTGCATCGGCAGGCGGATTCTCAACCACTGCACCACCAGGGAAGCCCTAAAGTAATTATTGATAAGTATGTGCTTATTGCCATTCTGTTTATTGTTTTCTGGCTTTTTTGTGGCTCCTCTCTGTTCCTTTCTTTTCCTCTTGCTCTCTTCCTTTGTGGTTTGATGACTTTCTTTAGTGGTATACTTGTATTTCTTTCTTTATCTTTTGTATATTTACTACAGATTTTTGCTTTTTGGTTACCATGAAGCTTACATATAATAACATATCTATCACAGTCTATTTTAAGTTGATAACAACTTAAGTTTGATTCCACTGTAAAGTTCAACATTATTACTCTCTCCTCCCATGTTTTATGGGTTTTTCTGCATCTTTTTATCTTGTGTACACCTTAACTGATTATTTTAATCATAGTTATTTTAACTGTTTTTGTTTTTTAACTTTCAAACTAGCTTTATAAGTGATTAATCCATTACCTTTACTATATATTGACCTTTCCAGTGAGATTTATTGTATTATGTGTGTCCTTGTTACTAATCAGTTCCCTTTCTTTTCAACTTAAAGGCATTCCTTTAACATTTCTTGTAAGGTTGGTTTAGTGGTGATGAACTCCTTTAGCTTTTTCTTGTCTGGAAAACTCTATCTCTTCTTCACTTCTGACAACAACTTTGCCAAGTAGAGTATTCTTGTTTAGAAGTTATTTTCTTTCAGCCCTTTGAATATTTCATGCCACTGCCTTCTGGCCTGCAAAGTTTCTGCTGCTAGCTTTATGGGGGTTCCCTTGTACCTAACAGGCTGTTTTTCTTTTGCTGCTTTTAATATTCTCTCCTTGTCTTTTAACTTTTGACATTTTAATTATAATGTGTGTTGGTGTGGATCTCTTTGCATCCTTTTATTTGGAACTCTTTGGGCTTCCTAGATCTGGATGTCTGTTTCCTTCCCCAGGTTAGGGAAGTTTTCAGTCATTATTACTTCAAATGAGATTTCTGCCCCTTTCTCTCTTCTCTTTCTGGGAGCCCTATGATGCGAATATTAGTCCATTTGATGTTATTCCATAAGTCTCTTAAGCTATTTTCACTTTTTTTCATTCTTTTTTCCTTTTGCTGCTCTGGTTGAGTGAGTTTCGCTGCCTTCTTTGAGTTAACTGATCCTTTCTTCTCCTTCATCTAGTCTGTTCTTAAACTCCTCTAGTGTATTTTTTGTTTAGTTACTGTATTCTTTAGCTCTGTGACTTCCATTTGGTACTTTCTTTTATTTTCCATCTTTTTGTTGAAATTCTCACTGTGTTCATCCATTCTTCTCTCCAGTTCAGTGAGTATCTTTATAACAAATACTTTGAACTCTTTATCTGGTAAATTATTATCTCCATTTCATTAAGACCTTATCTTATTCTTTCATTTGGAACATATTCCTCTCTTTGATTCTTTATGGTGGTTTCTATACAGTAGATGAAACAACCACTTCTTCCCATCTTGAAGGAGTGGCCTTGTGTAGGAGATAAACATTCTCATTCAACCCTGCCTCAGCTCATGGTTGTCTCTCAAAACTCTGTGCTTGTCCAAGCAGCCTTTTATATTTTTAATAGCTCCAAGTAGTTGAGGATGTGCCAACACCTCTCAATGTCCCAGAGGGAAGGCATTCAGCACCTACATTCAGTTTGACTGAAAGTCAGACACTCAGGCATCAGCTTTTAAAAGTATTCAAATATATACAGTCCTGTGAGACTGTAGCATAAGCCTCACTGGCCACCAGAGGTAAATGATCAATGGGCATTCCCTGGCAGCAGTCACAAAAACCAGGGCACCAAACACAAAACCAGGATACCAGGTGCATGTAAAGCTCCCCTCCAGGAGACTCTGACACTCTGGAGTGTGGCAGAGGGTGAGTGCAGAGTTAGTGCCCACCCTCTGAGGTCTCTGGGAAGGATTAGAGTTGGCCCCAAGATGTATGCCTAGCCAGAAGCCTTTCCCTCAGGCCACAGTCATGATCATCAGCTAGTAGGCCTTCTTCACAGAAAGACCAAGCTCCTGAGCCTGTTACTTCTTGCTGCTGTGCCCTGGATGTAGTAGCTGTTTAAGAGCACTTTTTCCATTGGTCCCAGTCCTAGGGGACCCACAAGTGTAAGCCCCACTGGACACCAGTGCCAGGCAATGTAGAGTTGTCCCCTGGCAGCAGTCACAAAAACTGGGGCAACAGACAGGGATATTAGTTCCTTTCTGGGTGACATCAATTATTATACCCTCATGGGACCAGGAACTCAAGCTCCCCTGGCTTCCAGGGTGGACAGTCAAGAGTCATCCCCTAGGTGGCAGTCATAAAAACTGGGGCACCAGATGCTTGCAAAAGCTCCCCTTCAGGAGACACTGGTGCTCTGCAGCACAACAAAGGGAGAATGCAAATACAGTGCCCACCAGTCTCCATCCCAGAGATTGTTCCAGCAGACTCCTAGATGTGTGTGTTGAATTAGATGCCTGCCCCTCAGACCGATGCTTTTATATAAGCAGGTGAGCCTCCTTTACTAAGTCTGGGTGCCATCGGCTGCCTCTGAAGTGGGCCCAGGGATAGGTGAGTCCAAGCACTTGAGCCCTTTAAGAATGGCTTCTCAGATGGCTAGAGTCTTGTAGGTCTCGGGACACAAGCCTTGTTGTTTTTCAAAGCCAAATGTGTTGAGGGCTTGTCACCATCTTGAACCAGAACTCTTCCAAACTCATTTTACAAGGCCAGCATTACCCTGAAACCAAAACCAGACAAGGATGCCTCAAGGAAAGAAAAATTACAGGCCAGTATCCCTGACGAACATAGATGTGGAAATTCTCAACAAAATATTAGCAAACCAAATTTAGCAATACAGTAATGGGATAATACACCACAATCAAGAGGGATTTATTCCAGGGATGCAGGGATGCTTCAACATCCATAAATCAGTCAGTGTGATACATCACATTAACAAAATGAAGGATGAAAATCATATGATCATCTCAAGCGACGCAGAAACAGCTTTTGACAAAATTCAACATCCATTCACGATAAAAACTCTCAACAAAGTGGGTATAGAGGGAACTTACCTCAATGTAATAAAGGTCATATGTGACAAGCCTACAGCTAACATCATACTCAATGGTGAAAAGCTGAAAGCTTTTCCACTAAGATCCAGAACAAGACAAGGATGCCCATTCTTACCACTTTTATTCAACATGGTATTGGAAGCCCTAGCCAGAGCAATTAGGCAAGAAAAAGAAATAAAAGGAATCCAAATTGGAAAGGAAAAAGTAAAACTGTCACTATTTGAAGTTGAATGATATTACATATAGAAAATCCTAAAGATGCCATCAAAAAACTGTTGGAACTAATAAATGAATTCAGTAAATTTGCAGGATACAAAATCAATACATAAAAATCTGTTGCATTTCTACACACTAACAAAGAACTATCAGAAAGAGAATTTAAGAAAACAATTGCATCAAAAAGAATAGAATATTTAGGATTAAATTTAACCAAAGAGATGAAAGATGTGTATGTTGAAAACTATAAGAAATTAATGAAAGAAATTGAAGAAGACACAAATAAATGGAAAAATATTTCATGCTTATGATTGGAAGAATTAATATTGCTAAAATTACCATGCTACCCAAAGCACTCTACAGATTCATTGCAATCCCTATCAAAATTCCAATGGCATTTTTCACAGAAATAGAACAAAAAAATCCTAAAATTTGTAGGGAACTATAAAAGACCCCAAATAGCTAAAGCAATCTTGAGAAAGAAGAAAGAAAGCTGGAGTCATCATGCTCCTTGATTTCAAAATCTATTACAGAGCTATAGTAATCACAATGGGATCTTATTAGCATAAAAACAGACACATAGTTCAAAGGAACAGAATACAGAGAGCCCAGAAATAAACCCACACACTTATGGTCAATTAATTTACAACAAAGGAGCCAAGAATATACAACAGGAAAAGGACAATCTTTTCAATAAATGGTGTTGGGAAAATTGGATGGCCACATGCAAAATAATAAACTGGACCACTGTCTTACAGCATACACAGAATGTGACTCAAAATGAATTAAAGGCTTGAATGTAAGACCTGAAACCATAAAACTTCTAAAAGAAAGCATAGGCAGTAACTTCCTTGACATAGGTCTTGGTGATGATTTTTTAAAATTTGACACCGAAAGCAAAAGCAACAAAAGCAAAAATAAATAAGTGACTACACCAAGCTAAAAGCTTCTTCACAGCAAAGGAAACCATTAACAAAACGAAAAAGCAACCTACCAAATGGGAGAATATTTGTAAGTCATATATCTAATGAGGCTAATATCCAAAATATATAAAGAATTCATGCAACTTAAGAGCAAAAACCCCAAATAATTCAATTTTTAAAATGAGCAGAAGATCTGAACAGACATTTTTCTAAAGAAGACATACAGGTACATGAAAAGATGCTCTACATCATTAATTATCAGGGAAATGCAAATCAAAACCACAATGAGATATCACCTCACACCTGTTAGAAAGGCTATTATCAAAAAGACTAGAAATAACAAGTGTCGGCGAGCATGCCAAAAAAAGGGAACCCTCATGCAGAGTTGGTGGAATGTAAATTGGTGTAGCCTCTATGGAAAATAGTATGGAAGTTCCTCAAAAAATTGAATATAGAACTACCATATGATCCAGAAATTTCAATTCTGAGTATTTATCCAAAGAAAACAAAAACTAATTTGAAAAGATATCTGCACACCTGTGTTCATAGTGGAATTATTAACAATAGCCAAGGTAAGGAAACAACCTAAGTGTCCATCGATGGGTAAATAACAACCTAAGTGTCCATCGATGGATAAATTGATAAGGAAATTGTAGTATATATTGGAATAATATTCATTCATAAAAAAGAATTAAACCTTGCCATTTGAGACAATGTGGACAGACCTCGAGGGCATTATGCCAAGTGAAATAAGTTAGAGAAAGACGAATACCATATGATCTCTCTTATATGTGGAATCCACACACACACACGCATGCATATATATACATATATAAAACTAACCTCATAGATACAGAGAACTGTGGTTGCCGGGGCAGAGGGTGGGAAGTGGGAGAAATAGGTGAACTGTTTTGGGGTTTTTTAGTTTAAATAAATTGATTTTTTTTTAATTTGAAAAAAACAAATCTTAGTTGTAACCAGTATATATTACATGTAGTCATAGGGATACTAGAAGGATACTTGCCAACTTGAAAACAGTGTTTATCTTGACACAATCAGGTGACTGGTAATTTTTAGTTTCTTCTCTTTTTTGCATATTTGCATTTTAAAATTTTTCTGCAGTGCACACTACCTGCATAATAAATGATCATTCTCCTACAGTGAGCATTATCTACATAGTTAAAAAATTGTTTATATTTTTAAAAAATCATACCTTTACCAAAAAGTAAATTTGTTCCTGTTCCACATTAACATTTTAGGCTTCAGTTTCAGTTGTCTTGAGGACATTTCACTAAAATAGAGCAAAATGATTATTGAATCATGAGTGTATGATGAAATATCATACGGCCATGCTTTTCCTTTTAAATAAAAATTTAGCTTTAGAAAATCAGAGCAATTGAATTTCCTAAAGCTGTTGATATAATTGTGTCAACTAAGGAAGTGTGTGGATAGTATATTAAAAATATTTGAGAAAGCATCATTAGTGCTATATTGACACCTTGTTGGAGGGAGGTGAATGGATTTTCATTCAAGTCAAATCTTTCTTCACATTTCCAAAATCTGGCCAAATTATATTATATTTAAGAGCAAGACTTCACCTATATACTAACTTATGTACCACGGTTTTCATTCGGTAATGTCCATGTGCCAGGCGCTGGGCCCAGCCTTACATTGCAAAGAGGAGGGTGTGATGTGTGTGGAAACCACTTTTTTTGAAGTGATAGTTTGGTCAGGGAACTCTGTTAATAATTAAACTAGTTGTTGGCTCCTGAAAATTTTAAGATACAAGCAATATGCTCTCCTAATTCTAAAATAAACATGTATTTGTCCAAATATAAATATTCAGAGTAAGTAGAGGGCTTGTAGATTATCAAGCTTCTTTGCCAGTTCATACTCTGTTTCTCCCAGGGTGACATTTAAATTGTTTTTTTTGCAGTGAGTCTGGTGCATTTTTCTAAATAGTCTTGCGTCATATATAATTTTATCACCATTGGAAAATCCTGTTTTCCTGACATGACCTGAATTTGTATTTCTTCCATTTTCAATGTATTTCTCACTTAGGATCTATTGCCATCTCTGCTACTGAAATTCAGTTTTTTGAGACAAACAGCTTGTGTGTGTGTGTGTGTGTGTGTGTGTGTGTGTGTGTGTGTGTTACTACATAGTAGGTTTGAATATGTACACATGAATGTAGGTTTTTCTGGGGAAACATAGTACATGCATACAGAAAACCAAAATATTGGTTTTATTTTTGCAGAAGTTCATATATTTGTTAAATATGCTAAGGAGTCAAAGTATAGTAGATTAAGAAACAAAATACTTTTGAGATAGGGATGTAGAAATGTCTCTTGGTTATTCTGTTTGATACATGGTATCAGTTTTTTAGTATTTTATGGTGATGCTCCTGGTACTCTAATAACCATTCTGTCATTCTGTACTTTTTAGAGAAGTAAGGAGAAAACCAGGACAGAATTATGCTGAGAAATGACTTTTGGCCTCAAGTAGCCTCTCTCTGAGTCAGCTTTGCTCAGGAGTAGGCAAGGTCCTAAGAACTTCTAGCCTGTCTTCTCCAAGAAGTTTTGTAAGGAGGAGGGGTCCAGTGAGGCTCGCATGATGATGTCCTGCAATAGTTTAACCAGGAAGCATGGCAAAGGATACTCAACAGTTCCTAGACTCAGTATGCTCTAGGACAAGGCTGTGGGACATTGGTGTCCTGTAAGAATTTGGCCCTGTGTTTTATTTTTAGTTTGCTCTGAGATTTGTGACATATAAAATTTAATTGAATCATACATGGAAACAGAGATCTAGTTTCTTTTGAGCTGAATTTTGATTTGAAAAAAAGATAGGATCCAATCAATTTCCTTCTGTCTTCCTTACCAAAAAAGGTCAGCCAATGACGTGTCCTTCCCCAGGTATGGCCAGCTGGCCACAGGTGGCAGGCAGAGCGACTGCAGGGGGTATAGCCACATGGGCCACACACATCTGATAAGACTGTATCACAGGACAGTAACAGAATTCCCATTTTAGTTCTCTTTCAGTTCTTCTGTTTACATCAAGAGAAAGGCCTCATTTTGGTGCTTTAATTCTTTACTGTCTGAGCCCCCCTTATAAGGAAAAGGCAGACCCCAGGTTCTGAGCTTTGGGTAGGCAACCATGTTTAGCCAGAATTTAATTAATTTTTCAGTTGCCTTCTGCTTATGGCAAATGATATTTTCCATTAATAATGTTATAAATTTTTCTTTTAAAATAAATATTCTATCAAGTATATATCTATGAATTAGAGAAAAAATATTAAGTAGATTATAACACACATGGTACATGGTCTGGTAAAAGTTATAAAGGTGATACATGAAAGACTACCTTTGTGAACACTTGTGTAGAAAAAGAACAGGCTTTGGAATCAGATGAGATAGCCTTTGAACTCACATCTCTATTCAGGCACTTAACTAACTTTGTGACTTTGGGGAAATTATTTCCTCACTGAGCTTTAATTGTCTTCATCTCAAAATGGCAATAACAATGATACCATGTATATATGTAAGCTAGGTAGTACAGTGTTTTAAAAAAAAATGAATGTGCTCAAAATGTAGCTACTCTCCAGCTAACTAAACTCTTTAAGACGTCATCATTTATATCTAATTTCCTTCACAAATCCATCTCAATCCATCTCCCAACAGTGCAGTATCAATAATTGGAAATCATCTGGTCTCCACCTCTTTATAATTGGTTTGCTTCCCGTTTGTCCTTATGTGATTTATAAAGCACTCAGGTCTCCCTATGCATCTTGTGATATTTAAGCTATGTAAAATCTGTCTATAGACTGTGATTAAGAAGGCTGAAATTAGATTCTGATCATATTTTTCCTTTGGATAGTCACAAAGTGGATCTGGAGTTTCTGGGTCATCGAGGTGTTGTGAGGTAGCCAACTTAATAGTATACCTTTCCCCATTTGCATCATCTTTAGCCCATCCACACTGGCATTGTTGAAGACATGTGGCTTGCATTAAAATTTACAGGGCCATATGCTACCATCTCATTTTTTAATTCTATTTGTGGAATGAAGGTTTTATGGAAAACATTTTGCTACAGAGTTGTGAATGTGCTTAGGAGGATTCATGTCATACATCATGACAGCTCTTTCTCTATCATTGCCATATGAACTCACCCCCTTATTTGAAGTGCCTTCCTTAGCATCTGGCCATACACATCCCTTTTTGGTATTATCGCTCATGAAAATAACTGCTGGTACACCTGTATATATTTGAGTGATGGCACATATGATTAAATAGACATGCCCATTAGAGTGTCATATGTTCAAATAAGTCTCCCAGTGTCCATTTTAATATAATGCAATAAACTCACTTTTCCAGCAAACTCAGAAATTGCAAGCCAAGCTCCACGTGAACCCAAGGGTCTGTTAATTCCACATATGGCCAATTCCCTGAAGGGAGATGTTTGAATACAGTTTTTTTTAAGTGGGTTAGCTAACAGAAAATTTAATTCACATGCTAAAGTGTGTCAGGCAGCTGAGTGCCAGCATTCAGTTCATCATTATCTTGAATTGTGGGTTTAATCAAGTTCCTTCACTTAATCTGAATGTTTGTGTTCAAAACCTAGCACCCCGCTTTAAGGAAAACCTTCACCTTTTATTTCTTTTGGATAGTCCCCAGTTTCATGAAATCTGATGAAGACAGCCAGTGAAGTGAATCTAATTTGGATGGTTGAATACTGAGGAGGAATCAGGGAGACTGCATGGAGTGTTGCTTTCATTAAAATAGCTTTGTCCAAGAAGACATTTTCACCATACTCTTGCATCTGTTCCAGTGTTATTTCCATTTTGCTTTGCTTAAGTTAAAAAGGAATGCTATTAAAATGAAACTTGGTTTTAGGAAAAAAAAAATATATATATATATATATGATCAAGGCAGTGGGTTGGGCTGAATGCTATTATTTGACAGATTTCGCATGTCTGCCATGGGATGAGAAAGCAGTTTGGTGTACCCTCTTTGATACAAAGCCAGCACATGTAATGGAGTTTATTTGTTCAGAGCTGGGCATCGGGTGTAATAGAATTATGCACTGTGTTTATGTGACCCTGCCTTTTATATCCCTGTAGTTGCTCACTGTAGTTGCTCATTCATTCATTTTTCAGATGTAAATTAAAAGCGGAGATTGTAGATTAGATGTGCCAGGGCTCACGTGGGCCATGTGAAATGTAGTTTCACTCTCGGAACTTATTGAATCATGACAGAAATATAAATGATCTCTAGGACAATATTCAACTCTTATGAGAATTCATTTCCATCAAGAGTAGGTAGTTGCCTTTGCTTGCAGATGAGGCCTGTAAATTTATCTTTTCCTTTGTTCTTGTTATTTGAATTCAGTTAGCAATGCAAAGGGCTTTAAGCAATGTTCTCAAGTTACCTCTATACCCTTTCAATTGTAAATATGACTAATGTTAAATAGATTCTCCTACTTAGTAGAAGAAGCATCTTCTAAGAGTCTGCTTGGTGCCCAGTAGTGTCTGGGTACTTTACAAGGAGAAAGAATCCAATCATCCTAATCAATCTTCTGTCATTTTTTTCAAAAGGTCAAATGAAGAGCATTTGACCTCTCTGGATGCTATCAAAATAACTTACATACTTCAAATTTGACCTTCTAAACTGGCTTTGTGCCACAGGACTTCGTATTAAGTTGAACTATTTAAAATTGATGCTGCTATTTACTAATTTCATAAGGTTTGACCAAATACCTATAGATAAATAATAGACAAATAATTGTATTCAGCATAGGAAGAATATGCTTGTAATTCTAACAATAAAAGGGACAGTACCTTTGGGAACTGCTATTGAAGGAAAATTTGCCGACATGGATATTGTTAGGAATTTGGGATTTCCGGGCAGGGATGAGGATGTAGGAATGAGAGCACCAGAGCTGAATTTGGGATTTATAATTTAACATCTTTTAATCCTCACCTTAAAAGAGCCTTATCTAATAATAAGAATTGCCAACTTTATTTGCCAAGAACATGAATACTGAATAGAGCTTATAATGTATTTCTTTACAAAAATTTTTTATTGCTTGGTGGAGAACAAAGCTCACTGGCAGATTAAATCTGCAAACAAAGGGAATATGGGAATCAAAGGCCATCAGCAAAGGCGAAAATGAGCCAAACCCTTGAAAGAGCACTAAGACGGTCCAACTGAACCTTCATACTGACCTGTTGAAGTGAACATACTGGCCCAGTGGGACCGAATGTGGAGAGTTCAGAATCCTGGTGAGGCTCTTTCCTGGTCCGTGGCAAATGTGCACTCAGCACCGCTCAGAACATCTGGTTGCGTGCCGTGTGGGGCTGAGCAAAACAGTTCTCTCAGGTGGTACTGCTGGCACCAGCAGCACTTAGGTGCCCTCTTTCTATTACGAACAAATCAGGACAGTCAGGAAAACGGAGTCCCCATAAAAATCTCTAGAACAGGGGGTTATAGTTATCCAACCTTCATTCTCAAGTCCATCCATATTGTAATTGGGAAAATGGCCTTTTGTTTGCCTATTGTATCATTTTAAAACGCCAGCTAAAAGCAAAATGATGCTCCATGATCTTTTGATTTTATTTCATCTTTTTTTCTAAAAAAGGGAACATTCTTATATGGGCCTCTTCATGAGCTTTGAGAAAATCTGAAATATCTATTTTGAAGTATAGATATCTTCTCACATACTATGGTTTCCACTAGAGGATGCACAAAGAACATCCCAAAACAATAGGAATCCAAGAAAATAGCTGAATTCTGAACTGATCTGTGACTTGGAGATGGACTTCCATACAGGAAGGTACGCTGGATCTCTCCCCCTTGTTTGCTTCCCCTTTCTAGCCTGTCGTCAGCCCAGCTAGCTACCCACTCAGCCGTCAGTGTCAGGTATGACAGATGCTTTCAGGTCGGAATAGGAACTGTCAACTCCTCAAGCTCATCTTACTTCCAATGTGTGTAATTTGGCCCTCACAGAATTAGATACTCCTTCTCTCCACGTCTAAAGCACACTGTTCATATGTCTCTGGCTAGAAAGGGTGTCTTTTTCTCATGTCTACCTCCCTTACTACACTGTGAGCAGATCAAGAACAGGAGACCTGTCTCTGGGTCTCTCCAGTACCTATTAGATTGCTCAGTGCAGGCTCATTCATTCATTTAATCTCTGAATCATATATTCATTCTAAATTGGAGCCTCTTAATAAATATTCATTGAATAAATGGCTGGATGAATGATATCCTCGTTTTAGAGTGAGCTTGAAAAATTGGGCAAATTACAAGGTGTTTGTGTGAGAAACTCTGTACCCACTCCACAGCTAGGTAGGCACATGAGAAGAACCACTGTTACTGCCGTCTTATAACCACTCAGTAGTTCTCACTGTTGTTTGGATCAAGTCTCAAACCCTTCATGTGTTCTATAAGGCTGTCTGCTTGCTCCAGTCACTGCCCATCATTCTGACCTCATTGCTTTGCACTCTCCCCTCTATCGCCATGTTCCAGTCACACTGGTCTTACAGTGACGTAAAGTCTGTACTCCTTCCCTGCAAGGCCTTTGCACATGCCACTCCAGTGACCTAAACAACTCTTCCCCCGACTCTTCACCTAGTTAACTTCTGTGCAACCTTTAGATCTTAGCTCACACATGTCTTCCTTAAAGAAGTGTTCTTTGACCTCCCTTCCCCACCCAGTCTAGGCTAGATCTAGCTCTCATGTGCTCTCATATTTCTCTATTCATGTTCTTCAGCATGATCTCGGGTGGCCTTGGCCTGCAGAGGCTTGAAGCAGGATTTCGCTTCCCGGCCAGAGATTGAAGTCAGGCTGCAGCAGTGAGAGCACTGAATCCTAGCCACTAGACCAGTGACCATTGACAAAGCCCTGGCCCTTTGGCTTTGTAGAAATGAATTCCCACAATGACGGCAAGTAGTGAAACAAGTAAAGTGTTTATTAGGAGGAAAAAGAGTACAGGTGAATAGACACACAGGTGGGCTCAGAGAGAGAGTCATGCCCTCGTGGTAGTTTGAATCACTTATATGGGACATTTCTTCCGGGTTTCCTCTGGCCTGTCATCTTGCTTTGCCTGGTTCTGAGTCTGTATTTGGTTCATCTCAGGGTCCTCCCATGTGTGCGCACACATCTCTTAGCCAAGATGGATTCTAGTGAAGAGGCCTATGGGTAGGTTGACATCATACCCTTTTTGACCTCCAAGGAGCCTTTCTGCACATGTGTAGTTGGGAAGGTCTCCTTGACCTTGAGAATGAGAAATATGTGGTCTCTTATCTGGGCAGGGCTTAGCTCCTCCTCCTCTTCTTCTTGGAGTATCTGTCCACAGGGGACAAATTCCAGCTGCTCAGCCTGGGGTCCATCTATCTCCTGCCTCAAGAGCATATACTGCAGCTTGTAAGTTTATGTTCCTTTTTTATTATTTATTTATTTATTTAGGCTATGCCGGCTCTTCATTGTGGCACGCAGGCTTCTATCTAGTTGCGGCCCGCAGGTTTTCTCTCTCTAGTTATGGCGCGTTGGCTCCCGAGTGCATGGGCTCTGTAGTTTGCAGCACGCAGGCTCTCTAGTTGAGGTGCACGGGCTCAGTAGTTGTGGCACGTGGGCTTAGTTGCCCCCACAGCATGTGGGATCTTAGTTCCCCGACCAGGGATTGAACCCTCGTCCCCTGCATTGAAAGGTGGATTCTTTACCACTGGACCACCAGGGAAGTCCCTTATGTTCATTTTTATGATTAAGTGATATATCAGTTATCTATTGCCACATAATGCTGTGTAATGAAATACCAAAAAATCTCATTGGCACGCGACAGTAAGTGTTTATTGCTCGTGTATTTGGGGTCAGCTGCAGGTTGGCAGGGCAACTGTTGGCTGTAGAGGCCGGGCTAGCTCAAATATCTGGGGATCAGCTGGCTGACTCCTGATCTAAGCCTCAGTTTGGGTGACTGGGACAACAGCTCACATGTCTGTCATCCTCCAGAAGGCTGCCTCAGGGATCACCTGTTAGTGGCAGATGCTCAAGAGGTGACACGAATGACCTCTTGAGGTGGCACAGGCACACCATTACTTCTGGCCTATTCTAGTGGCCCAAGTTAAGTCACATGGACAAGTCCAGAATCAGAGTGGGAGGGCACTGCAAAGTTGCAGACAAAGACATGCTTCCAAGGAGTTGTGAAGATGGGGCCATCTTTGTGTTCTACCACAACATGACTCTAGGATCAACTGAGGACAGTGATGGCATCTGTTTTTCTTCACCCTTATATTGCTAGTACCTAGCAAGATGCGTGAATGTTGTAGTTGATACCTAAATATTTCTTGAATATGAAAAGGCATTAATTTGATGCCACTGTCTCAAGACTCTAGAGGAATGTTCACTTTTGAAGTAGATTCCTGCCTTAAGAAAAGTAAAAGAAATTAGCTTAAAATTGTTATCCTTTTCTTGCTCTTCAGATTTCCAAATTCCTCCAAATAACAAGTGTTTGCATCTTAGGGTTAGCTTTCATGTCCCATGAGATTTATTTCCCTCTCTATCATTGGTGCCAGATAATGGTGTGTGAAAAATAATTTGAAATGAAAAGAGTTAAACATCAGCTGTGTGAAGAAAGGGGTAAAAATCTTAGTATTTTGATTGGTTGTGAGGGAAAAATAAGGGTAGTTTTCATTAGTGTGGACAGTGGTCTTTGCACACCTTCTCATGTGCCATAGAATTCTACAGAACAGGTTCTGAAAGGCCAAGAGGAGTCTGATGATGATTCAAAGAGTTGTGTTCCTAATAACTGGGAATATAAGTCAGATATTTTGGTTAGTTCTGGAACATGAAATCTTAAAAAGATTAGTACAGGAATGAAACACAAGCAGGAAGGGATTTGTGTTGGAAAGGGAGATTGGCATTGTCAAGACTGTGGAACATTTAGTGGGTTTCATATTCAGAGAGTGGTAAAGGGGTTGGGGAATACTGATTCAAATGCTGTTAGGAAATCCTTTAAGAGTATGATAATTGTTTAATGGAACCATGTAATTGGGTATCTATAATAACTTTATTCTTTGATTCTGTCTTCATTTAAGAAATATGACCTCTTTTCTCCAGGGGTGATATTCAAAATACCTGACAATGGGGACCAGCCATAGCAATGCAGAAAGTTTCTAGAGCCCTTGATTGTGCCAAGTGTTAGTCCTATGGCTGCTAAACTGTGGAAAGGTCTGAGGGTTCTTAGAGGTAGGAATGGGGCAGCCTGGGCAGCGAGTGGTCAGGGAGTGGGCACTCTCTGGTTTTGGGGCAGTGGTTATCTACCAACTGGAACAGCATTGTTTCCATTTTCTAATACTGACACAGCCATATGAGTCCTGGTTTTCCCTTTACTTAATTGAGTTCACCATCATACAGCTTACCCTTTAATGGAGCCATCAAGGCCAGAAATGCTGAAGGATTTTGGAGAAGAGAAAGATCAAAACACAGACAATAAGTGTAGGCAAGGATGTAGAGAAATTGAAACCTACATGTACTGTTGGTGGGAATGTGAAATGGTGTAGCCATTTAGGAAACAATTTGGTAGTTTCTCAAAATGTTAAACATAGAGTTACCAAATTACCAAGCAGTTCCATCCCTAGGCATATACCCAAGAGAACTGAAAACATATGTATATAAAAACCTGCTCACAGGTGTTCACGGCTACGTTATTCATAATAGCCAAAAAAATGGAAACACATATCCATCAACTGATGAATGGATAAACAAAATGTGCTATAACCATACAATGGAATATTATTTGGCAATAAAAAGGAATGAAATACTGATACATACTACAGTATGGTTGAACCTTGAAAATTATTATGCTAAGTGAAAAAAGACAGATATAAGGTGCGACATATTGTTTTATTTTATTTGTATGAATTGTCCAGAATGGGCAAATCCATACAGACACAAAGTAAATTGGTGGTTGGGATAAATGGAGAATGATGACTAAAGACTATAGATTTCTTTGGGGGAGGGTGATGAAAATGTTCTAAAGTAGATAGTGGTGATGGTTGCACAACTCTGTGAATATTACTAAAAACCACAGAACTGTACATGTTAAAAGGTGAATTTTATGGTATATGAATTATATTTCAATAAAGTTTATAAAATATCTTTTAAAAGATTTAGTTGGGCTTCCCTGGTGGCGCAGTGGTTGAGAGTACGCCTGCCGATGCAGGGGACACGGGTTCGTGCCCCGGTCCAGGAAGATCCCACATGCTGTGGAGCGGCTGAGTCCGTGAGCCATGGCTGCTGAGCCTGCGCGCCTGGAGCCTGTGCTCCGCAACGGGAGAGGCCACAACAGTGAGAGGCCCACGTAACGCAAAAAAAAAAAAAAGATTTACTTGTACAATGACATGAAACAAAGCTGTATTTTGGAGAAAAATAGCTGGGCTAGAGTATGCAGAATGACTTGGATTTGAGTCATATCATTAAGTGCAGTTAGCAACGTATAAATAAACAAGGCCTGGGAATTCTCCGGTGGTAAGGACTCGGAGCTTTCACTGCCTGGGCGTGGGTTCAATCCCTGGTTGGGGAACTAAGATCCTGCAAGCTGCACGGCGTGGCCAAAAAAAAAAAAAAAAAAGATAAGGCCTGGAAGATGC
Source organism: Physeter macrocephalus (assembly GCF_002837175.3). Classification (NCBI taxonomy): domain Eukaryota; kingdom Metazoa; phylum Chordata; class Mammalia; order Artiodactyla; family Physeteridae; genus Physeter; species Physeter macrocephalus. Next base: position 109,719,543 of record NC_041221.1, read on the forward strand.
TGCTATCAGGAAAAGTGGAGAGCAAGTGGAGAAAGGGCTAAATGCCTGGAAGAGGAGATGAAGGAGAAGGGAATTGAAAATTACTCCAGAGTTATTTGACTGGAAACTGTGATTCTATTTACAGAAATGTGCAAGCTGAAATTTAACATAGGTTTTGGTGGAACATGACAAGTTTAGTTTTAGACATGCTTTATGGTAATGACAAGACTTAAAAGTGTCTGGTAGTCACATGAAAAAACATGAACTGGAGAACAAGTAAGGGTCGTGGCTGGACATGCCAATTAAAGAGCATTTGCTCTGAAGGGAAAGTTTGAGCTCACATGACACTTGTGCAGAACAATTGAGGATGGCTGGGAGAGGGAAGGTGACTTATCAAGACAGGCAGAGCCTGTTCCTCATGGCTCAGAGTGTCCCTATAGGAAATCTCTACCAAAGCGCCCAGCCAGTGGCACTTAGTGGATTCCAAGTCCAGGTTGATGGCTTTCCCCAACCTGTCTCTCAGATCTTCCGTCTTCATCTGTCAGCTTGGTATGATGCCAGGCAAACTGCCTCCTTTGTCATTAGGTCTGTGAGACATTATATTATATTATATTAATTCTCTCTTTGCCCCTTCTGGGCAGCTGCTGCAACATATTCTAGCTAAAAGAGAAATGGAATGATGTTGTTTTAGCCTCTCAAAGAGCTCCAGAAATAACAGTGGCAGGCATTTGGAATTCATTTAATTTAAGCAACTTCTCCAAATTTTGCTACATCTATTTTCATGCATCTCTTTTTCTTTTTCCTCTCCAGGAGACTGACTGGCCATATGCAAGTACTCCTGGGAGGATTTAAGACTTTTTATTTACTTCCTTGGATTTCCAAATCCCTAATCTCCCCTGATTATTTTTCCTTTCCATAGAGAATTTGATATAGTTTAAAGAAACTTAACAAATAAGTAAAGATTTTTTAAAAATATTCTGAATATTTAAGGCAAGATGACACATATACTAAGTTTTGGACTCCAAAACGTCTTATCAGACAGTGAAGAAGTTTTTGAAGCATCACACGATGCATGCATGTGGTTGTGAATCTCAACTAGGAATTCCCCACTGATGATGTCAGGGATCTTGATGCCAAATGATTCTAGGTTAGTAGAATGCCTAGGCGGGTGTGAGAGAGTCCATGAATGTAATTAATGAGACGACACACACCACAGGGGTGCTTTCTGTGCTTGAGTTATATTTGCAGTTGAGAAGGCTGGATTTTTGTTTGTTCTGTGTGTGAGGTTTAATCTGGAAATAGTTTTCAAGTATTTCCTTTCTTAGAAAATTTTTTTCTTTTTTTAATTGAAGTATAGCTGATTTACAATGTTGTGTTACTTTCTGCTGTACAGCAAAGTGACTCAGTTA
>NC_041221.1:109720992-109722697 GCF_002837175.3 Physeter macrocephalus
ACATATATATATATATATATATATATATATATATATATATATATATATATATACATTCTTTTTTATGTTATTTTCCGTTACGGTTTATCACAGGATGATATTGAATATACTTCCCTGTGCTATACAGTAGGACCTTGTTGTTTATCTGTTCTATATATAACAGTTTGCATCTGCTAATCCCAAACTCCCACTCCATCCATCCCCCACCTCCCCTCCCCTTTGGCAACTACAAGTCTGTTCTCTATGTCTGTGAATCTGTTTCTGTTTCTCACATATGTTCATTTGTGTCATATTTTAGATTCCACATGTAAGTGATATCATATGGTACTTGTCTTCCTCTTTCTGACTTACTTCACTTAGTATGATAATCTCTAGTTCTATCCATGTTGCTGCAAATGGCATTATTTCATTCTTTCTTATGGCTGAGTAGTATTCCATTGTATGTATGTACCATATCTTCTTTATCCATTCACCTGTCAATGGACATTTAGGTTGTTTCCATGTTTTGGCTATTGTGAATAGTTTTTTAATGATGGCCATTCTGACTGGTGTGAGGTGATACCCACTGTAGTTTTGATTTGCATTTCTCTAATAATTAGCAATGTTGAGCATCTTTTCATGTGCCCATTGGCCATCTGTATGTCTTCTTTGGAGAAATATCTATTTAGGTTTTCTGCCCAATTTTTGATTGGATTGTTTGTTTTATTGAGTTGAAAAGCTGTTTATTTTGGAAATTAAGCCCTTGTCAGTTGTATTGTTTGCAAATATTTTCTCCCAGACTGTAGGTTATCTTTTCATTTTGTTTATGGTTTCCTTTGCTGTACAAAAGCTTACAAGTTTGATTAGGTCCCATTTGTTTATTTTTGTTTTTATTTCTATTGCCTGGGGAGACTGACCTAAACTTTGGTATGATTTATGTTAGAGAATGTTTTGCCTATGATCTCTTCTAGGATTTTTATGGTGTCATGTCTTACGTTTAAGTCTTTAAGCCATTTTGAGTTTATTTTTGTGTATGGTGTGAGGGTGTGTTCTAACTTCATTGATTTACATGTGGCTCTCCAACTTTCCCAATACCACTTGCTGAAGAGATTGTCTTTTCCCCATTGTATTTTCTTGCCTCCTTTGTCGAAGATTAACTATCCATAGGTGTCTGGGTTTATTTTTGGGCTCTCTGTGCTGTTCCATTGATCCATGTGTCTGTTTTTGTGCCAGTCCCACTTTCCCAACACCACTTGCTGAAGAGACTGTCTTTTTCCCATTGTATATTCTTGGCTACTTTGTCCAAGATTAATTGACCATAGGTGTGGGTTTTTCTTAGCAAATTTCAAACACAGATTATCTACTGCAGTCCATCTGTTTCACAGCAGTAAGTCATTGGGTCTAAAAGTGATATAGCTGATTTCATAAACAGTAAGGTGAAGACCCAGCATGATGGAACAGTTATCAGTTTAGGGAGGGGTCCACTGTGCTAACAACTAGAGTCACTAATCCCAGCCAAGGGATTCCAAGATAACTTGACTGAAGGGGCATACTAAAGGGAGAAAAGTTCAGAAGTAGAAGTTAGGACTGGTTCAAGGTCTCATCAGATTGTTCAGTAGTAGTAAGGCTTTGGGCAACATGCTTCTCAAAAGTTACCTCCTCGGGGCTTCCCTGGTGGCGCAGTGGTTGCGCGTCCGCCTGCCGATGCAGGGGAACTGGGTTCGCG
>NC_041221.1:109724261-109760829 GCF_002837175.3 Physeter macrocephalus
ACAACAGAGGGAGGCCCCATACCCAAAAAAAAAAAAAAAAAAAAAAAAAAAAAAAGTTACCTCCATGTACTCTTTCAACTTTTTCACTTCCTAGTCACTATTCAATCCACACTAATCTAGCTTCTGTCCATCACCACCACTTAATGAAATTGCTCCTCTCAAGGTCCCCAGTAATCTCCATTACCAAAGGACACTTCTTTGTTGTCACTTTCTTGAACTCTCAGCAGCATTCCACATAGGTTGCAACTCTCCTTGACACGCTGGTCTCTTGGTGTCTATGAGGTCATATCTTCAGTTTTGCTCTTTGTCACTGGTTACTTTTTCTTGATCTCCTTGTTGGATTCTCTTCCTCTATCCGGGAATATTGGAGCATCTCAATGATAAGTCCTGGGACTGCATCTTTTTACTCACTCTCTCCCTAGGTGACCTCATGTGTTCTTGTGGCTTTCAGCATCAATTATAATCTATATGCTGATGACTTCCAAATCCATTTGTCTAGCCTGACTCTCCCCTGAACCCCAAACTCATTTATCTAACTGCTGTTGGCATCCTCTTAAATGTCAAATAGGAATCTCCAATTTAATGTGTCTAAAGTGGAAGAATTGATTCCCCCAAACCCAGTCCTTCCCCACACCCAATTGTTCAACCCCAAAACTGACAGTCATCCTGATTCCTCTCTCTATCTCATTACCTACATCCAATTATTCACCAAGTTGGGGTCAGTTTTACCTAAATAATATATCTCAAGTTCATCCATTTCTTACCATCTTCATTGATTTTACTGAGTTTCAAGCCACAGGCATCTTCTTACAACTATAATAGCTTCTAACAAGTTTCCTTGCTCTGCTACATTTATCATGCTACAACCCATTCTTTACACAAAGGTAAAATTGTCCTTTTTTGGCTTTTTATTATGAAGATTCTAAAACATACACAAGTGGACAGAGAGAGAGTAGCATGAGCTACACCTGTCACCCAGCTTTAGCAGTTATCAATTCATGGCAGTCTGTTTCATTGAAAATCCCATTGATCTCCTTGACTCCTCTAGGATTTTGACACAAATCCCAGACATCATATCATTTCACCCCTAAATATTTCAATATATATCTATAAATAAGCACAAGGCCATTAACATATCCTTAAACATTAATAATTTAAAATAGCATCAAATATTCAAAAAGTATATTTCTGAATGTCTCATAAAGTATAATTTTTTACAGTCAGGTTATTTGAATCAAGATCCCAATAAGGAGCACATATTGCAGCTGGTTGATATGTCTCTGAGGTTCTCCTTCCATTGATATCTCACTCCTTCATGTGCTTTTTTCTCCCCCTTTCAATTTACATGTTTAAAACACCAGATTGTTTGCCCTGTAGAGTTATAGTCTAGATTTTGCTGATTGCATCTCTGTGGCTAACGTAACATGTTCCTTAAGGAGAAAAACAAATACTGTATGCTAATACATATATATGGAATCTAAGAAAAAAAAATGTCATGAAGAACCTAGGGGTAAGACGGGAATAAAGACACAGACCTTCTAGAGCATGGACTTGAGGATATGGGGAGGGGGAAGGGTAAGCTGTGACAAAGTGAGAGGGTGGCACGGACATATATACACTACCAAACGTAAAATAGATAGCTAGTGGGAAGCAGCCTCATGGCACAGGGAGATCAGCTAGGTGCTTTGTGACCACCTAGAGGGGTGGGATAGGGAGGGGGGAGGGAGGGAGATGCAAGAGGGAAGAGATATGGGAACATATGTATATGTATAACTGATTCACTTTGTTGTAAAGCAGAAACTAACACACCATTGTAAAGCAATTATACTCCAATAGAGATGTTAAAAAAAATTTTTAATTAAAAAAAAACTGCTAAGATGGCTTCACAGGTGGTATTGTATTCTTCCATCAGAAGTCATGTGTTTAATTGCATGTCTTTTTGTGATGTTAGTAGCCATTGTGCTTTATGCCTAAATCTATTAATTCATTAGAGGTTACAAAATAGGGATATTCTAATTGTATCAATTCTTCGTTTATTTGCAGGAATACTCATGTAAACGAGGAACTTTCTTTTGTCTACTTTTTAGGTTACCTAGTGGTAAAGTTTGTATAGGAATAGATTTACCTTTTTTTTTTAAGATTGTTTTTTTGACGTGGACCATTTTTAAAGTCTTCTACTGAATTTGTTACAATATTGCTGCTGTTGGATATGTTTTGGTTTTTTGGCCACGAGGCATGTGGGATCTTAACTCCGCAACCAGGTATGGAACCCACACCCCCTGTACTGGAAGGTGAAGTCTTAATCACTGGACCACCAGGAAAGTCCCTAGAGTTACTTTTTAAAAACATAAATTGGATCATATCTCTGCCCTGCTTAAAGTCTTCCTGTGGCATCTTTATGCACACAGAATGAAATCTATGGCCAACACACACACTGCATGGACTCCTCCATCATTTTTTCGTCATGTTCCATCATAGTGTCTACTTTTTTGTTGAAATTTAAATTAAATTAAAAACTTGAAGTTTACGAGAAAGGGTCAAGCCCTTTTCTGCCTCAGGATTTTTGCACTTGCTCATCCTTCTGCCTGGCTATCTTCCCTCACTTTCTGCCTAGTGGGCTCCTTCTTGACCTTCATGCTGAAATGTCATCTCATCAAGGCCTTCTCTGACTGCTTCATTTAAGGGGCCTGCTCTCCCTCATTGTAGCTCCTGTTTAATTCCTTTATAGCATCCATCACAAACTATAGCTATCTTCTTTATTTGTTTATTAATCATTTTCCACCAAGAATGCCAGCTTTGTAAGAGCAAGGATTTTTCCTGTCCCATACACCACTGAATCCCAAGGCACAGCACAATGTCTGGCACACAGCGGGTGCTTTGCTTTTTTGAATCAACACCACAAACTTGCTGCACATCCTCACCGATATAAGTGGAACGCAGGGACGAGCTAGGTGATTGTTTTTAACATTGTTCTCTGAGGACACGGAGACCAAGGCCAAGGTCGTCTAGTGCAATGCTTCCTGAATGCTTTATGTTGTGGCACCTGGAGCAAATGATGTCTGATAGGGTAGGCCACTGAGGCTGGCTGGTGGCTCACAGCCAGGGACTCAGTCCTGGCTTTCCGCACCTGGCTTGGTGCCTGAACAGACGGCCACAGGAGTTGGGTTACGGAGAGCATTTCTGGACTTATGGGGGTGGGCTTATAGATTTAGGGCAGGAAATTCTTTTGAGTGTACACTTTGAGGGCTCCCTGACTTTTATGACTGTCAAGGACGCAGAAGATTGGGACTTCCTGCATCTCCACAGGGTTCTGAAATCCCCCTTTCCTCTGAAAAGTCACTTTCTTCTTCAGGAAATCCCACCAATTTCGCACTATTTCAAAGCATCCTCTTTTACAATGCAAATACTTTGGGCTTGGTTGAGAAGATTATGAGTATTTTTCACCTTCGTGTGAAGTAGCTTAACCAGGCTGCTTTCTTCCTAAAATCTGAGGTATCTAAGTTGCGTTTAGCTTAAGAGAGTCAAGGGGGAAGGGGGCAATTTTGGAGTTTGTTTCCTTGTGTGGGCTGGAGGAGGACAGTGTGACTCAGCACAGTGGACTCATGCGATGGGCAAGGCTGGCTTGGACCCCCTAGGGATGGAGACGAGGGCTTAGGTCAGCCAGCCCCCAAGTTCAATTTCCTTAATGCCGGAGGTTCACGACTTTTACCCAAGATTGCTTCAGTGAATCTGATGTTCATTACCAACGTAGGGTACAGAGAAGACCTGGAATAGAATCCCTACTGTGTAGAAATTCACTGAGGTCAGCAGCCATACATAGAGGGGCCAGCCTGCCCCTGACAGCAGAAAGGCAATGCCAGTGTGCTACAGCATGTGATCGGTGCACAGACCCATCCACTCATGCAAACTGCAACTTCTGCTTTCCCAGAAATGCTCCTGGAACTACCACTGCCTCCTCTTCTTCTCCCAGAAACCAGATGCGAAGAGATTAGCCTCTTGGGAAGACAAGGCCAGAAATAAGGGGAACCCAGGTCATTGCCCAATCGGAAGACAGGTTTTCCTCCTTCACCCGATCTGCTCCCACATCTTGATAAATTCCCCTGCCACTTCCGGTCCACACCTCTGTGGACAGGGTCTTGCGCTCTGCTGAAGCCGAACTTGGAGAAGCTCTTCTAGAGGGGTCATGCTGAGGCAGCCACAGTATGAAAGGATTTGCAGGCATGCAGTTATATACTTGGTAAACTACAGTGAGCACTAATCTTGCGACCTCTTTCTCATTATATTGGAAATGCACGTGGGTTTTCATTCTCCTTTGGCGTGCTGACACGACATGCCGAGGGGCTCCTTGCATTCCTAACGTACTTAGGACATTGACCCAGTTTCATTCTTGTCTGCCGCAATATCTTAGCTTTCTTGATAGTAGATATTCCCAGCCTGATTCCTAACTAACTAAGAGGCACAAAAAAAACCACAAAACATTTAAACTATGCAAAAAAAAAAAAATCTTCGTTTCATGGAATCTTAGATTGGAAGAAAACTGATTTGGACTCTCCCTGATTGCATGAAGCTCTACTCTCTATACCACTGGCTTTCAGTGTGTCCGCCAGCCTTGAACCTCTGCTTGAACAATTTCAGGGGAGGGGATCACAACTACTCTGTTCTCCTTGCACTGACAGATAGTTCTGTGGTCTTCCTGTTATTAAGTTAAAATTTGATGATAAGTTCTCATTAGTCTTCATTACCCCTCCACAATCACACAGAGGAAGTTGGATGGCTCTTCAAACAAATGCTGTTAGTTACTGTGTATCTCTGAAGGCTTCTCTTTACTAGTCTATAAATTCTCCAGCTCTCCCAACTATTCCTGGCCTCCCTGGAAGGAGCATCTGAATTCTCCTCCTCTCCAAGCCTACTCCAAAGCTAAGCTCATTATTTTTTGTCCTTAGCCCTTTCCTTCCCTCCTTTTTCAAGAACTTTGATCCATCTTCCTTTCCTCTGTATCTTCAGGTTTTCCTTTAGCCCCAGACTACAAATATGCTCATTCTACCCTCTACACAACGTTGCTTACCTACCTGAAGAAACTCTCCCATCTCTGAATTTGCAGTCACCATCAAATTAATGGAAAGAGTAGTACATGGTTACTACTCCTAGTTCCTCTTCATTCCTTGTGTAGAGATTTATCTCTGAAGGACATTAATGTCTTAGAGGTGCTCTTTTATCAGTCTTCAGGCTTCTCCCCCCTCGACAGCTTGTAATATTGATGCTTTCCCTTCTGTCTTGACATCTCCCTTAGGCTCCCAGACTCAGAGTCCTCCTAGTTATCTTCCTGTTTCTTTAACTGGCCTTTCCTACCATTTCTTCTTTTATTCTTTTCCCTCCATGAAAAAGATGTTCCTTAAGATAATGTCCTCAGAGCACTTCTCTTTTCTCTGTCCTATCTTCTTTGGCAACCTTACCTGTTTCCATGGTTTTATTTATAATTCTAATAGGAGTTACCCCAAACCTCCATCTCCATCACAACCTTGACTTACCTCTATAGCTCCATTTCAAGCTTCCTTCTAAACATTTCCACTTGAATATGCCACCTCAAACTTACAAAGATGCCACTTCAAACTTATGATATCCCAAATGTAGTTTCCTTCTTAACCTATTCCTTCTCTGGAATATGTATTTTTATTGAGAACATTGTTGAAAACCCCAGTCAGTCAAGTTCTAGATCTACAAGTCATTTTTAAGTTCTCCTCTTTCCACTACAGTTTCTGTTTACTATCCTTCTATTAGAACCTCTTACATCTTAAACGAACCTCTGGTTCTTTTCCATTGTCCCAACTCAATTCAGGCCTTTTTAGCCTCTTGCTGGATTGTTGGGATAGTCCAATTGGCATGTCCATTTCCTACTTCCAGTTTACCACATTTAGATGCCAGATTGTAGTGGAGTTCCAGCTTATGTGGGGATTAAGTATTAAAGTCAGTGTTTAAGAAGAAAATCCCATATAATCAATACTGCTCTTGAAAATGCCTTATACTGTCCATAAAGTAGAATCTGCAGACATATTCCTTCTTAATAAGTTCAGTACTGCCAATTTTTCCTCCACTCTTGGAACAGATCACTTTTCTTTTGGTTGAACACCAGATGAAGTCATCTGCTTGGTTTTTAAGGGCCATCTAGTATGAAAAATATGTTTCTTTAAACACCAGAATCACACTCAACACTAGTCTACTTGACTTCATGTTAGTTACTCATGAGTGTGTGAGTAACAAATGAGTGTGATACAAATCCACTGGAATGTCTAAAAAAGCACAGCTCTCTCTGATCCTATTATTTCTTTGCCTGAAAACCTTTAGAGGCTTTTTTTTTTTTTTTTTTTTCCATTGCCAATCGGAAGGCCCATTTCTTTAGCCTGGCACTCGAAACTGTCCATGATCTGGCTTCAACTCACTTTCTAATCCAAGTCCCATTCCAGAATGGAATATCTCCCATTCCCCACACATGCTTTGCACATTCCCGTCTCCATCCACACTTTCTCTCACAGTGGGCCCACATCATGGGATACCTTCTCCTCACTCCCCATCTGTGCTGGGCTCAGCCATTCTTCAAATATCAACTCATGCTGCTTCTTCTAAGAGTCCTTCACAGTCTTCTTCTCCCACCCAACCCAGCCAAAATCCTATTTCCCACCTCTGAACTGCTGTAGGTCTTAATTTGTTCTGCTTTTATGGCAAGTATCTATTTATATTTAGAATAGTCATTTCTGTTTATGAGACTATAAACACCTTATGGGCAGGTTGATGCTTGAGTCTTCTTTATATTTTTATATTCTTTCACCACCATCTCCATCTTCAAGCACACAGTTCTCAACAGTTTTTAATGAATTAAATAAGTAAAATAATGTGGCTTCCCAAACCCTCCCCGTGCTGGAGAGCTTCTCCTAATGTGCGCTAGTCTGGCAGTGTCCCAGAACTTGGGACCGGTGCTCCAAAAAAGCTGCCAACTCTTCCTCATCCCAGTAGAGCCTTCATCAGGCAATGAATGAACTCAACAGGAAGGCATAGGAGTAAGAAGATCTATGCAAATGGTCAAGCTTTTTCCTTCTTCTTAAAGAGCAAAATAACTATCCTACTTCATTAAAAAAAAAAAGCAGCCTTGGAAATTAATGGCTTAATTAATTAGAGGGCTTCAGGAAGTGCCAAGGTCTGTCACTGGGGATGGAGACATTTTGTTCCCATTGTGTATAAAGTGACTGATGAGGCCTTTAAAGCAATCCAGCAGACCTATTGTTAAAGGATCAGAATATTTTTCAGTGCATCTCAAGTTCAGTGGGACTTTAACCTTTATGGAGGGAAAAATTCTAGCTCTCTCCTCCCACCCTGCCACACACAGAGGAATGTTTTTACCTCAGTGAAACTCAAGGCTGCAGGGGAGCTCTGATTCCAGGAGTCCACTGAATTTAACAGCCTCCTGAATCTTTCCTGATTCATACTCCAAACCCCAGAAATACAAATCTAGCTCTGCCCAGATGAGCTGTAAGATTTCTAAGGAAGGTCTGAGGGTTGAAGTGGATGGGAAATGTAATATTTTTAAGGACTGAGGGTTTGAGAGGATGGGAAATTTGGGCCTGTCTTTCATGTGATGGAGCATCTTAATCTTTACTAAGAACATGCAGAAATTGTAATCTGCCCGGGGTGTGGGTGGGGGGAGTTTGACGGTGAATTTACACCCTAAGTGTCGACTTTAGACTGATCAGGGAAAATGACCGCCCCACAATCTTGTAAAATCTTAATGTACCATGAGAAGTGCACAGCGCTGCCTGATGTACAGTGTTCAGATTTGTCTTGACCTTCTTAAATTATGGAAAGTGGCTACTAGGAGGGAAGTGTTTTGGGTTTTGTTTTTTAATTTTTCTGCACAGTTACTCAGGTGGCTTTTCCTGTTTCTTCTCTCCTCCTGGACCTGGGTCCTGCAATTACTATCGCAGGGAGCTGGAAGGATGCCTGCTCTCCCGGCGAGGTCTCCTCTGCTTAGCCGCCTCCCTCCCCCCCTCCCCCCACCTTTTCTCTTTCTGGCCCCGCCTCCTCCGCTCACCCCGTAGCCAGCAGCTAGACAGCTGTATTCAATCAGAGCACTTACAACTCCCGAGGATTCAAACGGGAAACTTCAGCGTGAAGTGCAGCCGCGCTCCGGCGCTCTCTTAGCTTGCTTTCCCTCCCCGGAACCCGAGACGCGGACTTTCCTCGACCCGCCGCCCTGGTTTCTTCGGGAAGCCCTCCAGGGAGGCCGGATCCTGCCGGGGTTGCCCTCCAGGCTGGTCATGGGGGGCGGCGAGGCACCATAGGAGACGCGAGGCGGCGCTGAGCGTGGCACTGCCTCGGGTCCCCGCGCCGGCCCGGCCGCTGCGAGCGCGCCTCGCCGCCCAGCCTTCTGCAGCAATGGCTCGTCCGTGAAACGCGAGCCGGCTCTGTTCCTTTTCGGAGTGCCTGCATCCTTCGTGTGGGCTTCACCACTGTCCTGGGTGAAAATGGCTGTCTAGACTAAAATGTGCCAGAAGGGACCAAGCAGTGGATATCCAGCCTGTTAAACCCAACTCGTAAGCGCCGAGACCTGGAGGAGGAGGAGCTCGGCTCTGAAAAGTGCAGTCATGAATTCTGGAGTTGCCATGAAATATGGAAACGACAACTCGGCCGAGCTGAGTGAGGTAAGAAACAGCTGAGGTCGGGAGCTCTGGTTTCTTAGGCATTTGCTTTGCGACAAATCCCCCTCCCTCCCCGTCTCCCACTTTTCTACACGCCACCCGCCTCGCGCTCCCAGTCTGGAGGCGGTACAATTAAAGACAAATAGATTTTCTGGATCTTGTTTTAACTTGTTGTGCTACTCAGGAAATGACCTGAACTGGCTTGGTATTTCAGTCTGAGACGAGTGGCTTAAAAAAGAAACAAGCTCTCACCGCGTCGCCAAGGCGTTTTACTCTGCGTGGTCTCAGGGTGCCCTGTCCATTCCCACCCCCCCCCCTTCCTCCAGTGTATGTAACCACATAACCTTTCGTAGTCGGCAAAATACATGGGGATCCCAGCTGAGCTTAATCTGATGGTGAGTAAATTGGTGGGGCCGGGGAGCTCATTGGAGTACTGAGTCGGCCGCAGGCTCCCACGTGTGATGCGTTTGGTTCAGTTCAGGCAAGGTGGTCTCTCCTTGGCTGAGACGAATGACCCGCGTTGGGGAGGAGAGTGGAGAAGGAAGCACATCAAAGCGGCTTAGAACTTTATTTCCTGCCCGGGACTGGACTCCTGAGTCTTTGAGGCAAGCGCACTTGCAGTTTCTGAGTGCTGGAGGCCAGCTTTGAGATTAAGGCAACATCAAACGGTATGCAAGTATATGAGTGGTCAGATGCTGGAGGCCACCTTTTTTGATGACCGTAGGGGTGCCTCTGGCACATTCTCCGACCCCCGTCCCCACCCCGCAGGCTTTGAATACCTGAAAAGTGTGATGGGAAACCCACAGAACGGTGCTCTGAAGAGGAGGAAATCTATCTGCAGCAGGAGACTTGGTGGCTGTGGGTTTTCCTCTTAGCATCATCACTGAGCCATTCATGGGGCAGCGTGGTCTGTGCTTCTTGAGTATGGCTGAAGAGAGAAAAGGCACCGTATAAAGACAGTGGAAGGGAGATAGAGGTGATGTCAGATGACCGACAGTGAAGGGAAAAGGAAAGGATGGAGCCCTCTTTGAGGGGTGAGGGCTGGTGCTGGGGAAGCGAGGGGGGTGTAGATGGGGGAAATCCGAGCAGGTCTGTGGCTGGTATCCAGCAGTGAATACAGTCAGCCCCTGCCTGGTGCTCTAAGTGGCTTGGTGCTGAGCCTTCCCTGCTCCAGTTTGAGATAGCATTTTGAGATGTTGGCCAAATGAGGTAGAGGCATTTCCTAATCCATGTGGTTTTCCCTGTGATGTAGAAAGCTGGGGAGATGCTAAGAGTGGGGGCTTCACTTAAAAACGGGAGGTGGGGGAAGAGGCTCAGAGACCTAACTGATTTTTGCCAATTTTACATGCAGGGAGAGGTTTCAGATCTAAAACAGAACCCACGACCCTACTCCATTAATAACACTGTTAGGAGAAGCCTTTGACTTCTAAGGACATTTTAGAATAAGAAACTAAAGGCACGTATCTTGCAGAGTCTCTGCCAGGTCCTTCACATTGTTTGTTTCTGCGTGGCAGCTTTAACTCTCTGTCACCTGAAGTGTGCTATTCAGGTACCTTTGCTCAAAAGTGAATCACAGATTTAGGATGAAGGTAGTTAGAAGGCTGAAGAGAGAGAGAGGAGGCCAGGATTGACTTGAAGAGCCCTGGCGCGGTCAGTGGGCGCATTGGATTAGCTGAGAGTATCTGTGAAACTCAGGTGGGAACTAAAACTCTCCATTCTTTGCCTGGTTTTATCCACTCCTTAAGTGTTCCTTGGAAACTTGTGGCCAGGTGAAAGAGCTGAGGGTGTTTCGTGGCCCCTGCTTTAGTTGGAGCTGTAGTACTAGAGCATTATAGGACATAGTTTTGTCCCTAAGAAAGTAAACAAGTTTCTGCCCCAACCATGTCCTTCACATTTTCTGCCTCTTGCCCTCTTTCCAGCCTTCTTTCTAGGTTCAGTGATTTAGTTGCCACTCCATCCCCCCGGTCTTGAGTTTCCCTGCAGATTGAGTAATTGCAGTGGAGTGTAAGGTTAGTTATTTTTAGTTTTTTACATATTTTCAATTAGGGTATATGTAAAGAGAATTTGTAAGCAAAGGGGAGATGTGTGATTCATACCTTGTGGACCCTAAATCTCAGTTCACTTCATCATGGGCAACAGTTGTAGCATTTGCCTTTTCCATAATATCCATAGGGCAGTAGCCATATGAATCCATAGATCTGAATACAATTAATTTGTATTTCTCACATAAGGTCTATGATGTAGAGTTTCTTCTTTTCACTGTAATTTTTTCTCTTAAACACTGGTTTTACTTTAATGTCCCGGGGGGCAAAGTTGCCATTCTCTTTTCGTGGTCGGTTCCTCCTTCTCACCTGAAAGCAGAGCTAATAAAAACCCCCTTTGGTGCCATATCTCTTATTTGGTGCTCAGGAGCCTCAAAGCTGTCTGAGGTCACCGTAGGGTCAGATTCAACCTGACGCTCACCAGGCGTTTCAGGGGCAGGAAGAATTGTGAAAGGGCCTAGCATTATCCTGGGTATCATAAACAAGGGTCCTCTCGCATTGGTGTTGACTTGTGAGTTTACCCCTTCTACAAGGGTTCTCTCGCCGCAGGAGTCACTGACTCTTTGACAGTACTGTTGACACTGATGCCATAACATCCTAAACGAGGGGGAGTGACTGGAATCAATTTTTTGTTGTAATTTGCTTGTCCTATTCCTGAAAGCAGCTAGCTTTGGTCAGCAGTTGAGGTGTGAGCTCCGCCTGCAGTGCTCCAGGAATGCTTGGGTGCAAGAAAGGCAGGAGGGATTTGGGTGTGAGGGATACAAGATCAGGAGACCTAGCTGGGTTTTGCGCATGAGGTGTTCACGGTATGTTTGAGGGCTTTAAAATGGAAAAACAGGAAATTCATGAATGTGTTCCTTTTGTGTCTTTGTTTTGAACAATAGCGGTTTAAGATCCTGTGAGATGATTATAACAGACAGTATAATTGTTTCTACCTATGGACATTCAAAATATTTTCATTTCTCAATGACCACAAATGATTTTATCAGGTCTAAACACTTTAACCAAAGTGAACTAGTCCTTAGCATTGACAACAGTACTACAGAAGGAAAACTTGAGAAGCATGAATTGGCTATTCTTTTTTCTTGGCTAATAGCTCTCCCTATCAAAGACTCAAAGGGTATTTTTCTTTTCCGAATGTGCGGTTAAGAAAGGACTTCAGCATCAGCCAAATCAAAAGTATTTAGAAAATTAAATGTTTGACTTTCAGGCTCTCTCCCCCACGATCAAGAAACTGAGTGGACACACTTTCAGCAGCGTTAGATTGAGTTCTCCCAAACCGTGTCAAGGGAAGGCCACTAAATCTTTTTCCTCGTCGCCATGGGTTTTCCGTCAGCAGTTAGTTCCGTTTGTCTTGGTAAAACTTGTGGGACCAGTATGTAGTTGAACCTTATTTTACTGTCACAATCACATTTCTTGGTTCTTAGAATAATTCAGACCTTAGGAAGATGTCTTAAGGCGCAGCGTTATGAGGGTATGACTTGAATTTACTCATCTTCACAAAATAGCTGTGGACTGGATCTGCTTGCCTGGTAGACAGCTGCCTATTTATGCAGCAAACTAAAAATTTATATTTAAGGGTTTGTTCTTTCCTAGGAATAACTAAAACCTCTTGTCCAAAGCAATCAACGTATATCCTTTGCTTTTTAAACATTAAGCAATGAATAGGTAAAATTCTCCCATCACTATTTACTTTGAAACCTCTGTTGCCCCAGAAAATCATATTTTCCTTACTCTGTTCTTTTTATTCAAAGCCTCTTTCATAAGATTATTCCACTCCTGAATGCAGGCTATAGAGGCGACTTTTCATGCTTTCACCATTCACTTGTTGCGTAGCTACTGAAACCCACATCTTCGTTGATACTCTGATTAAGAAGTGGATTTATATAGGAGAAAATTGTTCTCTAGATAGATTATCTTGTATGACTGTCTTTAAGTGGCCGTCTCACAGATGTACTTGCTCTAAACCATGAAGTTACAAAATATCAGGGTTGGCAGAGACTGAGATCACCTGGTATTCCCACACCCATTTCTACTTCTTTATACTCCTCTGTCCTTATGGAATCACGCTTCATTGTAATGAGTTGTTTAATGTCTGTCTTAGACATAGACCATAAGCATCAGAATAACAGTGTCACAGCCTGTCACAGAGGCTGGCACATAGTAGGTGTTCTACAGATGTTTGAATGAACACCTTGCCTCTTCTCTCCCTTTCCCTTTTTATAAACATCAAATTTGAGAAAGTGATTTAAGTGCTTGGTCTGAGGCTTTTTTGGCTATCAATGGCTGTGTAACACACTGCCCCCCAAATTTAAAGGCTTCAAATAACAATCTTATTTGTTCATGGTTTCGCAGTTTGGGGCAGAGCTCAGGGTGGGAAGACTTGTGTCTGTGACCCCAGCTAGATGATCCACTTCCAAAATGGCTTAGTCCCATGGCTGGCAAGCAGGTGCTGGCTGTGGACTGGGAGATCACCTCACTTCTCTTCTACACGGGCCTGCCCAGGTTCTGCTTGGGTTTCCTCTCAGCATGGCAGCTGGGTTCCAAGGAGGGGGTGGAAGCTGCCAGTTCTTTTAAAATGTAGGACTGAAATTGGCACAGGGTCATGTCTGTGTGTTCTGTTGGTTAAAGCAGCTATATGCTTAGCCCAGATTCAAAGGGGTGAAGAAATAGATCCCACCTCTTCAAGGGGGATGTGATAAAGAATCTGCAACCATTTTTAATCTACTCCAGAGGCCACAAAACAAGAGCCATGTCTAAAACCCTGATCTCTTAATTCCCAATGGCTGGCAGTAGTTTCTGTCATTTTATTTTGTCATTTTAGCTGTTAATTTAGTGGTTTGTAGTAAGGAACACATTCTAAGCATTGCCCAGGTATTGACTTGCTTAATTATCAAAAACTCTATGAGATACATGCTGTTATGCCCATGTTACAGGTGGAGAAATTAAGGCATAAAGAGGTGAAAACCCTTACCAAGATTGCACAGACTATTAATGGTGACCTCAAGATTTGAGGCCAGGTAGTTAGTCTTTCTCCAGAGTCTGCCATTCCTCCACTGTTTCCTTTCATTAGTTCCTGTTACTGCTCTCAGCTTTTTTTTTTTTAGTTCATAATTTTCTTTATTCTCAATTACAATTTCATAGTACTTCATTTGGTAAATATACCGTAGTTTATTCAACTGGACTTCTCTGTCTAGATATTTAGGCCTGCAATATTTGGCAGTTACAAATGGTGCTGAAATCGTCCCACATGAATTTTTTTATTGGTTAAGGATCTCTCTTCAGAGTGAATTCCTAGAAGAGTCATTTCTGTGCTCTCAGCTTTTGATCACGTATTCCTAGGAGGGAGTATTCTTTCTAATAAGCCTGTTTGACTTCATTTGTATTGTAATCTCTACGCAATACCCAGATAAATGTTTTTGATAAGAGTGGTATGAATATGCTCATTGCTGTCACCTTCAAGTGGCTGAAGAATTGTAGACGTTGATTTTCTAGAGCAGATTTGTTAATAAGGAATCGGGCAATCATCATCCAGGAAGGCCTTCCTTCTGTTTCCACTTACTGCGAGGGAGTTAGCGGCGCCATGACCTCTGTCCCACTGCCTGTGTGCCCTGAGGCGTCTGAGGAATTAGTGCTACAGTATCTGAGGTGCCAGATGAGAATAAGATTTCCTTTGTGACAAGAATTAGGGTTCTCTTACCCCTGCAGGTGGGGCTCTAGGCTTCTACTGCGGTTGGCTAAATCACTGTGGGGCTGCAGAGCGCTGAGTTTGATGAAAAAGCCGATGAAGTGGTCGGCCGGGGCTGTGTGGCAAGGCAGCTGCTGGTGGCCCGGTCCTGAGGAAGCAGGTGCCGAAAGGGCCGGCAAGACCCTGAGTGGAGTCCAGTGGGCGGGGCCAGTAGATCAAGCATGGCTGGAACCAGGTGGTAGTCAAGAAACAGGGGAAGGATTAGTGAGATGTGAGGGGAGGAGGTTAGTCAAAGACCAGGCAGGAGACCAGGAACTGAGACGGCCACAGACCTGAAAGCAGAGCGAGAACCTTGATTCTGAAGTGCTTTGTCCAGGCAGGAAGTTTCAAAATTAATCCCAAGACTTTTCATGCTGATGAATTATTTACAGGACTATGGCTACCAGATTTGAGGTGCCAGAACTTTTGAGTGGAGGCACCCATCCAGAGTAGGGAATATGATGGTGTTACTCAGGAAATAAACTCAAGGTGCTGTTTTAACAGCTGCCTGAAGCTAATTTACCAGTGCATGTCATGTGGAAGGCTTCCTCCAAAGCCAGACTGTAACTGGAAAATAAAAACTGCATTTACGGAAAGATTAAGAAGTTGTTGATGAACAAAGATTGCAAATTTAGGTTTTGATCCAAGGAATCAAATTTCAGAAAACCAAGATTACGACGTTTTAAGTAAACTCCAGATTCTGGGAAAGAGGTTTATGTTGGCAAGATTACAGAATCAGACAAGCTAAAAAAAGACACAGCAAATTGATAGTAGTTAGGATGTGAATTTTTACATCTGCGAGGGGGTGGCATGGCAGAGATAAATTATTTGCAATTATTTTCTCATCTCCCCCAGCCACATCCAAATTCCTAGCAGTGGCCATCTTTCATTCTTGAAAGAAACAAGAAGAGAATAACCTGGATTATGCAGATAAAAAGAAGTTCAGTTTATAGAGTAAATATTTACTGGGACCACAAAGCTGTCCTCTTTTTCTAGCAAATGTCCTTTTTCTCTTGCTGAACCGAAACAGCCAAAATTAATTCATGGGGCACTAGAAGCCACCTTTTGGAAGGTTTGCACTATCATAAGGAATGACTGAGGCTATAAAGCACTTTATATATGTAAGTCTTTCAAGATATTTTTGAAACTCAGCAGAGAAGTTAAACTTTGAGACAATTTAGGAAAAAAAAAAATTCAGCATTAGCAGCTGTTGATTCTACTTGTCATGCAAAAAGCTGTAGGTTAGGGTTGTTAACTTTGTAAATAGCAATCAAAGTCTGTTGGGCTGGAAAAATCTTAACGGTAAAGCTACTCAGTGCCTTGGCTGGTGGGATATTTTGAGGCAGATTGCTTGTCAGGAAGTTTGATCAGTGCTTGGAACACAGGATGGGACATATGGGGCCCCAGATGCAAATGCATCTTAAGCCAAAGGCTGTGGTGTTCCATCACCTGAGAACAGAAAGTTTCACAAAGCCTCAGTGTGTGTGCATGTCAGTGAACGACTCCAGCTGGATTTGTGAGAAATATTGAAGTAGTTGTCAAGGGAAGAATGCCAACGTGAAAAAAGATTGCCTGTCAATTAGAAAAGCAACGGAGTGCTGTGGTTGGTTGCAGGGTAGGAGTGGGAGTAATTGCTTGTCCCTGTTTCCTGTGGGTTGTGTGGACTTGTCCAGAGAATACATGGCACACTTGCGATGACTTCTTGCTTCTGCCTGGGTCCCTCCCAACCTCCCAGTTTAGTTGTTCTTCCCTCATCTGTGTTCACAACACTTACTTTAATTATCCACAGCCTCCCTGGGAGACCATGGGATCTTTGAAGGCAGGGACAGAGTGAAACCCATCACAATATTGCCAGTACCTAGTCAATATGTGACAGAGGGCAACCACAAACTTCAAATTTACTTGTTGGACCAAACAGCAGTTGCCATTATAGTGTGACAGATGTGTTGGATTGACCACTTATATATTTTGGTTAAAGGACACATTTGAGGAAATTGAGTTTGGTCATTATTACAGTAACTTACTCTGTATTCCTCGTTCATTTTTCTGTTCAGCAAACACTGTGTGCCTTCTGTATGCCAGGTGCTGTTCTTTGGTGTGGGGATACAGAAACAAAATGGATGTAGTCCCTGTTTTAATGGATACTACATTCTAGAGGGAGACAGGCAATACACGTGCCGGATGTATGTGGTGGTGATGAAGAGGTGATGGTGATGAAGAGATCCAGTGGTGATGAAGAGGAGGAAAGAGGAATGAAGGAGGGAGGGTTGCTATTATACTGATCAGGGAAGACCTGTCTGCAGGAATCTTTGAACTGAGACCTGAATGCAAGGAGGGATAGAGCCATGCAAAGATGAGGATGATTATTTCAGGCGGTGGGACTGATAAGGGTCAAGGTCAGAGGCCAGAGCATGCATGGTGTGTGTCAGCAAGGAGGAGACGTGGCTGGGAGTGCATTGAGCAAGGGGAGAGCGGAAGGAGGTGAGGTCAGAGAAAATAGTTCTGGCTAGATCACCTATATTCTTGTAGGCTTTGGAGAAGAATCTGGATTTCTCTGGAATTATTTGAAGATATGCCTGAATTGATTTTTTTAAATCCTTTTCATGTATATGTGTGTGTGTGTGTGTGTGTGTGTGTGTGTGTGTGTGTGTGTGTGTGTGTGTGTATTTTATTGTGGGGCAGGGGCAGGGAGATATCCTCGGAAAGAGGAGGAGCTGGCAAAGAAACCTGGAAAGTTGTGCCCCAAAAGCCAATGAAAGAAAAGGGTAGAGTGATCAGTCAGATGCTTCTCCTTTTGTTTCTTTTACTCTTAAAGCCTGTGCACATAGTCCCAGACTTTCAAATGGTGTCATTTTCTACAAGCAGAAATAATTGTTATATCCATTAAAAACAAACTACAATTATTTTTGGACATCTTCAGAGTATGTGAGTGTATTTTCCCCTTAAAAGGAATGGTTTAAAGAACTAAGTGATGTGGCCACTGGCCAAGAAGGATTTGAAAACTGCCTTCCCTTCCCTGACGGATGGTCCAGTGTTGATGGATGCTGATGATGTAGAATATAGGTGGGTTCGGAATTAGGAAAACTGAGCTCTGTTTTCCACTCTCACTTGGACCAATTTCCTTCTTCTATTTATAATCACTGATTTTATTTTTAATGAACTTTTGTATGAGTTTATGGATTTATAACCAATATAGCTCCAAGGAACCTGGAATGCTGAGACCTTTTTTTTCCTATTGAAAAGGTATTTGGCAGTCAGATTATGACCAGAAAGATTCCAGGTAAGCTTGGAATTAGACAAGGGAGATTGTCTAATTCTGTTGGGTGGTGCCATTAAGCTATTCTTTGATTTGCAGTTTATTTTATCCAAACCATTTGCACGACTGGATGAGGAGACTGAGGCATAAAGAAGGCCGGCTAACAGCAGAGGGTGAAGTGTAGAACTCAGATTTTTTTCCTTAACTCTCAGGGATAATTTTTCCTCTTCTACCTCAACTTCCTCAGTTTCTATATCACAGGATTTGTTTTAAAGTATGTGTTTTATAACAGTCTGTAATTATTTTAAAAGGTGGAAGTCCTAATTCTTCAGTATTCTCATATACATAGGACATGACTACTAATGACACTATTAACATAATTGGAAGAATTTATTTTTAGCTCTGTGATTTTGGGGTATATTGTAATAGTCTGCGCCCTTCTGTCCTTTTTTAGAAAAATTGTGGTAAAATATACATAACATAAAATTAACAGTCTTAACCATTTTAGGGGTACAGTTCTGTAGCATTAAGTACATTCACATTATTGTACAACCATCATTGCCATCCGTGTACAGCACTTTTTCATCTTTCGCAACTGAAACTCTGTACGCATTAAACACTAACCCCCTGTTTCCCTCCTCCCTTGCCCCTGGAAACTACCATTCTCCTTTCTGCCCCACTATGAATTTGACTAATCTTGATACCTCATGTGAGTGTAATCATAAAATATCCCTTCATGACTGGTTTATTTC
The DNA here is from genome assembly GCF_002837175.3 of Physeter macrocephalus. Taxonomy (NCBI): domain Eukaryota; kingdom Metazoa; phylum Chordata; class Mammalia; order Artiodactyla; family Physeteridae; genus Physeter; species Physeter macrocephalus. The sequence goes on from NC_041221.1 coordinate 109,742,726, forward strand.
CTTTTGCATAATGTCTTCAAGGTTCATTGATACTGTAGCATGTGTCATAACTTCCTTTTTATGGCTGAATGCTAATCTACTATGTGTCTATATTATATTTTGTTTATCCATTCATCTGTCAATGGACACTTGGGTTGCCTCTACTTTTTGGCTATTGTGAGTAATTCTGTGATGCATATGGGTGTGGAAATATTTGTTTGAGTCCCTGCTTTCATTTATTTTGGGTACATACCCAGAAGTGTGATTGCTAGAGCATGTGGTAATTCTGTGTTTAATTTTGGGGGGAATCGCCATACCATCTTCCATAGAGGCTGTTCCACTTTACATCATTCCCACCAGCATTGCACAGAGGTTCCAACTTGTCCACATCCTTGCCAACACTGCTTTTCTGTTTTATTTTGCTTTTTAAATAATAGCCATCATAATGGGTATGAGGTGGTATCTAATTGTGGTTTCTCTTTGCATTGCCCTAATGATCACTGATATTGAGCCTCTTTTCATGTGCTTATTGGCCCTATCATCGTCAGAGAAATGTCTGTTCAAGTCCGTGTCCAATTTTAATCAAGTTGTTTAGGAAACTTTTGTTGTTGCAAAATATATTCTTCGTATATTTTGGATATCAAGTCTCTGTCCCTTTTCTCCGTTGTCCAGGTCTGATTTTCTCTGTGGTTGGAGCTTTGCACAGCCACTGGCTATTTCCAGATGGAGTTACAGTGAGTGTAAAATGAGGCATGAACATGCACTGCTTCTCCACGGAAAACAAATGGGCTTGCCCAAGCCCAGGAGGACTCCTTCCTCCACGGTGTCCAGGAAGAAGTAACTTCCTGACGCATGGTGGGGCAAGTTCTCATTTCACAGGCTGGCAGCCAGCAGCTCTCTCTCTGGACAGACTGGATGATCTCGAGCAAGGTTAGGCAGGCACCAGAGTTAAGAGTTATGTTCATGGCACTTGAAGAGTTACATTGCTCCACCGACATGTGGTAATTTCACAGTATTTAAAGGGGATTTTTAGGAGAGGGCTTTGGCAACGGGGGCCTGTGGAGAGTAGCCGGGAAGTCTGAGGCTGGCCTGTTAGATTAGATAACTGTTACTTTATTTCTTGGTGCTGGGAATCTAATCCTGGTTAAACCAAAACCTAATTTATTTTCATGCTTGATTGGGGGCACTTTTGATGATGTGTTTGGATGAGAGTGAGCGTGGAATAGGAGTACTGTGGGAATGAGATAGTGCAGGGCTGCTCTGCCTGGGCTGATTATTAATAGGGGGTTAACAGTGAGGAGGGGGGAAAATAGGCGAGTTGGACCGCAGGACAGGAGTTTTTACTTCCAGTGGGTAGATTTAAACTAAAACTGGGATCCCCTTTTTTCAGGATGCCTTGATGTACGGATAGGGCAGAAAGCAGTATGCCTTCTGGTATGATAGAGTGACTTTTAAGACTGTTTCTCATTTGGGGCTTCTGAGTTGCTAATGAAAATGCTGTCAGGACAAACATGTAATTATGGCCGAAGAAAGTGTCTGATGTTGATAAAACTGCCTTCAAACCCTTTAATTCCCCGAGTGTTGAAGATGGGGCCTCTTTCTTATTTGGTATTAACATGTCCCAGCCAGCAAGGATGACCTATTGGGGTCAGGGTAATATGTTGTTGAGTGACTAGGAAAGGCCTCTGTTTTTCGGCCACCTTCTTTATTAACTTCTCCTCTGGGCCAAGTTACTTGATTCATCACCTCAGTTTGTCTGCAAAACCATGTGTGGCAAAGTTGTGAGCTCTGAAATCTTAGCTCTACCACTTCCTAGCTAGGCGATCTGGGGGAAGTTGCTTTTCTTGGCTGCACATTCCCTATTATAAAATGGTGAAAATAAGAGTGTCCACCTTAGGGAAGACCGGTGACATAACCTATGTAGTGCTTGTCAAAGTGCCTGATAAATACTGTTGGTTAGCTCTTGCAATATTATTGTTATTATTATTTTGCTACTACAAACAGAACATTAGTAGCTGTGGTTGTAAGTGAGCACTAAAATTATTTAAAAGAAGTTCTTAAGTGGAGGCAAACTTGTCATGAAGATAGTATCCAGGAATCTGAAGGGTTTCACAGCCTGCTGATGTTGGCTGGACCTTAATGCCAAAAGCTCATTATCTGGGAAAATGTTCATCCAAACATTGACAAGTCTTAGAAAAGAAAGGTATTTCCTTTTTTGTATTTGCAGAGCCAGAACGTTAATGAGCTAACTAGTGGCAGTAGTAATCACTTTTTAAATTTTATTTTGTTTATCACTTTTATTTAATTTCTCCTAATTTTGTCCTGCCTATGGTGCCCAGGACCGACCGTAGCACAGCCATTCTAGTTGATGGCGTAACATGGGAGAGGGAAGGCACGGCAGGACACTCCCAACTCCCAGAAGGGTGCATTGCAGAGAAACAGATGATGTTCATGTATTGCTATTGCATAACTGTTTCTTTCACAGAGATAGGCTTTTATCAATGAGGCACACTTTGTGGGTTCCCTTCCGAGTTATGATCTGTTTACTGGAAGAGGGTTGCAGCAGTGCGGGTAGGAGCTTTGCCTGGAAGAACAGTAGCAGGTGGAGGAGGCTCATCTGCTGGAGGCCAGGGGAGCCTTGCTAAGTGGGTCTGAGGAGGACTTGGGATGTGCCCGCCAGCAGTGAGGGCTATCTCTGTTGCTGTGTACAGCTAACGTTTCCATTTGAAAGATTTTTTATTTTTTATTTTTTTTGCGGTACGCGGGCCTCTCACTGTTGTGGCCTCTCCCGTTGCGGAGCACAGGCTCCGGACGCGCAGGGTCAGCGGCCATGGCTCACGGGCCCAGCCGCTCTGTGGCATGTGGGGTCTTCCCGGACCGGGGCACGAACCCGTGTCCCCTGCATCGGCAGGCGGACTCTCAACCACTGCGCCACCAGGGAAGCCCTAAATCTATACTTTTTTTTTTTTTTTTTTCTAAATCTATACTTTTTAAAACATGTTGCCTTCAGTATAACAAAACTGATGCACAAGAATAGTTTTGATATTCAAAAGCATCCGTTACGGTTTTTTCTCAAGAGATTAGTGTTCTTTGATACTCTGACTAAAGTAAAATTGTTAGAACTAGTGAGAATGGTAACTTAATGCCTTTAGCCTTAGCAAGATTCTTTCCAAAATAGAAATGAATATGTAGTATTTAAGGATGAGGGCGTGGAGATTAATTCTATATGTAATTGTGCCCTACATGCAAAAAGACATCCTTGCAAAGGTAGGGAAGTCCCTGCAGTTAAGCTTCAGCATTCATTTGCAAGTGACAGGAATATGTTAATTGCTTTTCTTAGGTGAATGATTCTTAGTCTGGTGGGAATGATAAAGATTTCAATTCACTTCAGTAATTTAGGTTTTTAAAAATATCAGTGTTCATAGGTGGTGGTATGGAGCTAATAAGGGATTCCAGTAAGGTCTGGGTTACTGGGTAGATTTCATTCAAAGTGTGACTGCAATAGTCCTCAGTGGTAGAATTACATTTTCATCAAAGCAATCAGCCGGTGATTCTTTGGGTGACTCTGAGTGCCCTGAACCACTGGTGCTTATGTGGGCTGGATGGGAAGATTGGAGCGTATTATGCTATGAAATGATGAGGCTGATGTGGTGTCTTGTAAACACTGCTTAGCACAGCAGTTGGAATTGAGAAGTTAGTGTGATCGGTTATGTGGAGAGTTCTGAGGTTTATGACTTACATAAAAAATTAACCTTTTCATTGCTCTTCTGACTGCCAAAGAGGCCAGGTAAAGACTGATGGGATTTTCCCTTTACATTTCTGCCTTTAATTCACCAAGTAAATTGAGGAAAATTTAAAAATTGCTTTTACGACTTTGTAGGTTTGACAGATGTCCACAAGTACATCTTTATCAGTATTTTGTCAGATTGTCTTTTAAAGTTTACTTTGATTCAGAAACTATTTAGAGTTATGTATCATTCTGTGAAATCTTTCTTATGATAACGTGTTCATATTATCCTCAACTTCATTGGAAATCCAACATGTTACTTTCATTAAGTCATGAATGTTCTTTTGTAATATATTCATATTCAGTACTTGAAGGTAGGGCCATCCATAGTTTTGACCGGTGGTAGCACAAGTGGTTGGCGTATCATCGTAGGACCCTGGATGACAAGAGAACATTGCTGTGAATTTGGTAACATTATTAGCGGGTAGGGATTTTACAGAACTTAAAGGTATATACTAGTTTTTTTTAAATCATAAGCATATGTATTTTAAGCGTTTCATTTTATCTTTTTTTTTTTTTTTTTTTTTTTTTTGCGGTACGCGGGCCTCTCACTGTTGTGGCCTCTCCCGTTGCCGAGCACAGGCTCCGGACGCGCAGGCTCAGCGGCCGTGGCTCACGGGCCCAGCCGCTCCGCGGCATGTGGGATCCTCCCGGACCGGGGCACGAGCCCGTGTCCCCTGCATTGACAGGCGGACTCTCAACCACTGCGCCACCAGGGAAGCCCAAAGCGTTTCATTTTAATGGGAAGTGGGAAGGAATTGTATCAGGCACATTTAGGTTGCCACCGTGCTAACCTGAGAGTAATCAAGAAATGTTCAGGAGAAAGGTTGTCCCCAGAAGAAGGTGTGGCTTGGTCAGTGGTTCTGAGAAAGGAATAACATGGCTGGTTCAAAGTACATAAAGAGGGCCAAAGTGATCAAACTGGAGTGAGTGAGGGGGAAAGAGTGACACAGATCTTGTCAAAGAGTAAGCCAGAAACTAGACCATGTCAGTAATGAGATTTAACTCTCCTTAAGCATAGGGTATCACTAACGAGTGAGAATCATCCACTGCTAAACTAAGAGTTAACATATATAAACGTGGTTTACCTGCATGTTTTCAGACTCAAAATAATGTTGAAGGCAAGATATAGCTATAATCTAGTTTACCTTGCTTTGCATTTACACAGTACTATTTGGACTTGTAGAACTTCAAAAATGTCAAATTTACATGTGCAGATTTTTTTATCTCCATTAATTTATATTGTGATTTGAGAGGCTTTTATTAAACTTGCTCTTATGGATCATCGATTTGCTTCTGCTTCCAACCATAATATCTGAATTATTGTCGAGGATTTCCTCGAAGTCACCAGGGATCCTTACGTGAAAACCCGAAAGTATTAAGAAAGCTTATGTTAAAAGCAATCTCTGTAATCAAATCTTTTTTTATGTAAATAAAAAAACAGTTTTGAATTACTCTGTAAAATTACTTTGTAAATTTTTACAGCTTCGCGTATTAAAAAAAATTCCTTTTAAAAAACACTCTAACATATTAATAATTAGTAGGAAGAGGATAGCTTAAGAAAAAACATATAAGATTGTAAATGTCTGGACAGCATAAACCAGAGTACACAGTAGTGAAAATGAAGCAGTTACATAGAGTATTCAGGAATAGCACTCAGAAGTGCTGAGCACTTTGCGTGCATGTTAAAAATGGCATTTCCCTGCTTCATTTCAGGGTACCCAGCTCCTTAGCCCCTGTTGGCCTCTCCAGCTATATCTGGCCACTTCTCACCCTCACATTCTAGCCTCCAGCCACCTCAACTACTTGCAGTACCTTCAAGGTGCCTGGCTGTCTCTTGACCTTAGAACTTCACATTTGCTGTTCCTCTGCTGGTACACTATCCATATCCTCCACCTTTGCTTATCTACCTTCTGCTCATCTCACAGAACTTAATTTAAGGGTTAGTTCCCTTGAAAATCTTCCCTGACATTCCCACTCTGGTCTAGATTCCATCCTCTCCCATACGTTCCCACAGCATTGGACATTTCTGCATTATAACACTTAATACACTGTACAGGACTGCAGACGTGATCATTCCTATCAGAGTGGCTGCTGTTCAGCATTGATCACTAGCACTTGTATAGCATCCAGCTACATATTCCCTTTTGAGTGCATGACCTTATTTAAACCTTGCAACAGTCCTGTTACATAGGTCCTCTCTTTAGGGGCATTTGGAAGCTCAGAAGGATTAAGGGTCTTGCCCAAGGTCATACATCTAGTAGGTGTCAAGGCCAAGTTTAAACTTGGGTCTGATTCTAGAAGTCCCTGCTGTTTGCATGATGCCTACAGTCCTCTCAGACCATGTTGTCATGGCCTCTAGCACTGGCATCTGTAAGACCTGGGGTTGCTGGGTGGGTTGATAGGTTGCTGGGAAGGAGAGGCATTGGGGGCAATGTCCGGGTTTCTGAGAAGGTTAGGTTGGCAGGAGAGATTGGAGATTTCATGTAAAATCCAATTTGTGGGGAATGAGGAGTCTGGACTTAGGCATGCTGATTTTGAGATGCCTGTTGGTTATGTAAGTGGAAATGTGTTACTAGTAGGCTGTGGGCTAATAAGGCTCAGAAAGAGGTCAGTTTGGGAATCTTTGGTCTTCATGGCTGTTCAGTTACAGTACAGATGAGTTGACGGCTAGTGTTGTAGTCAGTTCCAGCCTCTCCACGGTAGATGGCTACCCTCATGTACCACATAAGTGAGGAGTAATATGAAGCAACCAAATGGTACTACTGCATACTCCAGTGCAGGTCAAAGTACCATAGTCTTTGCCTTCTAGCATTTTATGTGTATATAATATATGCACACATGTTTATGGTTCAGAATCTGCCATTATAACTGAAACAGGTTGTGCTCTTTTTTTTTCTCTCTTTTTTTTGTGCGGTACGCGGGCCTCTCACTGTTGTGGCCTCTCCCGTTGCGGAGCACAGGCTCCGGACGCGCAGGCTCAGCGGCCATGGCTCACGGGCCCAGCCGCTCCGCGGCATGTGGGATCTTCCCGGACCGGGGCACGAACCGGTGTCCCCTGCATCGGCAGGCGGACCCTCAACCACTGCGCCACCAGGGAAGCCCAGGTTGTGCTTTTATAGTCACATTTTCTTTTAAATTTTAAGAAAAATCCGATTTGTTCATGACATCACCTGGGCATTTCTACCTTTGATTCCTCCTTAGGAAAGGGCAGGGTAAGGGGTATATGGGTATGATCACAAAAGTAATGCATGTACATACAAAATTTGGAAAATAAATTAGTAAAAAAGTCTTGTAATTATATTGGTAACATTTTGGTATGTTCTTTTAGTTATTAATATTTCTTTAAAGGGATTATACTTGAGTTTCACAATATTATATCCTACTTTCCTCAAGTTTTTCCTTGATATGTTTTCTTTTAAAAAAAACTTGAGTTTTAATAACTCTACTAGTCCATCTTATATGCATGCCAGAATAGCTATTGAATAACTATTTTGTTCATATAAATAATGCACCTGTATAACTGTTTTCTTATATATTAATATTTAGGGTAGATGGGTGGGTGGAGGGAGAGGAATGAGAGAGAGAGAAAAATGTGAGTGAATGAAGAAACTGAGCACTGTATTATGCAGAGTTGGTATCTGGTGTTAAAGAAGAAAAAATAAGGGTACCTTGAGGTCTTGGGGTGATATTTGTAAAATAAGACAAAGACTGAAAAGGCCGATTTAAAAAAAAAACAAAAAACCAAATACACTGGCTAAAATAAATTGGGACCATCTGTTGTTCTACCTTGGCCTGCTTACATAGTCTTCTGCGGCTGCTTATTTCAGAATGCCTTTAAAATGGTGAAGGAGGGCTGCCGGGTGTCAGATGGCACCAGGGCAGGAGTGCAGAGAGACAGCATGGCTGCTGCACAATTCCATGCTGGTTACCCTTTGGGGCCAGTGTTACTGTGGCCACTGTGGCCTTGACGTTCTGATCCATAGAGGTGTGGGAGATGGGGGTAGGGTGAGTTATCCTGCCTTTTTTTTTTTTTTTAAATCACCAGGCAAAACAAATTTTAGAATGATGTTTTTAAAAAGGATATTTCACCTGAACATCTAATAATGTATTACTCCTTTCTTATATGTATGTTGATACTTACCTTTCTCTGTGTGATTTCATATTAACCTATTGTTGCAAAGTCTTTCATGAACCAGTCTAATTGTAGGAAGCTCAGTCCCTGGGGCCCAGTGGAGTCCTTTTGAATCATAGGAGCTGCTGAGTTTTATTTTCTGGCCGAGTATGAACCTCATGAATTGCTAGTGTTCCTCTGTTTTAATGGTGACTTCCTATAAATAACAGCAAAATGATTACTTGGAAATCCCTAAATTGAACTACGTTGCAAGTACTAGTCTACAGTTAAAGGCTTTATTTAATTTTTGTTTAAAGTGGATGTGACCAAAATGTTAATCTAGAGCAACATTTAACCTACTGGCTTGGGAAACTCTAATATGTAATCAATTTAGCTCTTGGAATTGGAGTAACTATTTTGGCAGAATGGAGGAGGGTCCACTTGTAGCTTCAGGGTGTTTTGTTGTTGTTGTTGTTTTCATTTTTTTTTAAGGAGTTCATGAATTGGATGGCCCACCCTGGATCACGTATTGGCTGGGGGCTTTGCTTGTTGGGATGGCCTTAGGTCTTTGTTGCTTTCAGAAAGTTAAGGGAAGCCCACAAGCTGTGTGTGTGAAGCCCCCTGTCCCCATTCTCTGGGCCTAAAAGCCAAGCTGGGAATCCAGGCAGGGGGCAGGGAGGTGTCAGAGTCCGGTTTCTTTTTTTTTTTTTTTTTTTTTTTTTTTTTTTTTGTGGTATGCAGGCCTCCCTCTGCTGTGGCCTCTCCCGTTGCGGAGCACAGGCTCCGGACGCGCAGGCTCAGCGGCCATGGCTCACGGGCCCCGCCGCTTCCTCCCAGACCGGGGCGCGAACCCGGTTCCCCTGCATCGGCAGGCGGACGCGCAACCACTGCGCCACCAGGGAAGCCCAGAGTCCGGTTTCTTATCCAGAAATGTCATTGCTTGCAGACATATTTTCTGAATCCTAAGGTATAACATTCATTCAGCAACGAGTATTTATGAAAATAGAGTTGATTGTGGGAACTTGGACGACAAAAGCATTCATACTTGGTGATTTCAATAACCCAGTATTTGGCCCATCAAAGGATTGTAGTGGAAACTTGACGGACTGAATGATTGGAAATAGCTGTCAGAGTGCTCATTTGGCCTTAGTTTCATTAGCCTTCAAAAGTGTCTTTAGTCAAAATTAAATGATCCCAGCTTAGCACAGATGCTTCTCTGCTGGTTTCCCCCTTTCCTAGGAAGAAGTTGATTTGCTAAGAATTCTTAGTAAAGTGGAGGAAGGAACTGACCAGTTTCTAATGCCCGGAATCTGATTTATGCTCCACTCTACTGCTACACATTGTGACAAGCATGGAGGCTACCATAGGAAGTGGGTGTTGTCTAATAGCATGACTGAACTAAGTCCCCGTGCGGTACTCTTTGGTGACCTTCTGGAAGTCCCCCACCCTGCCTCATATGGCCAGTGGATATACAATGTTCAGCAATTCATGTGTGCTAGAGATGCTGGCATTTCTCTGCACAGAGTCAAAACCCTCTTTTCCTCTGTATGTCAGTGGTACAGATAAACCCTGAGGGCAGCCCATAATTAGGAGTGGAATTTAGGAGCATAACATGATAGGCAGAACTGGGAGATAAAGACAGGAAACGGGACAGAGCGTATTTCATGGAGGAAGGATTTATTAACCTGTCCACCCTTCATATGACTCAGTGTTTCTTTCATCATCCAGTTGATTATCATGGGTGAAGAGATTCCTGATTTTGATTACCTGGCCGTTTGCATCGTGTTATTTGTACTTCTTAATCCAATTTCATCGTGAAAATGCCCTTGTTTGGTCCAGCTGACACCACCACGTGCCTACTCTCATCCCTCCTTTCTAAAACTCCTATTGCGTTTAGTTGCTACAAGCACACGTTAAGTGCTTTAAAACGTGGCTTCATACTGTTTCTCATGCTTAACTTTCTCCTCCCCTATGAGCTTGTAAGTACCTTCAGTGGCTGGGAATGACTGGTACTTCATGTACTCTTCTGCTGTCCCTCTGTAATACCTAATACAAGATGAGAAAATCAAAGACGATCCAATTGACAGAGACCCTGCGTGTTGAAGGCATGACTCAGAGCACAGAATCCCCCACTCTCAGCTTTATGTAAACTTCCTAAGATCTCCTGGCTCATCTACAGTGCTTTCCCTGCAGGCAGCTTTTAGAAAACCACCGAGCAAGTCTGAAACCTCTGATCCCCTTATGCTGTAGCTGTAGCTGATAATGGAACTTTGCCAGAATGGGAAAATGACACACATTCCAGCATTCCTACAGTTTGCTAGGAACTGGACATTGATTCGGTAATTGGTAATTAATCAATTTCCTGATATGGAAGAAATGCTGCATTTCTCTTTCTACTCAAACATTTGTCCAGTGTCACTCAGCCCCTCAGGCACTGTTGTGGTAAATATGGTAGATTAAGAGGTTCTTTCATTTTCCTTTCTATTATCATAGGACTGGTAGTTCTCTCTCCTTAGTCCATTAATGTTTTCACATCGGTGAAACAGTAACTTCTGTAAACCATTCCTTGCTCCATTTCTACAGTCCCTGTTGCTGGCAGCCCCAAGATTCACCAGCCACCTTGTTGACATTATTACATTTTAATGATTTCTGTGCTGCCTACCCACTTGATAGTCTGTGGTTTTATTAGCTTGAGATTGAAAATTCAAATGAATAAAGGACCACAGTAAAAGGAACCTAGTCAGATATGATAGGAGACTAATGTCCCTTAATTCATTCATTGGAGTGTTTCTTTGCAATCCATGCATTATCGTATTCATTTTTAAAAATAATTACTGTATTTTGTTGAAAGAATAGGCTCATAAATTCCAAGAAGCTAATTATATTTTGTTACTAGTGTTGCTAGAATTCTAATAAGCTTATTCCTCTTTCTTATGTTGGAAAAGGAAACATATCCTAACATGGACAAGTGTACCCTGGTAATTAGAAATCACCGAGAAAGAAATAATGATATTTTGTTATTGGAAGTTTTCTAACACTTGGTTATTTAAAATGAGCATGGTAGAGCCTGACTTTAAAGTGACATAGGAAATGAAATTGCTTCTTTATATTTTATGTAGGTATGCCAGAAAAAAAGGGGAAGAATTAAGGAGAGCATGTCAACCTGACTGTATTTGTAGGCTCTTCTGAGATTTAAAAAAAGAAGAAGAAAAAAGAAAACACACTGTATTTGTAGAGATGATGGGTGAAATTTAAAAATCACCAGTAGAAAAAATAAGGTCATGCCACTAGGCTAACAGTGTTAAATAGAGATGATATTATTGGCTCATGTTGGGGTGCTTACTGTGTGCCTGTCATGAGAACTTGAGATAGAGAGCTTCAATAACTTACCCAGGGCCACAGAGTAAGTGGCAGAGCCTCAGATATCTAAATCGTTACCTAGTTTTCTTTGGTGAAACTGAAAAAAAAAAAAAAAAAAAAAAAAAAAAAATTCAAGAAGAAGATCAAATATATACAAGCTAAAGCTGGTCAAGCTCCAATTTTTAATGCAGAGAATTGAGTTTAAAGTTGATTAGTCATCTCTGATTATGCAAATATTCTTACTCATTTGGGTTTCTGTTAAGGTAACCATCTCTCGGTTTACCCAGGAATTTCAGTGCAAAAACCTTAATAGTCCTGAGCAAACTGGGATGGTTGGTCACCTTGTTTCTGGTGTTGATACCAAGTTTTGTTTTTAATTTTGCAGTAGGAAATTTTTTACTAAAGCAAGGCTGACTGATCATTAGAAACCTTTTTCTCTTTATAAGCTAAGTCTCTTGCCTGTGTTATCGGTCTTCCACTTAAGATTTGAGTCTGGACACCATCACTGTGTACACAGTGCTTAACACTTACTTAATAATTTGTGAACCTAATGTTCTGGGTCATTGTAGAAGAGGTGACAACTGTGCCGTTGTTAGCAATGGGGAAACTGAGTCAAGGAAAAGCGCAACATTTCTAATGGCCATGGGAATCCACAGCATCTGAATCAGCAGCATTACGGCCTTGAGTCTGTGCTTGGAAATGTAAACAAAGCCCTCTCTGATAAAAATATTTCCATTATCTTAAAGTAAACATCCTTGATCATTTAAGTAGTCCTGCTGCAATCAAGGACTTGGTTAAATTGCTTAGTTAAGCTAGACTAATTGATAGAGCATTTAATGAAGCAAATATTTTTATCCTTAGCAAACTGTTAATTTTCCTCAAGGAGAGATTAAATTAAGCCTATATATGCCAACTTTTTATTTGTATATTTGTTTTGCAGGGAAATCTAAGGGGTAAAGTGAAATAGTTACCTTTCTGTCAATAGTTTTTCTTAACATCTATTTTGGTAGTATTTGGGCCTTTTAATTTAAAGAGCAAAGACGTACATGGCTACTTGGAAGGTAACACGGGCGGAAGTTAGGGATGCAGCTCAGGTCACACGGAATTTGGTATTGGAATTTCCATTTCTCAACTTTCTAAGCAGGGGCCTTGTTACCATATTCTCTGCCTCCTCTAGTAAGTCGAAAAGTTAAAATGGGCCTCGATTCAGAAACCATGAATCATCTCTGTATCCCATTAGGTGGGGTGGGGTAAAGAGAGTTGGGGAGAGATTGGGGTGGGTGCAAAAAGGATGACCTGTTGCTATCTTGGGAGCCTGGAACTTCTTTTCCTTATGAGGTCAGCTGTTGGGAACTAGACTGAGTGCTTTATTTTCTTTATCTTTCATTTTGCCTATCCTTTTTCATCATAATTGGAATGAATTTGATGTGTCCCCAAGGTAAATTTTGGAATTCTGTCAGTGAAAGGCCGGGTCCAGCTCCTCAAATCAACACTCATGCATCAATCGGCCTTCTCCCCCGATTCTGTTGCAATGAGCTTAAGTGAGTGCCTCCCATGTTGGGATGTCCAGACACCCATGACCCAAAGGTGAACAGCCCTGTTATCCATTACTGACTCTCAGACTGATTACATGTGTTACTACTTATGCTTATATAAGAAGGATAAGTTGAAATTGCTAAAGAAGGAATCTATTTTTATTTTGTCTTGAATAAGTCATAAGCAAAATTTTTTTAGCGCAAAAGTGATGAAAGCAATCTAGATCTAGCTCCTTCAGGTACCCTTATTTAGCATCCTAAGATTTGTCATGAATGGAAGCAAATTTTGTTTAAACAGCAGTTCTCTTCCGTCTCTCCCCCCCAAAAACATTTTCTTATGCTCTCTTCCTTCTATAGTGAAGCTACTTACACGTTGCAGAATTTCAAAATGCAGTTGTACTTCAGAAAAAATACGTGGGCATGTTTTGGTACTGAGCTCTGTGTACTCTGTTGGCTTATCTCTGAACTAGGTCTTGCAGTGGTGAAAGAAAAATAAAAGCAATCTGTCAGTGGGGTGTTCTTGCTACCCTTCTAGTAATCATCTTTATTGCCATTCATTTCTCCTGATTGCTGCTCTGACATTTCCATGAAAATTATCGAGGGCAGCTGAACTAGATAAATTAGGCCCTTTTTGACCAAATAAATGACCATTGACATTTTGGCAGTGCTAACCTCATTAACAGTATTAGCCAGGAGTCCTGCTTTGAGTAAAGCTCCTTCCTGGGCATGTGACTGTAGGTTGGGGCAGATAAAGACCTTCCAGCTCCTAATTAGCAAGAGTAATAAATGGCAAACAGTTTGTGGGAGTCCCTGAATAACATTAATCAGATGTAGAGCACTACCACAGTTTAACAATTTGTTTCACTGTCAACGTGGAAAAAACACATGCTAAAGATATGAAGGAAGTGCTTTTTTGATGTGTTATCATGGCAGTAGTGAAATTCGAGAGACGGGAGTTGAGCCACCTAAGAATTCTTTATCCTTCAGGTTTTCTTTGAGAAAGCTGATGGCAAAGAGTTCATTGGCCTCTGGTTCCCCGAGGTAGAGCCTGCTGGAGTCAAGGGGCCCAGTCCCTGCCTGGAGAGAGAGTGTAGTGCTCTGATGCTGGGGAAGGAACTTGCCTTCTGGAGTTGCAAGGCTTTTTGTAAGCAGAGAATCCATATTCCCTGTTTCCCTCCAGCCTGCGAAGCTGGTCTGACTTCATCCCTGTCTTCTCTGTCCCGTGCTCGCCCACCCTAGTCCTGTTACCTCCATTGTTCCTTTCACTGTTTCTAATTTTTGCTGCCATTCTCGTTTGTCTCTTTGGTACTCTTTGCATCTTCCTTGACTTCTCATCTTTGAGAAGAAAGTCTGGCCCTTACAGATAACACCAGTCAGTGTTAATACTCTTGTCCAATCAAGATAACATTGGGTATACTGTTGGCCTCTCCAAGCTGATCTGTCTTAGCTGATGTTTCTCTTTTTTTTTTTTTTTTGTATGTACTGCAATTTTATTTCAATCACACAAAGTTAGCATGTAGGAAATGTAAATGAAAGTACGGTAAAAATAGCAGAGAACCAAAAAGTCTAAAAAGGAAGTACACCTGAAACATGAGAATACAACATTCATTAGTGTTTCATCTTCAGTTTTGATTGACACTTAATGCTTGCAAATTTTGAAACAAACTTTGAGATCATGATGACTATTCTGTAGAGATTCCAGCATCAGCACTAAGATTTGTACATTCAGTTTGTTTGCATAGTGTATAGGACAGATTTGTCACAGGTCAGATCACAGTGTTGAAGGAAAGAAGTACCTTCCTGTAATTAGAAAGAATCCCCTGAACTGCACTCAGCTTAAGACATCCAGTGTACAAGAGCATGAAAACTGTCATAATAATGGGGCTCCAAGGAACATCGTTTTGATGAGGAAAATAACCTAAGCTTCTGTTTCCCATTTTAATTACTGAAATCTCTAACAATGACAAAACGGTCACATAGGACAGTAAATGTATACAGTAATTCAGTCAAACTTCTTGGAAAGAAAACATTTTAGCTGAAGTTTCTTTCCCCTTAAACTGTTGGGAACAATTCTAGAAGCCAGTTATAATAGTTTGCAGATAACCAAAGATTAATGAGTGATTTAAGAAAAATCCACTTCCCAAACTAAGAAGTTTTTCTTTTGCCGTCAACTTCTAGAGTGTTATATTAGACAGTAAATGGGTGAAGTGTTATTTCTAGGAGCTCAGGATCATCTTTAATGGTAGCTAAATTGAGTGACACTTTGTGTATAACAGTATTCTAGAGCTACTGGATGGAAGGAGGGCACAGAAAAAGTAACACCATCTACCTGCCTGAGCTGTCTTTTGACCCTCACTGGGAGACAGAATGCAAAATTGGCTTCTCTTGTTATCTAAGTGTCAGGTGAATTATGCAGACTTATAAGTGATAGGTGTTGAGAGAAACAACATTATGGCCTGGAATGGTCAAGGGAAATTGATGAAGATGGTACATCCTGAAGGATTTCCCTTAAGCAGGAAGAAGGAATTTCTGGTGGTGCTGTATGGGTTTGGGAGAGCTGAGCAGACTAGCATGATGAGGTGGGACCTCTAGATGAAGGGGGAGAGGGTAGGGTTCAGCTTGCCTCCTGAGGACCTCTGTGTATTCCATGCTGAGTTAGGGACTAATATCATTGGCTACTCTAGGAAAAATCATTACAGCATTTTAGCAGGAGAGTAGTGCAGGAAAATGGTGCTTTGCGGAAGAGGAATTTTGAACCTCCCTGCGTAGGAGTGATTGGATAGGGAGATGTAGTGCTCAGAAAAAAGAGTTAAGGAGTTGTCTCAGTAACCAGGTTGGTAGAGACTAGGTGTGTATTAAGGTGGAAAAAATGTTGGTTGCAAGAGTGACAGGATTGTGTGAGTAAGAGATTGTGAAAGAATGGAGCAGAGTGGAAGATGTAGCTGAGTTTTTTTTTTTTAAATCATCCATTCCACTTTATATCATTCTACTTTAATATCAATTCTGTTGGGCTTTCCTGCTGGCGCAGTGGTTAAAAATCCACCTGCCAGCTCAGGGGACACGGGTTCGATCCCTGGTCCCGGAAGATCCCACATGCCACGGAGCAAATAAGCCCGTGCGCCACAACTACTGAGCCTACGAGCCACAACTACTGAAGCCCAGGCACCTAGAGCCCATGCTCTGCAACAGGAGAAGCTACTGCAATGAGAAGCCCGCGCACCGCAATGAAGAGTAGCCCCCGCTCGCCACAACTAGAGAAAGCCCGCGCGCAGCAACGAAGACCCAACACAGCCAAAAATAAATAAATAAATAAATTTAAAAAAATGATCCGTTATTTAAAAAAATCAATTGTGTTTCAGCAGACCTATCTTGTTTATTAGAGGTTACATATAAATATAGAAGATATTTTAATAGCTCTGTTGAGATATTCATACGTGATAAAATTTATCTAAAGTGTGTAATTCCATGGTTTTTGTATATTCACAAGAATGCGTAACCATCACCACAATCTACTTTTAGGGTGTTTTCATCATCCTGGAAAGAAACCCCATCAGCAGTCACTCCCTGCCTCCCACCCACCAGGTGACCGCATATCCTCTGTCACTGAGGATTTGCCTGTTCTAGAAGTCAGATATTACGTGGACTTTTTTTTTTTTTGGTAAATAAATTTATTTATTTATTTATTTTTGGCAGCACAGGGTCTTTGTTGCTGCTCGTGGGCTTTCTCTAGTTGCGGTGAGCGGGGGCTACTCTTTGTGGCAGTGTGCGGGCTTCTCATTGCGGTGGCTTCTCTTGTTGCAGAGCATGAGCTCTAGGCACGCGGGCTTCAGTAGTTGTGGCTCGTGGTTCTAGAGCGCAGGCTCAGTAGTTGTGGCACACGGGCTTAGTTGCTCCGCGGCATATGGGATCTTCCTGGCCCAGGGCTCGAACCCATGTCCCCTGCATTGGCAGGCGGATTCTCAACCACTGCGCCACCAGGGAAGCACCTACGTGGCCTTTTGTGATTAGCTTCTTTCACTTAAGGTAATGTTTTCCAGGGTCATCCATTTTGTAGCCTGTCTCAGTGTGTAGCTGGGTTGGGACTTGACCGTCGAGCAGGTGGGAAATGGTGCCTCTGACAGAAAGAAGCCCAGAAGTGGGGTGGCCATGCCCCACCTGCCAAATGGGAATGACAGCAACCATCCTCTTTACTTCCCAAAGTTATTCTCAAGATCAGATCACGTGTGTGAATGTCTGTTGATCTGTTTATTTCATATAAACTTAGAAGTCTTCCTGGCATATTTTGCTGAAGACAAGTTTTAGGGGTAAGGGGATGAAATTGAGACATCAGTACATTTGGGTTGATGGTAGCACATGTGTGAATTGCCAGGCTGAAGAGCCTCTTGGGAACTCATGCTGGTGGAGTCCCTGAGGACTGATGAGATTGTCCAGGGCAGAGAGGTTAAAGAGGGAAGAGCAAGAGGACTGAGATGTGAAGGAGGCCTGTTGGTGGAGGGTAGGAAGAAAAGAGCTGCAGAGGAGGAGCGCTAAACCGGTCCTGCTGGAATGGTATAATAATGCAGTCATTGCTAAGTTTTCTTAATTAGCTAACTGTTGGCCAAGTCCAGTCTGTGCAGTATTCTCTGGCTCAGTTTATTCTTGGCCCAAGCCCCTTTGCTAACTGGGCAGTGATTTAGGCCCTTATTTAAAAAACAAAGTGAAACAAAACAATGAAGTGCCCCGGGCTTGAAATGTGACCTGCTTCCCAGGCCAAGATTCCGCTACCTAGTGTGCTGGCTTGAGCTCCATGCCTGATCTCTTTGAGCCTTAGGTTGTTTTTGTCTCTACCTGATAGTTAGCTCCTTTGCTGGGAGGTTGAAGACCACCTCCAAGACAACAATGTGTGCACAAAGGCTTGGTAAGTGCTAAAATGTCCTTGAAAGTAAGGGAGTGGTGCTGTTCCATCCACTGCCAGACCCTCTCCCAAATAAATACAAATCAAGCCTGATGGAAGATACTGGGAATTTCCCAAGGGCTGCCTCTGTAAGGAGCTCTGCAGTGTTGGGTAATGCATCTGTAAGTAGTGTAATTGATTGTTGCTGGGTAAACAAAAGCCCCATTTTGGGAGAATGACCATCTAGACTGACTCCACCCCGCTTAGGTTTTTTCCAGGAGAGGGGGTAACTTTTGTGCTGCTAGTGGTAGAGTGTGTGTGTGTGTGTGAGTGTGAGTGTGTGTGTGTGTGTGTGTGTGTGTGTGTGTGTGTGTGTGTTGAGAAGGTGGAGTGGGAAAGAGGAAGTAAGCAAAAAGAAGTGTAGATGGAAGCTGGAGGTGGTGGGCCCCTGAAGCA
>NC_041221.1:109763714-109787314 GCF_002837175.3 Physeter macrocephalus
GAGTGTGTGTGTGTGTGTGAGTGTGAGTGTGTGTGTGTGTGTGTGTGTGTGTGTGTGTGTGTGTGTTGAGAAGGTGGAGTGGGAAAGAGGAAGTAAGCAAAAAGAAGTGTAGATGGAAGCTGGAGGTGGTGGGCCCCTGAACCAGGACCCAAAAGTAAGATATTTTTCAGTTTTCCAGAAGAAGGAATGAAGTGAAGAGGAGACATAAAATAGAAGCTTAGGGTCTTCCCTGGTGGCACAGTGGTTGAGAGTCCGCCTGCCGATGCAGGGGACACGGATTCGTGCCCCGGTCTGGGAAGATCCCACATGCCGCGGAGCGGCTGGGCCCGTGAGCCATGGCCGCTGAGCCTGCGTGTCTGGAGCCTGTGCTCTGCAACGGGAGACAGGCCACAACAGTGAGAGGCCCGGGTACCGCAAAAAAAAAAAAAAAAGCAGCTCAGGGCTTCCCTGGTGGCTCAGTGGTTGAGAATCCCCCTGCCAATGCAGGGGACACCGGTTCGAGCCCTGGTCCGGGAAGATCCCACATGCCATGGAGCAACCAAGCCGCTGCGCCACAACTACTGAGCCTGCGCTCTAGAGACTGTGAGCCACAGCTACTGAAGCCTGTGCACCTAGAGCCCATGCTCCGCAACAAGAGAAGCCACCTCAGTGAGCAGCCCGCGCACCACAACGAAGAGTAGCCCCCGTTCACTGCAGCTAGAGAAAGCCCGCGTGCAGCAGCGAAGACCCAATGCAGCCAAAAATAAATAATTTTTTTTTAAAAAAAGGAAGCTCAGTTTTTCCTGGACTTTGGCAGTGGACCTAGGGTTTTAATAAAAGTTGAAATCAAATCCCTCAGATGCCCCATGGTGAGAGAGTCTTACCAGACTTGTCCTTGGAAGGAGGCTTACACTCTCTCCTTCTAAATTTACATAGCTTGTTCTCCCCGCCTATATGATGGCAGCCCAAGTGGATGCTTAAAATATTACCTAGGTCTCCCTGTCCTCATTTTCTAGGCACCACTCCACACTCCATTTATGTTAGGCCCTATAAACTTGGCCCATCTCCTGGGCACTTGGAAATGGAATATGTTCTACTCCTAGTCTGTCTCTGAATCATGGGAGCTGTTAACTCTGGAGGCCTATGAACTGGGAAGGGGCTGGTCTGCAGTGAGGGAAGGAACCAGGAGATGTGCAGAGAAGGACACAGTCCAGAGATGAGCTCAAGTTCCTGCATGGCGCCCTGAAGCTCCAAGAGAGCCCTGTGTACTTAGAACGGATGAAAAGTGAGTTGGTTGACTTTTTCACTTAAACTCTCTCAAGTTGTCTTGGGAACTTGCAACCCAAGGAGCCCTAACCCTGCTTTAGTAGTTGAAAGCAGCCTGAAATCTTTACAGCTGCTCTGAGGACCTACTATAAGGTAAAGCAGGGGATGGACGTAGGGGACTGAGTTACTGAAAACGTAGCCCCATAGAGGGGGCTGCTCTGCCCTTCCCTGAGCCATCGTTGAATTTGGGGCACATCTGGTGACATCATAGCCTTGCTCTGAACTAGAAGGAGAAACATCTGTCAAAGGTACCAGTTGGGATAAAACAACCACTGTGTTGCTTTTCAGGACAATTGTCTGTCTCTGGGATTCATTTTGGAATTCATTCATTTCCAGTCTCGAAATGCTCAGATGCATGTAGGACTTGGGCCTGGAGCAGGGGTAGGCACACATTTTTCTGGAAAGGGCCAAATATTTTAACTTTGGTGGGTCATGTGGTCTCTGTCACAACTACTCTGTCATTGTAGGGTAAACACAACCACAGATAACATATAAACAAGTGGGCGTAGCTGTGTTCCAGTATAACTTTATGTACCAACACTGAAATTTGAAATTTATATCATTTTTGTATGTCATGATGTAATCTTTTGATTTTTTTTTTCAACTATTTAAAAATATAAAAACACTCCTTAGCTTACAGGCCACACAAAAACACCCAGTGAGGTGAATTTGGCCCATGGGTTGTAGTTTGCAGACCCTTAAAGCATGACGAAGCAGAGGGACGCGTGTGCTTTTATAATAGCTCAGGTGGAAGAGAACAGTTTTCATAGAGTGTGAGTCCTGAATATTTTCACCCTTCCATTAACACCATCAGACCTCTGTGGGATAGACAGCTAGTATAGTAACTAACCCTTGAGATAGAGGAAAGATTTTAAGTTCAGTGAGCTGGTTTTAGAACTTGGAGCTAATAATTTCCAGAGCTTTTAGGTGCTTGACTCATGACTGAGGCCCTCGGTGCATTGCCAAGTGGAAACAGTGCTGTTTCCACATATAAGCACGTATAGCGACATCAAGGCTCCTGAAATATTGTGTAATGCTTTATGTGAAGCCCAGATTAGAATTAAAGAGTTTAATTTTTCTGAATTAAAACTTTAAAAATTCAGAAAAATGAAAATTTTTCTGAAGCCACTGAAATTCACATCTTCCCTTGCTCTTGAAAGATCTAAATATGTGTGCTGTTTTTTTTAAAAAAACTTTTATTGAGGTGTTATTGACAATGAACTGCATGTATTTAAGGTACACAGTTTGAAGGAATTCCCTGGCAGTCCAGTGGTTAGGACTCAGCTCTTTCACTGCTGTGGCCCAGGTTCAATCCCTTGTCCGGGAACTAAGATCCCTGTAAGTTGCCAGCTGCGGCCCAATAAATAAAATAAGGTACACAGTTTGAGAAGTGTGTGTGTGTGTGTGTGTGTGTGTGTGTGTGTGTGTGTGTATACATATATATATATATATATATATATCTCCACGAAACCATTTCCACAATCAAGACACTGAACGTATCCATCACCCCCAGAAGTTTTCCTCTTGCCTCTCCCCTTCTCCATTCCTTCTCTTTCCTAGACAATTGCTGATCTGCTTTCTGTCACTCTACACTAACTTGCATTTTATTGAATTTTATGTAAATGGAATCTTAAAATATGTACTATTTTTTTGCTCTGGCTTCTTTCATGCAGCATAATTTTTAGATCCATCCATGTCTCATGTATCAATAATTCATTCCTTCTTGTTGCTGAGTACATTGCATTGTATAAATGTATCACAATTTGTTCATTCATCTGTTGAAGGACATCTGAACTGTTTCCATTTTGAGGACCTTACGCATAAATTTGCTGTTAATGTTTGCGTATGGGTCTTTTTATGGACATATGCGGTATCATTTCTCTTGGGTAAAGACCTAGGAGTGGAAAAGCTGGTCACATGGAAAGTATGTATTTAACTTTTTAAGAAACTTCCAAAATTGTTTTCCAAAGAGGTTGTACCACTTTCCATTCCCACCAGCATTATAGGAGGATTCTAGTTCTCCACATGCTCGCCAACTAAGTGTGCTGGTTTAAGGAAGCATTTTTAGTGGACATTTATGTTGTAAACTCTTTTAAATACAGAAAATCACATCCTCTAGAATCCCTTAATTTTTGTTTCCAAAGAGCACTAAAATCTGCATGTTTTTCCATTTCCAGAACATCCCTGTAAAAGGAGGTATTAGAGGACCGAATCAGATATGTGGCTTAGGCATCATCATGTGGTTTGGCTTCCAGTCTGACCAGGGTTGTTATTTTCTTTTTCTTTCTCTCTCCTTCAAACACAAGTCTGCTGGCTTCCCTTTCTTTCCTTTTCTACTTCCTTCAGTTATTTTGCTTTTGCCACATTGAGGTGTGAGGTGTGTGGTATGCGTCTTGATCTGTGTGGAATCGGTGTGTGAGAATCAAGCTGTTTTCTGTCGCACCATGAATGTCTCAGGAAAATTAAGATGCTCCTGGAGATCACCCCTTGGGTGATAGCTGTATTACAGTTTTTACGTTTCAGGGTGGCTTCCCTGTGATAAAATTACTGCCGTCTTTTTGCCCTGTCCTCAAGTTATGTTAGTCTGAGAAATGAAATATTGCTGGAGATGTGTGCATCTCAGTAGGAGTTTTAAAACAATTTGAAAGAGCCATGTCTTAACAGTGCCAATTTCGTAGCTTGCTAGGTGGAGGTTTATTACAATGAACCTATAGCTCTTCAGCTGTCCAAGTGAATCAGGGCCACTATTGATTAATCAATAGTAACCCAGCTATGATTCTTGGGTATGGCAGCCAGTGTCTGATCCAGAGTTAATGTATTAAGAAGATGTCTCCTCTGGTATATTGCATTTCCTGGTCTTTTTGCCTTCAGCTTCCATTCCCATTAAGGGTTCCCCCTATCACAGTCTCTTACATTTAGCTACAGTCCTCCCTAACTAGTCAAGTTAAAGCTGTCTGCTCTAACTCCAGCAGATGCTGCTAAACTGTTGGTTGGTTTAAAAGAGACACAATGTAACAACCCTGGTCAGACTGGAAGCCAAACCACCTGACTTTGCCTAAGCCGCGCATCTGATTTGGTCCTTTAATTCCTCATTTTACAGGGGTGTTCTGGGAATGAAAAGACATGCAGATTTTAGTGCTTTTAAACCAACACTCTAGTTGTTAGGGTTAGTCTCTTTGTTTAGTCTTTCCTACCTTGAGAACACTCTCCCTCTACCAGGTGAAGAACTCTAGCGACTTAGGGTTTCTTACCAGCCCTTTTCTGCCAGGATGATGGGGACAGTGGTGGTTGTTCTACAGATTCACTGGTGGCGCTGTGACTGACTTAGGTTTTCTTGAAGGGCATGGATGGAGAGTCGAAAAATACACAAGTGGGAAAAAAGCATTTCTCAAATTGAATTTTGAAAAATATGTTAGAATTCCATCCTTTTTCCTCCATGAAAATGGAGGCTGTGTTAGCCTTCATTTGCTTTCTGCATACAGATTGAACCTTCTGCAAGGTCGTGTTGGTTTAGAGTAGCTATTCTCAAAGTGTGGTCCCTGGACCCAACAGTATGAGCATCATGGGAGAACTTGTTAGAAATGCCAATTACCAGGCCCCACTCCAGACCTGCTGAGTCCGAAAATCAGGAGGTGGGCCCAGGAATTTTTTTTTTTAACAGCTGATTCTAATTCATATCCAAGTTTGAGAGCCACTTGTTTGGCGCCAAACCTGTGTTTGGATCCTGGCTAACTGGGGACTAGTTATTTTTCCTTCAGTTTTTTTATTTCTATAAAAGGAAGATAACCATCTCTACCTTTCAAGATCATTGTGGGGATTAAGATGATGAGTATAAATATCTGCATGTAAGTACTCAGTAAACAATAACTGCTGGTATTTGGTACCAACTTTTAAAAGGTATGGTGATAGAAAATGAGATAAAGGCATAAAAGATGGGCTCAGCCCTGAAGAGTTTGCAATGAGAAGAGGTGACCTACATATGAATGATTACCTGACCTCCAAAAATGGTAACCTTTGTCAGAAAACCCAAAACAAGGGTATTTCCCTTGACTTTTTTCCCTTTCTGGTAGCAAATGTGATAGTTGGAGAAGGTAGAAGTAGTAATGTGCCTAGAGTCATGGAGTTGACATTACTTTTACTGGGAATCTGTTAAGCCTGTATTCATAGTCATATACTAAAGAGGTTTAAGAGGCCTGAAAGGCATCCTAGAGGGTGCCTCTGTTTGAGAGAACCTTAGGAGAATACCCCTTTAGTTTTCTATAGACCTTGTACTTTATTATCCTCATTTATCCCTCCCCCCTACCTTTCCCCTTTGGTAAAGGGAAGTTTGTTTTCAAAGTCTTTGAGTCTGCTTCAGTTTTGTAAGTAAGTTCATTTGTATCATTTTTTTATATTCCACATGTAAGTGATATCATAGGATATTTGTCTTCCTCAATCTCTAGGTCCATCTATGTTGTTGCAAATGGCATTAGTTCATTCTTTTTTATGGCCGAGTGATATTCCATTGCATATATGTACCACATCTTTTTTATCCATTCCTCTGTCGATGGACATTTAGGTTGCTTCCATGTCTTGGCTACTGTAAAGAGTGTTGGGGTGCATGCATCTTTTTGAATTATGGTTTTCTTACAGTATATGACCAGTAGTGGGATTGATGGGTCATATGGTAGTTCTATTTTTAGTTTTTTAAGGAACCTCCATACTGTTCTCCACAGTGGCTGTACCAATTTACTTTCCCACCAACAGTGTAGGAGGGTTCCGTTTTCTCCACACCCTCTCCAGCATTTATTATTTGTAGACTTTTTGATGATGGCCATTCTGATCAGTGTGAGGTGATACCCCATTGTAGTTTTGATTTGCATTTCTCTAATAATTAGCATTGTTAAGCCTCTTTTAATGTACTTTTTGATCATCTGTATGTCTTCTTTGGAGAAATGTCTATTTAGATCTTCTGCCCATTTTTTGATTGGGTTGTTTGGGTTTTTTTTGATATTGAGCTCCATGAGCTGTTTGTATATTTTGGAGATTAATCCCCTGTTGGTTGCTTCATTTGCAAATATTTTCTCCCATTCTGAGGGTTGTCTTTTTGTCCTGCTTATGGTTTCCTTTGCAGTACAAAAGCTTTTAAGTTTAATTAGGTCCCATTTGTTTGTTTTTGGTTCTATTTTCATTACTCTAGGAGGTGGGTCCAAAAAGATCTTGCTGTGATTTATGTCAGTGTTCTGCCCACGTTTTCCTCTAGGAGTTTTATAGTATCTGGTCTTACATTTAGTAGACCTTGTACTTTAATAAAGCTGTTGAGACATACATGAAAAGTTAATGCTTTTGAGATGGTGTAAGGGATTGCTTAATCAGTCTTTCCAATTCTTTCCCCCTACCCAGTTTTATTGAGGTATACTTTTAAATTCTTTATTAGCAGATGGGTATATGGACATGTGGACCCTTGAATTTTTTAATAACCAGGTAAATTTGTGTATACTAAAGTAACATTTAATATTACTGAAGTATACACAAACCTTATACTTTGAAAGTAGATTTCAGGAGTTATACAGCATTGTGCATATTCTATAATTTAAAAAGTGATTAGCAGAAATGTCTTGGATTTTGGACAAAACCAATTTGTTCTATCAAAATCTCAGAAGATCAGTCTTTGGGAAAGAATGTATAAAGATGCATCCTTATTTTTACCTTCTGTGCCAAAAGATAGAGCTTAATTCCTTCCATGTTGGGTGGAATACAATAGGATTTGTGTTTCATTTTTGTTTGTGTCACTGATGGGAACTCAAGTTGGGTTTTTTTTATTTAAATCTAACAAATTATAATATTTGTCAGGCTCCCCCATAAGTGTTAATACTTGGTATTAATGACTATTTGTAATTCTTTTAAAAGAAGAGATACCTGCCTAAAAGTTTTGGGCTTGGTTTTATGGCTAGTTTGTCTAATACAGAAAAACCTCAAGTAGAGATACACAAACTTTTAAAAGCATAGCTGATACTATAATATATAAGAATTTTTTGTTCCTTTTTTTTCACTTAACATTATATCATGAGCATTTTCTCATACCATTAAATTATTTGTAAACAGTATAATGGCCACATAATTCCTCATAAGGATGTATCCTAACATCTCTTTTTGAGCACTTAAGCCATTTGATATTTTCTCGGAAATAAATGAGGAGCCTGTCACTTCAAGGAAAACACCTGATAGTATATGTTGCCAGTGATAAAATTTGAGCTGTCAAGTGAAAAGTGAAAATTGGAATTTTGGAAAACTTGTATTCAAAACCCTGTGCTTGACAGCTTTTCAATACCTAAAGACATTTTTGCTAAAGCCAATGGTGATATGATTTTTGTAATATTTCCTAAAGAAATGTGTCAGCTATTGGAATATCTGCATAACTCATTGAACCAAGATTTTTCAAAAGTATGCATGGGTTAAAGATCCTATCAAAGTGCAAGATAGACTATTGGATTTTAATGCAACAGAGTACAGAGTTTGCTTCAGATTCCACATTGCAGTTAACTTTTGAGAAACTACCCTCATCAAATTCTATGTACTCGTCAGGTTGTATGCCTTAAATATGTCCAGCTTTTTTTTTTTTTTTTTTTTTTTTTAAAGGAAGATGTTGGGGGTAGGAGTTTATTTATTTATTTTTCCTGTGTTGGGTCTTCATTTCTGTGCGAGGGCTTTCTCTAGTTGTGGCAAGCGGGGACCACTCTTCATCACGGTGCGCGGGCCTCTCACTATCGCGGCCTCTCTTGTTGCAGAGCACAGGCTCCAGACGCGCAGGCTCAGTAGTTGTGACTCACGGGCCTAGTTGCTCCACGGCATGTGGGATCCTCCCAGACCAGGGCTCGAACCCGTGTCCCCTGCATTAGCAGGCAGATTCTCAATCACTGCACCACCAGGGAAGCCCTGTCCAGCTTTTTGTATGCCAATCTTATTTCAATCAAGTGGTTTAAAAAAAGGAGAGAGAAACAACTACTTTCTGAATTTTAGGGAAGCACCAAAGAAGCATCCACAATCATCTGAAAAAGGCCATTAAAATACCCCTGCATTTTTCAACTACAGAGCTGTAGGAGGCCAGATTTTCTTTACCTCCTTCAGCCTAAACAATGTATCTCAGCAGATTGCCTGCAGCAGCAGGCCTGAGACTCTGTTTTCTATTAAGCCAGACATTTAAGAGATTTGCAAAAATGCAGAACATTGCCATTCTTTTCACTAAATTTTTTCCATTTGGAAAATATATTTTTCATTAACAGTATTCAAGTTAATATGTAATCTAAAAAATTATTTATAAATGAATAAATCTTTTAAAAGTTTCTTAATTTTTAGCATGGTGAGTAGTGATTGATATACCCCACAGAACAAAAGCTCTTTGAGATCCTCCATAATTTGAGTGTGAAAGGGTCCTGAGACCAAAAACTTTGAAAACCACTGGGTTAGATGAATTTCTTTGTTTAAAGTTTTTGTTTTTTCCCAGAGTTGGAGGTTATTGATTCCTTTTACTACTCTTGAATTTGTAATGAATTCAGGACACCTTGAAAGACGTTTATTAATCAACTAAAGTATTCATCTTTTTCTATCTTTTCTAGAGTTTTTTGTGCTTAGAGCTTATTTATACATTTTGGTTGCGTTGAGGCTTGACTTTTCCTAGATCTGTGATACCTGAGTACAGTGTCACACATATAAAATAGCATCACTTTTATTGTGATGATTAACGTGTTCTGGGAATTGGGCTAAAGGGAAAAAATAAGAGCCATGTTCTTCTCCCTCCCCCCAAGTTTAAGCTGATTCCTAGAGATAAAGAAACAAGTGGCTTCACAGTTATCTTTGCAGATGACTTTTGAAGCATATTAAGAGCAACATGCTTTTCAATTAATTTTGTTTTCCTTTAGTAAATGATAATGAATCTATTAAATGACTTGGAAGTGGGAGTGGAGTCCATTACCTGGCAACTTTCTGTCCTTTCAAAGGCTGTCTTCTAACCCATTCCATAGACTTGTGGAATGAGATGTCAGGGCTGAATGATTTTGAAGGACAGTCTTGATCTCCGAATAGTATTTGGGTAAATGAGAAAGACAGCGGTGTTCATTTTTTGACTGTTTCAAGTGGGATTTATCTGTAACAATGCGGCATCTCACAAATGACCGAGAATGGAAAATAAATGCCTTTTTCTATAATGAAGGCACTTTTATAGTTCCTTTGGGGGTGGTACCTTTCTCTTTCTAAGAGAATTTATTTGGCTTCAGTTATTAGAGAGTATTTAACAAGAATGGGGTTTTGTGGAGTTTTGGGTCTTGCTTTTTGCTATTGTAAATCATAAAAATGTGGATGTTTTTAAAGTAAAACACCTTTTAACCTTTTTACTCCAGAGCACATGATATGTCCTACAAGTTAAATAGATCACTTGAAGATCTTTTGGTATAAGAATTTTAATGGAAAGCAAAAAGCATAATTATGCGGTCAAGCAGAGTAGTACGGTCTCTTAATTTACTGTCAAATTACTTTAAAAGTTTTAATTAACATAATTAAGTAGAGTAAGTGATAAGATACCACTTTATGTATTTTTATATGTATTCTCTCCTTGAGTCACGGCATTTAACAGGAGCCTTTCAATTTAATTACCGCCTCTACTGTTGGCCAGGTGTGAGGCACAAATCATAACAAAGTAGATAATTGCCACCACAAGCTAAATTGTTTCCACCCTCACCTGAGTTCTCAGTGCTCTTAAGGGATTCCTTCTATTGTTGTAGTCTTTTGGTTTTCAAATATTTTGACTGCCACCCATGTAGAGAACATTTTACATCATGATTTAGTATACACATAAACATATATGGAGAGGCTGGGCCCGTGAGCCATGGCCGCTGAGCCTGCGCGTCCGGAGCCTGTGCTCCGCAACGGGAGGGTCCACAGCAGCGAGAGGCCCGCGTACCACAAAAAAAAAAAAAAAAAAAAAAAAAAAACATATATGGTATTAACTTATTATATACAATGATTGTCTTTACCGTATGAATAGTACTCATTTTTTATTCTCTTTTTAAAAAATATTGATTTCAGGACCCTTTGCAATCAGCTCGCTGAAAAACACCAACTTGGTCTGCTACTCACCACAGTGGTCATCTGCTATCTTTTCTGCTCTCATATCTGACCACTTCCCTCAATTTTAGCGAACGCCCTGGCCCCCTGCTTTACAGTGAGAGAGCCCCTGAGTTGTGGTTCCTCAGCTTGTCACCAGCCTGCAAGTTTCTGCACTGGTACCATCCATTCATCTGTCCTCTCTCCCTCCCTTCATGGAAGAGGTTTCTTTTCTCCACACGTGCTCTAGATAGGTATTGCTCTTTGAACTCTGGTCCCACATACCATGCTGGGCCAGGGTGACTGGCAGTCGTGCCTGGAGTGTATGCCAAATGCCCATGAACCTTAAAGCTGAACATGCTCAGCCCCATAAATCCCCAGCTGCTTATGTATCTTGATACCACAAACTTCTGGTAATCTCCACTAACAAGATAGAAAAGATGAGGCAAAAAAGGTCAGTTTGTGACAACCACTGAAGCCACCAGATATGGGAGGAGGGGTAATGGAGCATGATAAGCTCCTGCTAGGTTTCATCTCCTGCTGCAAAGATGTGAATTGAAATTAGTCAACTTGGAGAAATCAAGGGAGGTTGTCATCTGGCTTTCACAATGATATGTTTTTGCTTTTACTAGCATTTTCTTCAAAATAAGCAGAAAGCTGGTGTAGAAATAAAGCAAAAACTGGCGTTATCCCCAGTTTGAAGGCCACAGTGACTCTTTTCTCAGACTGGAGGCAACACTAAGTGTCTGTGTCAGGTTGGAAGAGTGAGTGGCAGTGTTTGCAGGAATCGTACTTTTCTTAAACTGTGTGACTGCCCGTTGGAATTCTGTTTGAATATCTCAAACCTGTGCCTCCCCTAAGTTCTTAATTTCAGTCTGCCTACATGTGCAGGTAGACAGCTTCCTCGAACCTGAACTCCAGGTTCCTTAACTGTGCCATGTTATGTCTTGCCGCTAGACCTTTGCATGTGCTGTTCCCTGTGTTAGCAGAACCCATCCCAACTATATATTATTTTTCTTTTTTTAGGACTCAGTCCCTGACCCCCACCCCCCGCCAAGTCCCTGTTCTTTATTTCCACAGTACTCTCTAATTTCCCCTCCCTAGGACTCAGTATAGTATGTTGTAATAGTTTGGTGACTCTTCCCTGTCTGAATCCTTCCTTTACCCGCTGGCCTCAGTAAACATAAGCCCTTTGAGGGCAGGTACTCTCTGATTTTCTGGAATATCCACAACGCCTGGCATCTGACCTAGAAGGTGCTTGTTTAATAGTATTAAATGACCAAAATAAGCAGTGCTAGGATGAGGATGGGCTTTGATTCAGTTAGTATGGTGGGATATAGCTGCCTCTTGCATGGAAACTGGGGAGAACCAGGAATAATTCCACTAAGAAGAGTAACGTTGGCACAGCTGAACAACATTGCTGGTTTCTTTTAAATTAGAACCTTCCATACGGATTCAGTTTACTTGGGGTGCGGTGAATTCCCAGAACAACAGACACACCCAGTTTAAAATATAAATTCATTCAAGGCAAATATTATTTTGGCTTATCTGTGCTATTATTCAGTGAATAAGAGTTTACTGAATAAAATGTTGGTTGTAGCTGAATCAGACCAAACAGGCACTCTTGCATTTTAGAGTTTACTGTGTTTGAAATATTCCTAGATTGGCCTAAATTACTTCCTTTACTGTCATTGTATAACACAATCCCATACTCTGACAATATTCTATGTGTTTGTAAACTCTCTGCCCCGTTTTCCTGGGGCCCACGAGGGCAAACGCAGTGTCTCCTTAGGCTTGTTACATGTTCCATGTTCAGCACAGAAATTAGCCTGTGGTTGGGGCCAAGTAAGTGTTTAAATGAAAGCTGTGGGACCCTCCACCACATGCTGTTCCTCCTGAAGCTGCAGGTAAAAGATTTGGTCTTTGATTGTGGCTCTTGTTTCCTCTGGAGCAAAGTGCAAAGAAAGAGGATATGTATTGGGTTGGCCAAAAAGTTCGTTCGGTTAATGAATATGTGGTTCAATAAAATTCTTGGTGCCAATGAAAAATGTCTTTTTTTTTACTTAAAACCGACCGAACTTTTTGGCCAACCCAGTGTTAGCTCTTGCTTGCTTGCAAGAAAGGGAAACCCCACTCAAACCGGGTGTCATTAAGAACAGGAAATTGATGTGTTTTAGTTAGGAATGTGTTCCTCAACTGCAACAACAAATGTGCAACTAACGTCTTAAATAGACAGGGGATTAGTTTTCTCTTGTAGCAAGAAGCCTGAAGGAAGTCCATCCAAGGCAGGTCGAGCCACTCATGGAAATCATTTCAAACCTTCTACCCTCCTGCCCCACCATTCTTAATACGTGCTTTTCATCCTTAGTCACAAAGTGGCAGAAAAAACAGGGAATGGAAAAGTGCACGGCTTTCTCTTTAGCAAGCCTTGGCCTTTTTATCCTACAGGCAACCATCCCAAGAACTTTGGTGGCTCACATTTCCTTGGCTCTAATTGTGGTCAGATTGCAAAAGGGGTTGGGAAATGGAGATTTACTCAGGCAACTAACAGTGTCTTTCACACTCTTACACTGGGAAAATCCAAGGAGGTGGTTTTCTTTTTTTCTTGGTTGGATCCAGAGGCTCAGATACCTCTCTTAAAGTGGTATTCAAAAATATGAATGGATCATATAGATGGAATCCTATGTTACTAACTAAGTGTAGCCTACTTAAATGAAGATGTTCTGAGCATCTAAGTGAAATTCTTACTTTATGTGTGGTCATTTGCTTAGGATCATGGCACACTTTTGTTTGCTTCGTGTATGGACCACAGTATTCTTGTACAGCCTTGTTCTTTCTGGACTTTCTAATGGCCTGTTTTCTCATTAGGAGAAGTAACATGTGTTCTCTTTCTCTCAACACTATAATTTACTCTCTTGATACACAACTTTTTTGAATGCTTTATTATGAACTAACTGCTTTCTAGACGTGCTTACACAGCTGTCATCCTGAAATTTCTTTCTTTTTTCTTTTTTTTGCGGTATGTGGGCCTCTCATTGTTGTGGCCTCTCCTGTTGCAGAGCACAGGCTCCGGACGTGCAGGCTCAGCGGCCATGGCTCACGGGCCCAGCCGCTCCGCGGCATGTGGGATCTTCCCAGACCGGGGCACCAACCCGTGTCCTCTGCATCGGCAGGCAGACTCTCAACCACTGCGCCACCAGGGAAGCCCCTGAAATTTCTTTTTAAAAAAAAATTCTTAGACTAGTTCTGCTTTTTCTTGGGCTCTGTGTTTCTCTTTCTTAGACTTATTTTTAATTTTTCCTGAGTATGTTTTGAAATTTTTCAGAAAGAGTGCATGGCAAGCATACTTTGAACCCATGCTTATCTGCCCTCATACTTAACTGGTAATTTGGCTGGGTATGAAAATCTAAGTGCAAAATATTCTTCCCTCAGTATTTGAAAGGAATTTCTTTCTAGCAGTCAGTGTTACTGAGTCTGTGCCTTCATATAAACCTTTCTTTGGAAATTTAGAATTTTCTTTCGAAAGAAAGTTTTCTTTCTCCTTGATTGTGTGACCCTTCATGAGAATCTATCTTTTCTCACCTGTTCTGCTCACTACCTGGTGGGGCTTCTCATCTGAAGACTTGTATTCTTCACTATCTCCTCGTCTTTTTTCTTTTTTGGGGGAGTGGGGGTGGTGGGGGGTAAATTCAATAGATTGATATCAGACCTCCTGGATTAACTCTTATACTACCTTATCAAACGTGCTGTCTTCTCTTCTTCCTCCTCCCCCACCCCACCCTCCCAATTTTCTGGGAATTTCATCTACCCTTTTATCTCAGCCCTTCTATTGAATTTTTAACTTCATAAATCCAATTTTTTAAATGATTTTTTAAAATTTTATTTTATTTTATTTATTTTATTTATTTTATTTTTGGCTGCATTGGGTCTTCATTGCTGCACACGGGCTTTCTCTAGTTGCGGCGAGTGGGGGCCACTCTGTGTGGTGTGCGGGCTTCTCATTGCGGTGGCTTCTCTTGTCACGGAGCACAGGCTCTAGGCGCGTGGGCTTCAGTAGTTGTCGCTTGTGGGCTCTAGAGCACAGGCTCAGTAGTTGTGGTACACGGGCTTAGTTGCTCCGTGGCATGTGGGATCTTCCCGGACCAGGGCTCGAACCTGTGTCCCCTGCATTGGGAGGTGGATTCTTAACCACTGCGCCACCAGGGAAGCCCCATAAATCCAGTTTTAATTTCAATATGTGATTTTTCTTTTCATAATAAGGTTTTTGTTTCAGGTACATATTATGTGCTTCCTAGTATCTTTGACTATATACTCAGATTTTCCCCCCCTTAAATTCTCTTCTGCTTCATGAATTACTATCTCTGTTTTCTGTGGGATTGGTTCTGTTTGTTTTATACTAGTCTTTCTTTTGTTCCTTTAGCTTTCCTCACATCTGATGATCCCTGATTCCCTGTCCAGATTCATAAAAGAAGGCCTAGGATGATTGTTCTAGAGAGCTGATGTAATTTCCCTCCTCCTACAAGCAGCTGCTGCCCCTGCTCACCTTTCCCTCCATTGGGAGAGCTGACTGCGTTCTGAAACTGAAGGTGCGGGAAGTGAAAGAGCAGGTTTCCCTTGAGGGTGTGTCCAGGTGCGACCAGCAGCACAAGTTGAGCTTCCCTCAGTGCCAGAGGAGAGGCCCCTGCTGAGGGATGCCAACCCCTCCTGACAGGTCACTTGCTGCCTTTGGGGAGTAGATATCTGACTTCAGGCCTGGGGAGGATGCTGTGCTGCCCCCACAGGCTGGGGGAAAGGGGAGCTCGGGCTGTGCCACCCGTTCTGAGACAGACACTCCTTCCGGTCTCTACACTACTAATTTCACCTTCTTACCATCTTCCACCTCCGCTCTTGCCTTCACCTGCATGTGTCCCAAGCTCAGCTGTGGTTTATTTCTCAGTCTTCTCTCATCTCACTTAAAAAATCTTTAGCCCATGGATGTGCCTCAGTGGGTTGTGATGAAGAGATGTCTTGCTTCTCAATCTAGAGTTCCTGCAGCAATACAGTTTTCTAAACTTATATATGTATGCATATATATATATATATATATATATTTTTTTTTTTTTAAGAAGAAATAAGGGAACTTTGAGCCAAACTGAGGATTATAACCCAGGACACAGATTCTCAGAAACCTCTGAGAACTGTTCCACCTGTTAGCAGTCGAAGGCACAGTCATACACATTTTCCAGACAAAGGATCAAACATCAGAATGAGATACTAATATTTTACATCATAAAACTTATTATATTTTTGAGAAAGTGAGGCTCATGGTGAGAAAAATTCTTCAAAAAGTATAGAAGGAGGGGCTTCCCTGGTGGCGCAGTGGTTGCGCTTCCGCCTGCCGATGCAGGGGAACCGGGTTCGCGCCCCGGTCTGGGAGGATCCCACATGCCGCGGAGCGGCTGGGCCCGTGGGCCATGGCCGCTGGGCCTGCGCGTCCGGAGCCTGTGCCCCGCAGCGGGGGAGGCCGCGGCGGAGGGAGGCCCGCGTACCCCAAAAAAAAAAAAAAAAAAAAAAAAAAAGAAAAGAAGGAGACGCAGGGGAAAACAAGCCTTCCTCAAACTCAGGCTCCCGATTCTCCAAGCCCCCCTCCCACTGGCAACCACTGTCAGCAGCTTCCTGCATACTTCCAGAGAACTTACGGCGTGGACATTGAGGAAAATTCACTTCGGTAGTTGTGTATAGAAGGGGCTAGGGTTGGAGTGAGGTAGGAAGAGAGAGAAACTGGAGTCTGGGGGTGCCATGGTGACATTAGTGGTTTAGGCCATAGCTAAGGGTCTGCACTAAGGCCATGGGCTGGGAATGAGGGGTGAGACACTGAGAATTCCAGGAGTTATAGGATCCAGCCACTGCTTTGGTGTTGGCAAGATGTCAGGGGAGGCCGGAGTAAATGGGGGAATTGGGTTAGGGAGAAAAGAGAGTAAGCCTTCAGGTCGATTTGGTAGTGGACAGAGGGTGGGGTTTTATTTGCATTAACCCAGTGACTTTACAGAGAAACTGAATGCTTCGTTTGTCCCTGACGTCCATAAAACCTTAATAATTGGCTGTCTCTGCTCATGTTCCTATCGCTTTTACACATTCCCTCAGGCCACTGGAGGATTTGAGACTAACATTCAAAAGTAATTTTTAACAGTAGCATCGAATATGCATTATTCCCTTTTCCCGCAGAGGAGAGCCTGCAAACTGGCAACCAGGTCTAGCCCGTGGGCATAGTCGCTCAGGCACAAACAGTGTTTGGTCTTCTACTTGAGTTAACATTTTACAAAGCTGAGACCTCCCCTAACCCTGGTTGCATGGTTTTTCCTGAGGAAGAGGAAGATCTGGCTGCACTGAGATGGTCATCCTCACCGTAGTAACTGGCCAAGCCTGAAGAGCTGCCGCCCGTGTAGGCAGGCCGTACCTTCTCCGCTGGGCACAGGTCTTGTGACTCACTCAGTTACCTGCCAGGACCCCGCAGCTCTCCATTAGTCATCCAGGCTATTAGAGACCCCACTGCCAAGGATTCCAAACTATCAGAGCAGCTGTCGCTATCTTAAGGTTTTTCTTAGTACACTCTCTGATGGCACCTTTTTTCCAAGCATAAACAAATGGGATAACGTGGAAATTTAAATTCTAAAAGGTTGGAATCTAACCTAGGCAATGCTTGATCTTTTGTTTAGAAAGAAAAATGCAGGCGGTACTGATTAAAAGTTATTAAAAAGAATACCTTTTGGCTTGGCCATACTTAGGTAAATATTCCTGATGATGTGGTCACCACAGCTGCCATTCACAAAGGCAACGAGGTGACAACTAGAAATCTCCTTCTGAGGTTCATAAGCTAAGAGACTGGATAACTTTATTTTCCTCTGGCCAATAGCGACGCGTTAACATGCAGGAACGGAGAGCTGAATAAAACAGTTTTGATTGTATTGTTGAGGGAGTACCCTAAGAAATCCTTCTGGATAAATTCTCTGCCTCTTAAGCCAATAAGGAAAAGGTATATATCCCTTGTGCGACATAACAATTGGAAAAAAAAATCATCAGTTGAGATAGTTTATTGGAGTGATGTGCCCTAAATTTACCTGTTTGGGGGGCCGTGGTTTTTTCCTAAGCCCATCCTAGGGAGTTCCCTTTGTGCATGTAGGTTGACCTTGGACTAACCCCAAGATTTCCAGTCACCAAAACGTAGGAAGTAGATGGAGTAGTATTACACATGTTTGGAATCTAGCCCATTAGAAAAAGGCACGTGCATTTTCCAGTGCTGGCCGTCTTTGTCTTCAGTTTTGAATCACTCACTGACCATTTGATCCGAATTCCCCACACTGCTTACATAAACAATTCCATGTACTCCTCAGGAAGTGTGACATAACTTTGTGATTGATGTTTGGTTCTAATAGCAAGAACACAAGATTACAGACTTGTGTTAGTTTATAAAGGTCCATGTCTCAGTGTGTAAAAGAACAGAGGTCGGGAGGCAGTGTGCTGGTAGCAGGGTGAATTAGGATAATGACCCAAGGAGCATATGGACTCTAATCCCAGCGCTGTCCGTGTCCTGCTGTGCGACCGCTGAGCACATTTCCTCTACATCCCCGTTTCCTTTCATGTAAACTAAAGAGGTTGAACTGATGATCTTCAAGGCAGCATTCCCATCTCTGACACATTGACTCTCCTGCGGAAAGGGCTCGCCCCGACTGTCTCATCAGTGATATCAGTTGGACTCTTCTTCCTGATAAAATGACCTGATGTCCTGTGTCACTTAGGTCACTTGGCGAGTCCTCACTGACCGCCTTCCACCCCTCTGTATGCCGTGCATCTGGAGACACTATGGGAAGCAAGACTGGCTTTACAGGGAGACAGTCTTTTCTGTCTGGGTTTCAGAATGCCAGGGAAGTTCTGTTCCTTCTGTAGGTTTCTTATTTTTTGATAGTGATTCCTGAAATTCTACAATATTTCTTTTTTCTTTAACCATTTTTGTTTTCTTTCATAAAGACCGTGTTTTGGAGTGTGAAGAGGCTAGTAACATCACAGAGGATTGGTTTAGCAAATGGCAAAACCAAAGGATTACGGGTAGACAGTGACACCAGAATAAGGCACAGTGGGTAAGAGGGCCTGAAGGTCATCTTCATCCATCTGATAAACGTGTCCAGACTGGCTCTGGTTGAGCAGGTCTGAAAGGGAGAGGAAGCATGCCGCTCTGCATAGCTCTGCTTCCTGCCCTTGAAACCCAACAGAGGCAGGTGTGTTCTACATGCCCCTAACACAGAAGTGCAGAGACATCCAGATCTACCTGAGCACATTGGCGGGGTGAACCAGGAAGAAGGGAGAAGATACACAGGAGAGGAAATAACTAATGGAACAGCAGCAGGGCGGAGGCTGGAAAGAATGGGGTTGGAATGTAAGTAGAGGGTGAGGGCTTGCCAGATGTGAAAGGAAATCTCGTCATCACCGAAAGCTGTGAAGGAAAAGAATGAGTTAGTTTACAGCCTGGACGCTGGGGAGATGGGGCCGTGAGGAATTGTTTTTTTTTTTCTGACGTGTCTTCAGTCATGTAGGGAAGTCTTACTGTCCTCATCTCTCCCCTGACCTCCTGATCTTTCTGTGTTTTATTTGATTCTAAGTGGATCTTTATGTTGTTGGGATTGGCATTTGAAGAATAATTGTTGTAGAGTAAACAACAGGGGTTCGGCTTTGTTCTACATCAGCTCATCATTTCCTTTCTGAGCCAGCAGAGGAGAGAGTGGTGTTCAGTCAGGCATATACACGAGGGAGATTGCTGCATGTGTGCCAAGCACCAGACAACGTAGTTCTGTCCTGCTCCTGGTGCAGAAAAATTTTTTAAAAATCAGAACCTCACTATTACCGTGGGATAGCATGGTGACAGTACCTTTCCTATGGTAAATGTATCGGACCAAGAAGATGTGACCTATGTCGCTTTAGTGTTTAGAAGACCACCAGGGTTTCCACACTAAGGAATTGCAGAAGCAGCCAGATCATTTCTTACACTGTCCTCATATATCAACTTCGCTTAGGTATAAAATTTATGTTATAGTTACTGAAGCAATGAGGCAGTGGTAACACATGATAAAACCTAGTACTGCGCTTGGTCTGATTCACATCCTCCAGGGTGACTCTAATCTCCAACTGCCTGTTGAAAGCAAGAAGAGGCAAGCCAGGGTGAACACCCTCTGTTGGGTTCCTGGCTTTATTGTAAATAAAGTGAAGTGTCTCGTTGAGATGGGAAGAACCCAAAAAAGGGAAAGAAGGTGTGTCTTTCATTAAAGACTTTTCAAAGACAGCCTCTAACACAGAGCCCCAGCCTCTTAGAATGTTAAGGCTGGAAATGTCAGGTATCAGTGATGCCTGATCGTATTTTCCAGGTGAGAAAACAGGCTCAAAAGACCTGTCCTTGTCCAAGGCTACACAGTACCTGGTGGAGAAGAGCATAGTGACTAAGGGTGCAGATGAGGGCAGCCTGCCAGCCTGGGGCCCATGGGTCTACCATGCATTAGCTTGTGACCATGGACAAGTTCCTGAACCTCTCAGTGCCTCAGTTTCTACATTTAAAACATGGGACTAATAGGACTCACTTTGCAGACCTGCTGTAGGGGCTGAGTTCATTAACACAGGTCAAACGCCAGAGCACAGTGCAGGGCCCGTGTTTCATGCTCAGCACCGAGGAGCTGGTATCACTGTTAAGTCTCCAGTTTCCGGAATCACAGTGCACAGAGCCTTCTGTTATATCTCACTGCCTTTTAGATTTTGCTGTTTTACTTCTTACTCACAAATAATCAGTGTAGATTATTCATATTCCCATGTCTCTTTTTGTTTTATTGCTTACCAACGGCTTTCTTACTTTTTCTTCTAATATCCATGATCTTCTAATCACCTCATCCAG
Source organism: Physeter macrocephalus (assembly GCF_002837175.3). NCBI lineage: Eukaryota > Metazoa > Chordata > Mammalia > Artiodactyla > Physeteridae > Physeter > Physeter macrocephalus. The sequence goes on from NC_041221.1 coordinate 109,784,008, forward strand.
TGTGTTTTCTCTTGTGTTCTTTGACTTTGATTACCTGGGCATTTAGTTCTATCATTAAGCTCCCTCCTGCCTTTCGTCCTTCGCCTCCTCCTGAGGCTTTTCCTTGTCTCTTCCCTTCCCTGACTTCTCCTGCTTCTCCCTGCTCCCTGACAATGGCCTGCACCGCAGGCTGAGCTCTGGGACTCCTTGCATGACTCAGTCACCCTCAGGGTTTGGCTCTCTGTATGACACCCACCAGTATGCTTCCTGGTGTCTTTCCAGAGCTTTAGTTCAGCATTTGACATCGCTCTCTCTGGTCGGGGAGACATCATCCTCTCGTATCTGTACCTGAAGATCTGGAGCCTAATTCGATTCCTCCATCTCCTTTCCTGCCCGCATCCAGTTGATGGCCAAATCCCATTGACATTCCTTTGAGGAAGAAAGGTCCTTCCTTCCTCTGCTTACCAGTCCCCATCCTCTCATACCTGAACTGCTCCTCTCCCCAGGTTCCCTGACTCCAGTCTTTCTTCAGTCTATCTTGCACTGTATTTCCAGAGTTATTCTCCTAAAAGGCTGCCTTGTCCACATCACTTTTATTTTTACTAAAACTTCTGTCTGTACTAACAGACATCTTTACTGGCTGTCTGATGAATACAGTCCAAATTTCATAGCTTGGCATTGAAGGCTTTCTGTAGTTTTTCTCCTTCCTTCTCGTCTCTGTTCACATTGTTCTCTGTTGTCCTAAATGTATCGTGAGTCACTCCAACATCTATCTTTGTGTGCTGGGAATGGGACTCAACCCCCATTTCTCTTCCCTACTTAGAGTGGTCTCCTCTGGCCCTCACCTGTTCTTTACTCTTTCTCCACCAAAGCCTTCCTCTGCTGGCCCTGCCCGTTGGCAAAGGTTCCCTCTCTGGATTCCTCTAGCATTTTTCGCTGACCATATTATCAGCTGTGTTTTCATGTGTCCACCCAGTTGTAAACTGCTCCAGGGCAAGGGTCATGTCTTAAGACTCCATCTCCAATGTCCAGCATCTTCTTCTTCATCAAACCATTTCAGAACAAAGGTAGAAAGAATGGATTCCATAATGGACTGAACAATGAACCAAGTGGCGAAAACTGGGTTAGGATCTTCCACCTCTACAAGCACAGAGAACCTGGCCATATCGCCTCATCTCTCTGGGCCTCCATTTCTGCATACTTAACTATGAAGGGAGCTGCAGCCATTTCTCAGATCCTAAACCTAATGTTATATGAATGACTCCAGGGATTGGATCTGGAAACGATATCTGCACTGCAGTCTCCACTTCCCTGTTATGATTAAGAAGGAGAATAGAGTGGTTTACAGAAGCAATGTGTAACTTAATAAAGAGAGGATGGAGAGTTCACAAATAAAGTGGAAGGATTTTTCCTTAAACACAATCACAGAAAGTGATGAGATAACTTTCGGAAAAAAAAAAAAAATAATGAAGAGCTCACAACTGGAAACAAAAGACAATATCTCCTCCTAGGATTCATTTACTTGGCTGTCAGCCTCTGTCTGTGTCCTAAATAGGATTAGCTGCCACTTCTTTCCATTCCTCCAAATTCCTGGTTGAATTGGCATATAGCATGTATTTAGCAAAGTCATCACTTGGCCTTCCTGTTCTCCTAAAAATGAAGTCCCCTTCTTCTTCCCCACGCCACCCCTCAATCTGGAAGACATAATCTGAGTTCCTTTCAGTTCCATGTTATATCACTGCCCTTCTTTCTGCTGGGATAAGCTTTCCCCCTTTATATTCCTCTTCCTCTGAATCAAGATGAGGCTACTTTTCACGAGAAACTGCTTTTGGAAGAATGACTTGACTTCCCACTTATCAATTTTAAAAAAATACTTCAATGGGTAGGGATTTCATTGTACTAAATCTCTGATTAGGGGCAAGCAAGCAGAAACATAACTGTCTCTGGAACTCTAAAACTTCTAGAATCTGAGTTGCTACACAGAGTCTCAAAATTCTGGCTACATGCTTTTTCCCTGGCATTGTTTATCAAATTCTCTTCTAGAAAACCATCTTCTATAACTGAATCCACATGTCTCTCTTTTCTACAGAAACTTCATTCTTTTTTGTTTCCCATCTTCGCCTTGGGAAATATTTTTGGTTAGGACTGTATCTCAAAGCCTTTCTAACAAGATCTTTTTCTAAAACCTCTGAAGTGACACTGCTCTCCTTGGCCCCCATGTCATCGTGAAGCCCAGACATCCAGACGTTTTCTGATCCCATTAGATGTTGATTACATTGTTGGCCCTTACTCCTGGTGACTTTTTTTTTCCTTTCAAAGTGGCAGTTGCTGTGATTGAATGGGTTTTAAATTGTCTCAGTAGGAGTTTTTTATGGCTTGGATCTCTTTGGATTTTCCATCTTTTAGGGGGAGGGGATTAAAATAAAACTATGAGGTTTGTCAGACATGTGTTACTGAAACTGAGAGGCTGCACATCCCCTAGGAAGGTTGCAGTGTGATAACACAGCTTCAACGTTAATCATTAGGAGTCCTGTTTCTTACACTGAATTCCAAACCAACTTTTACCCTGGTGGTATACTTCTTCTTTTTTTTTTTTAAATAAATTTATTTATTTTAATTTTTGGCAGCGTTGGTTCTTCGTTGCTGCTCACGGGCTTTCTCTAGTTGCAGCGAGCGGGGGCTACTCTTCGTTGTGGTGTGCGGGCTTCTTATTGCGGTGGCTTCTCTTGTTGCGGAGCATGGGCTCTAGGTGCGCGGGCTTCAGTAGTTGTGGCACGTGGGCTCAGTAGTTGTGGCTCGCGGGTTCTAGAGTGCAGGCTCAGTAGTTGTGGCGCACGGGCTTAGTTGCTCTATTTTTTTTTTTTTTTTAAGAAGAAATAAGGGAACTTTGAGCCAAACTGAGGATTATAACCCAGGACACAGATTCTCAGAAACCTCTGAGAACTGTTCCACCTGTTAGCAGTCGAAGGCACAGTCATACACATTTTCCAGACAAAGGATCAAACATCAGAATGAGATACTAATATTTTACATCATAAAACTTATTATATTTTTGAGAAAGTGAGGCTCATGGTGAGAAAAATTCTTCAAAAAGTATAGAAGGAGGGGCTTCCCTGGTGGCGCAGTGGTTGCGCTTCCGCCTGCCGATGCAGGGGAACCGGGTTCGCGCCCCGGTCTGGGAGGATCCCACATGCCGCGGAGCGGCTGGGCCCGTGGGCCATGGCCGCTGGGCCTGCGCGTCCGGAGCCTGTGCCCCGCAGCGGGGGAGGCCGCGGCGGAGGGAGGCCCGCGTACCCCAAAAAAAAAAAAAAAAAAAAAAAAAAAGAAA
>NC_041221.1:109793461-109801810 GCF_002837175.3 Physeter macrocephalus
GGGGGCTACTCTTCGTTGTGGTGTGCGGGCTTCTTATTGCGGTGGCTTCTCTTGTTGCGGAGCATGGGCTCTAGGTGCGCGGGCTTCAGTAGTTGTGGCACGTGGGCTCAGTAGTTGTGGCTCGCGGGTTCTAGAGTGCAGGCTCAGTAGTTGTGGCGCACGGGCTTAGTTGCTCCGCAGCATGTGGGATCTTCCTGGACCAGGGCTTGAACCCGTGTCCCCTGCATTGGCAGGCGGATTCTTAACCACCATACCCTGGTGGTATACTTCTTATAGGCTTTATGTCCTTGATTGCTCCAAAGATATTGTGGCAAAGACTGTATTCCACTCTGCTAACCTTTCTCTGACTAGTTGGATGGCCAATGGCTTCAGCACATTTAATTTAATCAACTTAAAATGTTCACTTGGGTGAAAAAAAGAAACCAGATGACTTGGACAACACAAAAAAGAGGAAATAAGATATTTCTGTGCTTCACTCCTCAAGGGTCTTTGGGTTGAACCTCCATGGAAAAAAATATTTTTATGTGCTTTCCAGAAGCAAGAGCTACCCAGATGATTTAATCCAGCAAGTCTGTATAATGTTTTTTAAGCCATGTTGACTAATTGATACTAATTTTTGTGTACTTGTGAGCAACATTGCTGGTGGAACAACAAAGGAAAAGTCAGATTTTTATCTGACACATTTATTGTCACAGTGGACTTACATTTTGTACATACTTAGGGAGTATTGTACTGATAAGAATATATAGGTGTGGTGTTTGGGAATAGCAGTAAAGTGAAACATTATTTTCCTAATTACTTAGGGAGGCATCTCTTCCCATTGTTGAGCTATCTATACTACTAACCTCCAAGAGTAGAACTCAGTGAATTCACTTAGTGAATTCACTTAGTGAAATCCTTTCTCCAGTGAGAGAGTGGTTATGGATTTGCACTAATTTTGTTTCCTTCCTTTTGGAGTCTGACATTTAATCTTTCTGACTAAGTAAATTCTCAGTCACAAGAGATATTCCTAGTAGCCAAATGTATTTAGAAATGTTATTTAAGGCTTTTTTCTTTTTTTAAGCTGACACATTTAAAGTTTCGAAATGTATAGGCTAAACTTCAGAGCAGATGTTTAATGCATTCTCTCTCCATTTCCAGAGATTATATCAAGTATTATATAATGTGGAGTGTTTCCTCCATTTACTCAAAAGTGTAACTATTGGAAGTTCAAAATACATTTAGTTTATTCCTATAGGCTTTAATATTTAAGTCTACTTGCAGATCACTTATCTGTGGGTATTTATTTTGTTTATCTGTAGTTCATGGAAACATACGTGATCATTCCATGTGTTGTTAGAAGTATATCAGCAACTGAGGCCAACAATCATAATCACATTACATACATAATTTGGGAGTCACAGAGGCATGTTCCCATTTGGAAATTTGTTTATTAGATAAGCCAGATGTGTCAATTACTTAGATTTAGTTAATTTCAATATTTCCATATATACTATCCAAAGAAACATCTTAACCAGAGTTTTATATGTTTACTTTGCTTGCACAGTAGAAGGGGATCCTGGTACATGCTCACTGTTGCTGGGTATTTAGTGTCCTAATCCACTGCATAGCATCGTGTAGAGAACTCAGATGTGGGTCGACCTGGGTGTTGAATGGGTGGGAGAGCCTGAAGCAAGGAAAGGAGATAGAGCAATGTTGGATGTGGGGTCGCTTGGCTGCCATATGAGGTGAAGGAAGGACAGCCCTGAGAACTGGGCTTCCAGGAGCCCCACTGCAGGGCCTTGGGTGCCAGGCTGGAGGTTGGTACTCATGGTTATTCTGTATCTGTCACAGCTTTGTGGCCATGTGAGTTAATAATTGTTTCTTTTAATAAAATAGCATTTTCTTTACCTTTTGTATGGGCTGATGATTCCTTAACGGAAATGGGCTGTTGTAACTGCAGTAAAATTCTAGATCATGCCGGTACTTGATACCATCCCATTAAAAAAAGAAAGAAAAGGAAAATCATGGTTAGACAGCCATTTTTAGACCTGGGCTTCTGGAATGTATCGATTGCAAGATGAGGGATACAGAAGGCACGGTTGTTATTTTCAGAATTCAGTAGCCTACTTGACTGGATGTTTTGGCAAAAATTTGTAAAATGAATAATTGGCTAGAAACAGAAGAGTTTCCCCGCGTGGCATCGCACTGTGAACTGGATTTATCTGCTGATCCTAGTCTGAATGGGGAGTGGGAACGTGCTCTACCACCGATTCCTGTAGCTGGGTGCGTGTTCACTTCTCTTGGTCCTGCCTGACTCTTGTTACTGTTTCTTGTGAAGTCACAGCTTCACCTCCTCAGTTTCCCATGGCACAGTTTTCTGTTCCTCTTGGTGAGATTGGAGAGAATGCTTTCTCAAGCCCCTCCGTGGGAAGCGCACACTTCCTCAGCCTGTGCAGTCTTGAGCTGTGCCAGTCTGGTGGCACTTGTCTGTCAGGTGCTGCCCCTCCCAGCGCCCTCTTGAAGGCGGTGCCTGTGAGCTGTCTCAGCCAGGTCCAGCCGTGGGGCGCCAGTGCACAGAAGGCCCTCAGCGCCCCAGCATTCATCTTCTCCTGCTGCCGTCCAACATGGTGTTAGTCTTTGGGGAACCGTTTTATAGAAGAGTCGCTGAATGTGTAGGAAGCAGATTCCTGAGGTCATGTTTTTTTTTGTTTTTAATTTCTTTTTCTTTTAAATTGGAGTAAGTTGATTTACAATGTTGTGTTACTTTCTGCTGTACAGCAAAGTGAATCAGTTATACACATACATCTATCCACTCTCTTTTAGATTCTTTTCCCATATAGGTTATTGCAGAGTATCAAGTAGCGTCCCCTGTGCTCTCCAGTAGGTCCTTATTAGTTATCTATTTAATGTATAGTAGTGTCTGTATGTCAGTCCCAATCTCCCAATTTATCCCTCCCCCACCGCCCCCGCCTTTCCCCCAGTAACCATAAGTTTATTTTTTTACATCTGTGACTCTATTCCTGTTTTGTAAATAAGTTATTTTGTACCCTTTTTTTAGATTCCACATATAAGTGATATCATATATTTGTGTTTCTCTGACTGACTTACTTCACTCAGTATGACAATCTCTAGGTCCACCAGTGTTGCTGCAAATGGCATTATTTCGTTCTTTTTTATGGCTGAGTAATATTCCATTGTATATATGTACCACATCTTCTTTATCCATTCCTCTGTCAGTGGACATTTAGGTTGCTTCCATGTCCTGGCTAATGCTGCAGTGAACATTGGGGGTGCATGTATCTTTTCAAATGACCGTTTTCTCTGGATATGTGCCCAGAAGAAGAATTACTGGATCATATAGTAACTCTGTTTTTAGTTTTTTAAGGAACCTCCATACTGTTCTCCATAATGGTTGTGCCAATTAAATTGCCACCAACAGGGTAGGAGGGTTCCCTTTTCTCTACACCCTCTCCAGCATTTATTGTTCGTAGGTTTTCTTGATGATGGCCATTCTGATCGGTGTGAGGCGATACCTCACTGTAGTTTTGATTTGCATTTCTCTAATAGTTAGTAATGTTGAGCATCTTTTCATATGCCTCTTGTCTATCTGTATGTCTTCTTTGGAGAAATGTCTGTTTAGGTCTTCTGCCCATTTTTTGATTTTGGGCTGTTTGTTTTTTTGATATTGGGCTTCATGAACTGTTTATATATTTTGGAGATTAATCCCATGTTGGTCGCTTCGTTTGCAAATATTTTCTCCCATTCTGAGTTGTCTTTTCCTTTGCTGTGCAAAAGCTTTTAAGTTTAATTAGGTCCCATTTGTCTATATTTGTTCTTAATTTATTAATAATTCTTAGTAATTTATATCTTCCTCTCTTTGTATAACTCTATAAAAACATGAATGTAAGACAATTTTTGATTCAGTCAATTTTGTCCTTTACTCTGCCTATCATTTAAAATTTGGTTTGGGAAGGATCCTTGTTCTGTCAGCATATATTTTGGCTGTCCTTCCTAGAGTGGTGTCATCTAGAAGTCTGAGAACCATGCCATTGACATACTTATCAATAATTTGCATGAGTGTTGAGTAACCCAGAATGGATGCCTTGTGACATACCACAGAAGGCCTCTTCCCCAAGTTTAGCCTAGCTATCTCCCAACACACAGGAACTCAGAGGATATCCTGAAAGAATTTGTTGATGCCTTGTTGATGCTCAGAATATTGTGAATGAATCCAGGTGTACGATGCATATTGGTCTACTTGCCAGAGATGGCTATGGTGGGGGGTGTTAGGTTACTTCTGGTAAGGGGTGAGAGGTCATGGAAGAAATTAAGTGTGGTTTATGAGAGGGAGAGTTTTCACTTTATACTGTATTATTTGATTTGGTCTCTCTTTTCTGTTGGAGTAGTTCCTGACATGTATGTATGGTGCTCTTGGTCCTCTGCTCCTACTTAAAAATGTGAAAAAGTTAATTGGAAGCTCTACGGAGTAGGGTGGACTAGCCAACAGGTGGGCTTTGGAGCCAACTATTTTGCCAACTTGAATGTCTGTACAGTAACTGGAGATTTTTTCTTAGTTTTTCCAGAGAAGATTTCTCTAATTTCCTTCTTTAAGGGTGTCTGCCTGGCTTCTTACATTTGGAGAAATAAAACTTCAGAAAAGGAAAACAGCAGTTGAATCCCAGGGCTCAGAATGCATATTTTAAAAAATACCCCTTTTTTATGCCCCCCTCAATCCAGGCCTCACTTGTGTTGCCTATAGCGCCTGAGGTCTGCAGTCCTCCTACCTCACTTTGCCCGGGGTTCTCTGTTGTTGAGGGAAGAAGGTCAAGGTTAGAAGACACAGTCCTAGAGCTGTGAAGGGTTAAGGTTGAGACGTGGGGTCCAGTCTCTGTCTAAATAAACTTTCAAACAGTCTCTTCATTTCTAGTCTCACGTCTCACTCCTGTCCTCCGCGGTACACAGTGTCTGCAGGCTTGCGCCTCTTTGGATTTTTGGGAGGGCAGTTTGTTCTCAATATCCCCTCTGCAGGTTCTTCAGAGGCTACAGCAGAGTGGGGAAGTTAGGTCAGGGATCACTCTGCTTTGTCTTCCCAAATTTGTTGAAATGGCTCCTCTGCTGTCTTCCCTCCTATTTCCTGCCCTCACCTTTCTCTTTAGGTCTCTTTTCGGGGAGGGGGGCGGGGTGGACTTTGCCATCATCTGGATGGCTTTGCACAGAAGAGGTGAGTAGGGTGAGTGGTATATAGTCATTCTGCTACATTTAACCAGCGGCCCGTTATCGCACTCCAGAGAAAAGGCTGGAAGTTAGTTGACTTTCTCTATACAGTGTTATATCAATATGTCATGTAACTTAAACACTATTATTATTATGAAATTCAAGATATTCCCACATAATTTCTCAATGACCTGCCGATGTTACTCAGTCTCTGATCCAACAGATTTATAGGGCAAGCAAAGCCCACGGCAGCACGTTGGCACTTGTGTTATAGAGGCAGCTCGACGTCCCCACAAGCACGCCCTTTGTGGGTCGGGGACCGGAGTCTCCTCCCACCTGACTGTGCGGTGCTCTGAGTTGAATTATTCCCCCTCTAGGACCCAGTTCCTTATTTGTGGATGAGGGTCTGGTCTCTGATGTGCCTTTTAGGTCTGCATTTTGTGACTCCCTGTGACTCCCGGCGCAAAGGGGAGGACGGCTTGTGTAAAAGCCACACGCCTCTCCCTCCAGGGTCTTTCACCTGGACCTGGAGACCCACAAGCACGTGGGAACTGAAGTCCCTATGAAATGTCATTGCTTGCATGTAAAGTGTAGCCTGGGGGACTGCTCCGGTTCTCAGCTCTTCTGGTCCCGAGGCTGTGGTTCCCAGAGAACAGATGCTTGTTGGCTGTAGCGCACGCACCCACGTGCTCATGAGATGGCCCGGTTTGCTCTGAGCGAAGTACAGGTTAGAGGACGAGAAACTCTATTTCAGTTAGCATTCAACTTTCTAAGGGAGGGAAATGTGTTATCCGGGCCATTTCCATCGAAACTACGCTCATTGTAAAAAGTCCCACTGAACTATAAAACAAGCCGTATTAGAGGAAGGACGTTCAGTGAAGCTTTATAAACTAGAGCATGGGAATCATGGACTGTGTGATGTCCTTACGTCCCATTTTGTTGAACGATCCGGACATATTTACTCCTGTAGCCTTATAAACAGATGGCGCACCTGTCATAGGAGGGTCAGTTCAGTACGGTCTGAATTCTAGGTTTATTTCAGTTGGAAGTTGAGGACCTATTCCAAGTTAGCTTAAAAAAAACAACAACAAAATTAACTCATATAACTTGTAAGTCTATGAGTGACCTTGTCTAGATCCTGAGACCCAGGTGTTAGATTCAGACCTGACTCTCTGCACTTCTGTTCACTGCGCTCGTGCATGTTGAGCTCAGGGAATGTTCACTTGGGTCAGTTCTGACCCCAGACCAGCCCCTATGGGGAGTGGGTATCATGACTGTCCTTCCTCAGGCAGCAGCCCTCTGGCAACCACACAGAAGGGAAGGTTTTCCCCAAAAGGAACAGGATGGGCAGTAACAACAGCTCCTTACCACTCTCTGCTTCATACATGGAACGTACAGTCACTTGAGAAGATTAAATTTGCAGAACAGGAAACCAGAAAGGAGTAGGGTTTGGACTTTTTAAAGTAGGCAGGGAGGAGCCATTGGAGGATACAAACAGTATAATGGATGACCTGATGGGATTTGTATCTTAATGCTCAACCTGGGCTCCATGTGGATAATCAATCACCTAAACTGAGTTGGAAATAGGAGACCAGGTAATGATCAAAAACTGGTAGCACCTGGCACAGAACCAGAAATCTGTCTCCCATGTTTAGATTTCACCCAGAGAAGAGTTGGCAGCTCGCTGTGGGAAATCTGACAAATGAGAAATGTGTGTGTTTGACAAATGAGTGTATACACCATGGTTGACTAAGATGAGCATACCAGATTGAGGCTCTATCCACACAGGCCATTTCCCAGTGGAGGATTTGCCACAAATGAGCTGCACTTGGATGTATTATTGGACCTTAAGTCCCCATCGCCATCTGGACTTGACAACTGAGGTCCTGTCTAGTTGTGGCTGAGGCCACGTACTGCTTCCTGGGATCATGGTCCCAGGAATCCATGAGTGGTTTCAACAAGTACATCAGTCAAACCCCTGAACATGTGTAAGCAGAAGGTCCATTCCACTTGGCAGATTAAGAGGGGGCTGAACTGAAGGAGATTAAGAACCACTGCTTCATGAAAGTCCCCCTGGAGAAATGAAGTAGCCCTGCTTCCTCTCAGAAGCCCTCTTCTGGGATTCCAAACTCCCATTACTCAATTTATTTCTGAAAGAGACCCACAGTGTCATGGGATGTTCCAATGACAGATATATTCCTGGGGCTGTCCCAGCTGAAATAGGAGACATATTTTTATAAAAAAATCTTGTTATCAGTATGGTAGCAAACGAGTAATGGTGGTGTTACTGTTTAAAACTAATGGTCTCCAAACTTCTCTAACAAATAAGTAGTTTGAGTTTTTATAGCTTGTATAGCCAATTTCTGTATATTTAGAAATTAAATACTTTCCCTCCTGTATTAATATTCTGTACCTTATAAAGCACAAACTAGGCATTAAAGGACAAGGTGAGAAGTAAACATAGATGAATATTCTTTCCACACTTCAGTGAATTGTCACAGTTACCTTATCTTTGAGAACTTTGTTTGAAACTACATGGATTAAATAGATTTTGCAGAAATATGCCCCAGCCCCTTTCTTGTACTATTTCCCTTGAAAATATGTTTTAAGTTCTAAACAACAGTTTAACAAAAATTGAAACTACAATTTTGTTATAAATTTGAGACCTTGAGTCGTTTCCTGCTGCCACATTGCATCACCTTGAGACTGAGTCAAACCCTGGTAAGGACTGGATCCTGTCCTCACCACACCCCATTGGGAGGACAAACACTGGCTAATCCCCGGAATTCCTGCATGTGTTGACAATTTTTTTCTAATCTCCTGGCTTTGTCTATACTTTTGAAGTCTTAGCATTAACAGCCTTTGTTTTTGAATTAAAAACAAACAAACAACTACCACCACAAAACCTTAAGGTTGGGAGAAATCTGTGAGCAAAATTTGGTTTCTGTTAAGTGACCAGGTTGTTTCTGTTTTAACAGCTTTAGTGAAGAGTTTTTTAAGGAGAGAATGTAATGCGGAACTGGGTTTTTCGTGTGTTATGTTTTTTGAGTTTTTTTTTTTTTGCGGTACGCGGGCCTGGGCCTCTCACTGTTGTGCCCTCTCCCGTTGCGGAGCACAGGCTCCGGACGCGCAGGCTCAGCGGCCATGGCTCAC
>NC_041221.1:109801945-109810972 GCF_002837175.3 Physeter macrocephalus
GGGCCCAGCCGCTCCGCGGCATGTGGGATCTTCCCGGACCGGGGCACGAACCCGCGTCCCCTGAATCGGCAGGCGGACTCTCAACCACTGCGCCACCAGGGAAGCCCTCGTGTGTTATGTTTAACTGCCACCGTAGGAAATAGAACAACAACCACAAAAAAGACTGGAATGAAATATACAAAATGCCAATAATAAGTTGTGGAAAGTGATTGCGTAGGTGGCTTTTTTTTCCTCTTCATTCCCCAGTTTTCAATTATATCAGATATAATTGCTTTGTTTACAAAACAAACAGTTTTCTCCCCAAAATGTTACCGCCATTTCTAAAAGTGCCAAAATCTCATCAGCCTGATTTAAGAATGTCTACATCAGTAGGCAGTGATAGGTATCGAAACATAAATTGATATTTTACTACATTTTATATTCTAAACTACCCAGGTGTCCCCACCCCCAAAGCTTTGTAATTCTTTCATTGCCTACTTTTTAAATTTAAGTAACTGTGAAGTTGAGTGTATCTTACTGTGACTGCTGCTTATGCCATGTGGGTAGTCAAATACAGCTGCATTCTTTTTTTTTTTTTTTTTTGCGGTACGCAGGCCTCTCACTGTTGTGGCCTCTCCCGTTGCGGAGCACAGGCTCCGGACGCGCAGGCTCAGCGGCCATGGCTCACGGGCCCAGCCGCTCCGCAGCATGTGGGATCTTCCCGGACCGGGGCACGAACCCGTGTCCCCTGCATCGGCAGGTGGACTCCCAACCACTGCGCCACCAGGGAAGCCCGCAGCTGCATTCTTGATGTCTGTCTGATGTCGGTCTAACAGCCAGAAATATTTGAACTCTCCATTATTGTTAAAGGAGGGAAAATCCGCAAAGCACACTTCCTTCACCTCTGAATGCCCCCTTTAGTTTATACCTACCACCCTTTCATCATACTCAATTCATGGAAATTATTTTTCTGCAGTTGTTGAAAAATAATTCAATTCTGACCCTTCAAGCATGAGATGACCCTGATTGTTTTTCACTGCTCTTGCCTTAGAAGAAATTAAATCACCAGCAGTATTTTGCATCCAGCCAACACACATCAAAACTCCTGCCTGTCTTGGCTTTGAGAGCCTTGGAAGTTTCTGAATCAGTCAGAAATTACAGTAGAGCTGAGACTGATCAGTGAGGAAGCCCCATTTTATTTTTCAGACACCTTCTATCTCTTGTAGCCCATGTGTGTGCCTGTGCTTTCTCTAAAATACAACTGATTCTTAGTCTCTAACTTGTTTTAGCCCGGAAGCTTCTGTGTTTCCCCCCTTCCCAGCTCCCCGCTTCCTTAGTGAACAGCTATCATTTTAATGTAAATGACTCTTCTGTAGATTTGAACTTTGCTTGGATTTTCCTTAGCAGAAATAAGATTAGGTAATTTTATGACCTCCTAAATCTGGAGGCACCAGTTTTCCTCGTTAGCAATTTTTAAAAATTGGGTTTCTCCATTAAAAATATTTTAGGAACGTGAAGATAAATGACCGGTAGAAGCAGCTGCTTTTCATGGATTCTGACTGTTTACTTCCCCACCATTTGGTACATGATGTCAATGAAAATAACTAAATTTTATTAAAGTATCTTTGACGTATGAAACTCAAACATTTCTGTGGCGTTAGCTTTAAACATGGTGGCCAAAATCGTACTCATTATAAAGCAGAAATAAAATGTTCACATTTTTGCCTCAGTGAGCTGAGTAGTATATTTATACCAATTAAATATTTAACTTACATGTAAACTGTATTCTATGGTTACTGTTAAGAAACCAGATACTTTGTGAATTGTATATGCAAAGAGTTATTCCCTGAAGGCATATACGTTTCCAAGTTCTCTTTGAATAGGCAAGTTCAGTCAATTAGCAAGTGTTTAATGAATACCCCAAGGGCTTTTAGTACATTAGGAGCCCCCTTTACTACTTTCCTTCCCAATTAAAAAAAAAAATGTGTCAGAGTGAATACAACTTAATTCCAAGGTTTGATTTCTTTTCTCTTAATGTACACATTCTGACTTCTTATTTTGTAAACTTCATTATAAATTCAGTCTCCTGGGCATCGGCCCTTCAGGAACACACTCCTGGCCCAGCCTCCCAAGCCTGCACCCACATAGTCCCCCTGAACAGACGTCGGATCAGCTCTTGGAGGAGCTTGGTTCTCTTCTCTGAGTGTTATGTGCCTCTTCATCTGCCCTGCCCGGAACTTGGGGCGTGAGCTTAATGTGCTATTGCTGGTGCCCAGAGTGCCTCACTTGGGAAATTATAATATTTATAGCTGGTAACACTAATAATGAAGACAAACACTATGTGGCACTCAGCAGCCTAAGCACTTTATAATTCATTAACATAAGGAATCCTTCACTCCTCAACACCTTAGACGTAATTATCCCTATTTTTCAGTTGAGGAAGCAGAGACAGAAAAATTAAGTGTCCAAAGTCACACAGCTATGTAGCGTCACAGCTAAAATTGAGGCATGGGAGTCTAGTTCCAGAGCCTGTGCTCCTAACCACTACGCTGCCTCCCTCGGGGCCTGCAGGCCTGTAAGCCTGTCTGCTACCAGCAGCTCTGGGATTGGTTGATATTTGCATTCCAGATTATTGGTGTCCTTCTTGGTTTGTGCAGTAAATGACGCAATGTCATTTCAAACCCAAGATCAAGTATCCTGCACCTACAAGCTGCCATCTCGCGCCCTCTTGGGAGCATGGCTTAGTTGTGTGGGCCAGAGAAGCCTGAAAAGGGGGTATTGCCGCCAGCATCATGCCCTATCATAGGATTCCCCCATGGGGGCACTCAGGGCTCTGCCATGAACATGGGGAAGACCAGCCTACGCGGGTCAGGATACCAAGTACATGGTAGTAGGAGCCCCAGTAATACTGCCTTCGTCTCCTGGATTCCCAAACGGTCTGGCAGACCCTACCAAAGTCTTGCGGTTACTAAAATTAGGTAAAGTGAATAGAATGTTCAGATTCTAGTTCTTTCTGCTTCTGCAAAGTTGGAGTTGTCGAGCTTGGTATAAAGTTGAAGTAAAAGATGTCCTTTCGAAACTGTTTTTGGAAGTCTGAAAGTCTTTTCATCACAGTGGTTTTCTGCAGAAGATTTTATGCCCAGAGAAACTTCTTTGCACCATAAGTGAAGATGTGCTTCTCCAAGCACTAAATCTCCTTGTGTAGTTCTGTTACGGAAAGGACGTGGACCAGGAGAGTTTTCCAGGCCGTCTGCTCTCAAATGCCAAGACAGTGAAATCCACGTTCACCATTTTATTGTACTCCCCACACCCAGTTCCTCTAAGTATTATCGGGTCTTTTTAATTCTCAAGTACTAAATTCCATTTAAATATACTTTTTCTCAGAGGATCGTGTATTTTTCTCATATTGAATGGGTTGAAGAAACGAATCCACTTGCAAGCTGAATCAGATTTAAGTTTACTTGGGAATTCCTTTGGGGAAATAGCATGGTATATGTATGTGTTTGGTTATTGGAATCTAAGTTAAAAAGGAAACCAGTGTTTTTATTTAGAGGAAAATTCCTCTTTGATTCATTTCTTATGTATACTGAAATCATACTTTTGAAGAACACAAAATGTAAAGTGAAAAGAAGAGGAGAGTTTTGTGTTGTTCCCAGAATTGATTTTTTTAAAAATAGACCCTATTTTTATTGTGGAACAATTGAACAGTTTTGTGCAGCTCCAAGAGCCAAGTCATCTTACCCCTAAATAATTACAGAAAATCCGTTCGGCCCAGGCTAGGAGAAGCAGAACCAAGAGGCAGCGTTTTAGGAGTAGTGTTGATAATAACACACAGTTGGAAGTTACCACCTCGATCCGTGGAGGGGGGCTAAGGATCCTGACTATGGATCAGGCCCTTGGTTTTTTCTCCTTGCAGATGACATTCGTATCTCTTTCATGTATCTTCATGCTGAATTGCTAGAACCTAAGAGTTTGTCATTCAGCGAGGAACCTGTTGCTGCTTTTTAGCAGCTTATGTTTTATTTGTAGTCTGCATATCCGGATCCATGAAGAAGTATAGTATTATGTACAAGGCTGGGTGGGGCTGTGCGTTTCCTTGAGGAAATGGGCAGGAAGAAGAGTCCAATTTTAACTCTGTTTGTTTTCTCTATATAATATCTGTCCTCAGGGCAGCTTTCTATTTTTCTGTCTTTTTGAAGGAAAACTGAAAACTAGGGGTAAATCCCTTTTCTTCAGGGATTTTGGTTTTGTAGAAAGCCTGTCCAGGGGGACCTGCCCTCGCATCCTCAAGCATCATACGGTCCTATAGCATGTCCTTCTGCCGTGATCTGATGCAGTCGCTGCTTGCAGACACGTTTCACAAGGAAGAAGCTGGTAAGCTAATTGCATTTTATTATCGAAGTGTTGCTCTCGGAGGCCTCCTCCTCTTGGCAGCATCATAACACTTGATTTTAATCAAATGCATATTCACTTATATGAGATTACAGACTTATTCTAGCAGCTTGAGTGAGCGTCGTTCATTCATCTGATATGTGCTAAATGTTGAAAGTGACTGGCTCACAGTAAGCAACTTTATTTAAAAGTAATCTTCAGTAGTATGGCAGTATTTGCATTAGAGGTTTCTTTATGTGTTAAAATGTCTTCCGTCATCAACGTAAGGATGAGGCAATTTCATTTTCATGAACTATCACAATGTTCCTGAAAGTAGGTCAGCACCACTAAGTTCAGTTAGTCGACAAATACTGAGGGCCTATTTTTCTTTAAGTTTAACGGATCTTTCAGTTTAAAACTCTGTTAATGTCAAGAGGTTCAAAACATTCCCCCCCACTCTTCATGATAGAGTGGAAGAACTTTTTCTCTGGCACATACACTCTGTCTCTCTGGTCTTTTTTGCCCAGGGCCTACCCATTCTGTGAATTCTTTTCTGTTTGGGAGCAGGAGGTGATCAGGCGAGCAAAATCAGTCCTGACTGTCACGGTCCTCCTAGGCCATCTGTTAGTCTGATAGATTTCATAGTAGTTGGGATGGAATATTATTTGTAATCTAGGGATTTGGGACAGCCAGATATATCCTAGGTGACTTGGGCTGGATTTGGATCTAATTCCCAAAGAAATGTTGATTTAATGGTAAATGCTTCAGCCTTTCTCTCTTAAAGAGGCAGACGTGCTGTTAACATCTGGCCAGGGTGGGGATGGGGAAGAGACTCAGGAGGGAAAGCGCGCACGCACAAGTTAGCATCACCTCCGAACGACAGATCACAGAGAAATCGCGGTCTTGTTTCTGTTCTCAGTCACGAGATTGTCTCTTGGAATAACACAGGACTGTTAACAGCTGGGGTTTCAGAGAATCTGGCAAGTTAAGGAAACTTCATTGCATTCATATTGGTGTTTGGAGTCAGTAAATGTGATTACTTTGGTCACCTTTTCTTAAATTCATGACGTGAGGTGCTTCCTAATCTGAGCCATCCAGAGGCATTTGGGGTCTGTGTTTAGTTATCTAAGGTATTTGTAGGAAACCATAAGAACCCTTTTGATAACATGTGCTCTCCCGAGTATGCATATTTTTGGACATTTCAACTCATAGCAGCTTGCTGTGTAAATAACTATTCCATCTCCCCCACCACCCGCAACAGTTTGTTTCAAAGGAGCCTGTTTTCTTTGCTCTAATAGTTTGAGATAAAGTGAATGGGCTTACGCCATTTGCTCTTTTGTGAAATTTTGTTTCACTAATATTAGTGATAGTCCAGTTCATAGAGCACTCACTGCTCGTTGGATGCTTTATGTGTAATATCTCATTTAATCCCATTTAATCGTATGTCTTTGCAAATGACTCCCCACTCTGTAAGCAGTAGCTCCTCCAAACCTGGTTTTGCCCCTGGGTAGATACTTTTAATGATCTCCATTTTACAGTTGAGAAGACAGACGTTAAGATCTGCCCCAGGTCACACAGTAAGTGGTAGAGCCGAGCTTGAAGCCCAGGCTGTCTGACTTCAAACCCTGAGGCACTCTGCCCACAGGAAAGAGGCTGGGTTTTTCTGAAGATCTGTATAAAAGTTTTGCCTCATAGAAATGTTAGATTAATTATACTTAATATGCAATCCTATATTCTTCTTAGTGTTCAAACAGGTCCTTTCTTGCTTTAATCAATTTTCAAAATACCTTTCATTAGAAGTTTTTTGAAGTGTTAATACATTGAATATATGTGTATATAATTTATGCATTAATCAGAATTTTACGCTAATGTGAAAAACTTAGCAAATAAACTGACAGATTCTCCAGGCTCACCCGTTTGGAGCTTTTCAGGCAAGTGAATCCAGCATGGGAAGGCAAAGGGAACGTTTGGGGCGACCTAAAAGCTGGCAGACCAGGGCATGGGTGTGGACATGAAGGCTCACATAGCCCGCTGCTGTTGTGTGCTAGTGTCTAGGCAGCTAGTTGTGGAAAATTGACTCCAAAAGTCAACTAATTTAACCCCTTATCCACCCACTGAGGCCTAGTATTCCAGCCTTGACAGATGGGATGCAGTCATACTATATTAAATAGATTAAGCAGAAATGATTAATGCAAATCTGAAAAAGTTTCCGTTACGTTATTTCCCTACCTCAATGTACATGGATGTGGCTTTCATACTTGTTGATTCTTTTTTCTCTGGAGTTTGGAAAATCCAATGTTAGCAGTGATAAACTTTAGTTTTCCTTGTGATTTTTGAGTTTCCGTTAAGGTGGAAGCTAGTTAATAATGTACAGTCTTTGTGTTTGAAGGGGTGATAAACTAGGTAATTGGACTTCATAGTTGATGAATCCACTATACAGTGAATATAAGACCAGAAGGTTACGCTCAAAGTTATATAGGTCCTATAGAACTTAACTTAGTGTCACGTCATTGTTGGCATATAAAAACTAGGGATTGGTATAGATAGAACTGAAGTATATTAGCATATGATTTGGATGTTTATAAGGCACATTGGCCATGTGAGATACCCTTGAAATAAATACCACAGCTCACAAAACTCCCTTAGTATCAACAAAATCATGATATTCTATATTGTCTCGAAGTTCAATATATTTTTTCCTGATTTCTTTCGTATATATCGGGAAATCGGTCATCATGATTATCTTAGAGACACTACTTGTAACTTTCATAGCTGTCAAGAAAA
This sequence comes from Physeter macrocephalus, assembly GCF_002837175.3. Lineage (NCBI taxonomy): Eukaryota > Metazoa > Chordata > Mammalia > Artiodactyla > Physeteridae > Physeter > Physeter macrocephalus. Next base: position 109,809,080 of record NC_041221.1, read on the forward strand.
TTTGTGAGCTTTTTCTTTCTAGGAGGAAATTCCAGTTTGGAGATGATATGAGAGGGAAAGGATTAATGAGAAGATTATTAACATACTTGGCTGTAGGAACAAAGCAAACATGGGCGACAGCCATGAGTAATGGGTGAAACATCACCCATATCCTGTGGTCATGCGAATGTTCTCAGTCGTGATCTGGCCAAATAACAGGCCTCCTTTATTTTAAGGAAACATGTTAAGAATATCTGCTTTACAAAACTGAAGCAGTATGATTTTTTTTTTTTAAGGATTTATGTCCTAAGATAGTTTTTAGGTGGGAGCGTAGTATTTACTGGTGACATGAGAGAATGCAGTACAGCCTGAGCTCCTAAATTAGAGTTGGAAGTGTGACATTAGGGAATCTCTAAAGCTGGGAAACTCACGAGGAAGGGGAGAAACTTGCAGGGAGTGAGAAGCACAGACATAGGGAAACGTGGTGGTACCTTAATACTCCAATTTTTTTAAAAAAAGGATGTAATCTCTGTAATTTTCACCAGTGATTGAAGGTCAAGCTTTTGAATTTTTTTTCACCCTGAGGAAACATTACTGGAATTAGGTAGGAGTTTTGGAGAATACGATTAGCTTTTCATAATGAACACTTAAAAATTTTGACTGCAATATATAAATTCTGCAATCCAAGGAATTTCTGTAGCTGGGGAAAAGTGTTTGTTGGGCTCACCTCTTTAGGATCTGAAAACTCTTGTAAGGTATAGGGAGTACGTAGGAGCATGCTAAGAAGAAGTGAGAGAGAATGGTAACAGATACACACTCCTATTTATAAAATAGATAAACAAGGACCTACTGTATAGCACACGGAACTATATTCAATATCTTGTAATAACGTATAATGAAAAAGAATCTGAAAGAATATATATATGTATAACTGAATCACTTTGCTGTACACCTGAGACACTGAAAATCAACTATACTTCAATTTAAAAACAAAAAAGAGAGAGAGAATGGGCTGTTCTGCCGTCCTCTGTAGTCATATGACCCAAAATCAGTGCAACCGTATGTTTTCGTTTTAGAGCTATCAAAATGTGGAGGTGCAGTCACAAGGCCAAGTTCATATAACCGATGTGGAAATGGACACCAGGGCTTTTTCCTAGTTTGGCTAAATATTCATATTTATATCTGCAAATTAGTACACTAAATTGAAGCTTCCAAAGAAGAGGAAGAGTAGATCTTTTTCCAGGTTAGGCTACATTAGCATGTTCTTTCTGCTTTGGATCGACTAAATCTTTAATTCTTATTGGATCAGAGACGTAGCTTTGCTAAAGTGGAAAAAAATCAGCGTGCCTTACTCTCTCTCTAAAGGAAGAAATGTCAAGTTACTGTAGCTTTCAATTCACTGTGCTAGAAAGAATGGTAAGATGGGCCCTGTTGCCTATAAGAATTTGATTAGGGCCCTTTTATTAACGTTTATGACATCAGATTGTTTCGTTTCTGAAAATGCAGTGGTTTCTGTGTTGTTGATGTATGAGAGGTGAGCTCTCCCTCTGTGTTGTCTAGAAATGCACTACCTGAGAGTCATATTTCAAGGACGTTGATGTATTACCCTCGTAAGAGAGTCTTCAAATTGACTTTTTTTTTTAAACATCTTTATTGGAGTATAAATGCTTTACAATGGTGTGTTAGTTTCTGCTGTATAACAAAGTGAATCAACTGTACATATACATATATCCTCATGTCTCCTCCCTCTTGCATCTCCCTCCCACCCTCCCTATCCGACCCTTCTAGGTGGACACAAACCACCTAGCTGATCTCCTAGATTAATCCTTTGTCAGTTGCTTCATTTGCAAATATTTTCTCCCATTCTGAGGGTTGTCTTTTGGTCTTGTTTATGGTTTCCTTTGCTGTGCAAAA
>NC_041221.1:109811888-109812836 GCF_002837175.3 Physeter macrocephalus
GTTTTACTTCTTCTTTTCCAATTTGTATTCCTTTTATTTCTTTTTCTTCTCTGATTGCCGCGGCTAAAACTTCCAAATCTGTGTTGAATGATAGTGGCGAGAGTGGGCAACCTTGTCTTGTTCCTGATCTTAGTGGAAATAGTTTCAGTTTTTCACCATTGAGAAGGATGCTGGCTGTGAGTTTGTCATATATGGCCTTTATTATGTTGAAGTAAGTTCCCTCTATGCCTACTTTCTGGAGGGTTTTTATCATAAATGGGTGTTGAATTTTGTCAGAAGCTTTTTCTGCATCTATTGAGATGATCATATGGTTTTTTTCCTTCAGTTTTTTAATATGGTGTATCACATTGATTGATTTGCACATATTGAAGAATCCTTGCATTCCTGGGATAAACCCCACTTGATCACACTGTATGGTCCTTTTAATGTGCTGTTGGATTCTGTTTGCGAGTATTTTGTTGAGGATGTTTGCATCTATGTTCATCAGTGATGTTGGCCTGTAGTTTTCTTTTTTGTGGCATCCTTGTCTGGTTTTGGTATCAGGGTGATGGTGGCCTTGTCGAATTAGTTTGGGAATGTTCCTCCCTCTGCTGTATTTTGGAAGAGTTTGAGAAGGATAGGTGTTAGCTCTTCTCTAAATGTTTGATAGAATTTGCCTGTGAAGCCATCTGGTCCTGGGCTTTTGTTTGTTGGAAGATTTTTATTTTTTTTTTTTTCGGTATGCGGGCCTCTCACTGTTGTGGCCTCCCCGTTGCGGAGCGCAGTCTCTGGACGCACAGGCTCAGCGGCCATGGCTCACGGGCCCAGCCGCTCCGCGGCATGTGGGATCCTCCCGGACTGGGGCACGAACCCGTGTCCCCTGCATCGGCAGGCAGATTCTCAACCACTGCGCCACCAGGGAAGCCCTGTTGGAAGATTTTTAATCACAGTCTCAATTTCAGTGCTTGT
>NC_041221.1:109813176-109820680 GCF_002837175.3 Physeter macrocephalus
TTTAGTTTTATTCATCTTTGCTATCATTTCCTTCATTTCTTTTTCATTTATTTCTGATCTGATCTTTATGATTTCTTTCCTCCTGCTAACTTTGGAGTTTTTTTGTTCTTCTTTCTCTACTTGCTTTAGGTGTAAGGTTAGGTTGTTTATTTGAGATGTTTCTTGTTTCTTGAGGTAGGATTGTATTACTATAAACTTCCCTCTTAGAACTGCTTTTGCTGCATCCCATAGGTTTTGGGTCATCGTGTTTTCATTGTCATTTGTTTCTAGGTATTTTTTGACTTTCTCTTTGATTTCGTCAGTGATCTCTTGGTTATTTAGTAATGTACTGTTTAGCCTCCATGTGTTTGTATGTTTTACAGATTTTTTCCTGTATTTGATATCTAGTCTCATAGCGTTGTGGTCGGAAAAGATACTCGATACGATTTCAGTTTTCTTAAATTTACCAATGCTTGATTTGTGACCCAAGATATGATCTATCGTAGAGAATGTTCCATGAGCACTTGAGAAGAAAGTGTAATCTGCTGTTTTTGGATGGAATGTCCTATAAATATCTATTAAGTCCATCTTGTTTAATGTATCATTTAAAGCTTGTGTTTCCTTATTTATTTTCATTTTGGATGACCTGTCCATTGGTGAAAGTGGGGTGTTAAAGTCCCCTACTATGATTGTGTTACTGTCAATTTCCCCTTTTATGGCTGTTAGTATTTGCCTTATGTATTGAGGTGCTCCTATGTTGGGTGCATAAATATTTACAATTGTTATATCTTCTTCATGGATCGAACCCTTGATCATTATATAGTGTCCTTCTTTGTCTCTTGTTATAGTTTTTACTTTAAAGTCTATTTTGTCTGATATGAGAATTGCTCCTCCAGCTTTCTTTTGATTTCCATTTGCATGGAAAATCTTTTTCCATCCCCTCACTTTCAGTCTGTGTGTGTCCCTAGGTCTGAAGTGGGTCTCTTGTGGATAATGTATGTACGGGTCTTGTTTTTGTATCCCTTCAGCGAGTCTGTGTCTTTTGGTTGGAGCATTTAATCCATTTACATTTAAGGTAGTTATCGATATGTATGTTGCTGTTACCATTTTCTTAATTGTTTTGGGTTTGTTATTGTAAGTCTTTTCCTTCTCTTGTGTTTCCTGCCTAGAGAAGTTCCTTTAACATTTGTTGTAGAGCTGGTTTGGTGGTGCTCAATTCTCTTAGCTTTGCTTGTCTGTAAATGTTTTAATTTCTCCATCAAATCTGAATGAGATCCTTGCTGGGTAGAGTAATCTTGGTTGTAGGTTTTTCCCTCTCATCACTTTAAATATGTCCTGCTGCTCCCTTCTAGCTTGATTAGCTGTTAACCTTATGGGGATTCCCTTGTATGTTGTTGCTTTTACCTTGCTGCTTTTAATATTTTTTCTTTGTATTTAATTTTTGGTAGTTTGATTAATGTGTCTTGTTGTGTTTTTCCTTGGATTTATCCTGTATGGGACTCTCTGCACTTCCTGGACTTGATTTACTATTTCCTTACTCATATTAGGGAAGTTTTCAACCATGATCTCTTCAAATATTTTCGCAGTCCCCTTTTTTTCCTCTTCTTCTTCTAGGACCCCTATAATTCAAATGTTGGTGCGTTTAATATTGTCCCAGAGGTCTCTGAGACTGTTCTCAATTCTTTTTTTTTTTTAAATAAATTTATTTATTTATTTATTTATTTATTTTTGTCTGTGTTGGGTCTTGGTTGCTGCGCACAGGCTTTCTCTAGTTGCAGCGAGCGGGGGCTCATTCTTCGTTGCAGTGCATGGGCTTCTCATTGCAGTGGCTTCTTTTTGTTGCCAAGCACAGGCTCCAGGCACATGGGCTTCAGTAATTGTGGCACGTGGGCTCAGTAGTTGTGGCTCACAGGCTGTAGAGCGCAGGCTCAGTAGTTGTGGTGCACAGGCTTAGTTGCTCTGTGGCATGTGGGATCTTCCTGGACCAGGGCTGGAACCCGTGTCCCCTGCATTGGCAGGTGGATTCTTAACCACTATGCCACTAGGGAAGTCCCTGTCCTCAATTCTTTTCATTCTTTTTCTTTATTCTGCTCTGCAGTAGTTATTTCCACTATTTTATCTTCCAGGTCACTTATCCATTCTTCTGCCTGTTATTCTGCTATTGATTCCTTCTAGAGAATTTTTAATTTCATTTATTGTGTTATTCATCATTGTTTGTTTGCTCTTTAGTTCTTCTAGGTCCTTGTTAAACGTTTCTTGTATTTTCTCCATTCGTTTCTTGCATTTTCTCCTATATCCAAGATTTTGGATTATCTTTACTATCATTTGTGTGAATTCTTTTTCAGGTAGACTGCCTATTTCCTCCTCATATTTTTGGTCTGGTGGGTTTTTACCTTGCTCCTTCATCTGCTGTGTATTTTTCTGTGTTCTCATTTTGCTTAACTTACTGTGTTTGGGGTCTCCGTTTCACAGGCTGCAGGTTCATAGTTCCCGTTGTTTTTGGTGTCTGCCCACAGTGGGTAAGTTTGGTTAAGTGGGTTGTGTAGGCTTCCTGGTGGAGGGGACTGGTATGTGTGTTCTGATGGATGAGGCTGGATCTTGTCTCTCTTAGGTCAGGACAACGTCTGGTGGTATGTTTTGGGGTGTCTGTGAACTTATGATTTTAGGCAGCCTCTCTCCTAATGGGTGGCTTTGTGTTCCTGTCTTGCTAGTTGTTTGGCCTAGGGTGTCCAGCACTGTAGCTTGCTAGTTGTTGTGTGGAGCTGAGTCTTGGCATTGAGATGGAGATCTCTGTGAGAGCTTTCGCCATTTGATATTACGTGGGGCCAGGAGGTCTCTGGTGGACCAATGTCCTGAACTCGCGTCTCCCACCTTAGAGGCTCAGGCCTGACACCTGGCCAGAGCACCAAGACCCTGTCAGCCACACGGCCAGGTACATGGGGAGTTTCTTGCCTTTTGGGAAGTCTGAGGTCTTCTGCCAGTGGTCGGTAGGTGTTCTGTAGTTGTTCCACATGTACATGTAGTTTTGATGTATTTGTGGAGAGGATGGTGATCTCCACGTCTTACTCCTCCGCCATCTTGAAGGTGCCCCCCTCAAACTGAATTTTTAATGAAAGTATGTTGAAATGATGAAAGCAAGTTTTAAAATCCATTAACAGTTTGTAAAAATCCTATCGCTGCCCTAATTTATTAGGAAAAAGGTTAGGTAATTGAACTACCCAGTGGCCGTTTTTAGAATCCACTGTTTAATGTCTTCTCAGCCAGGGACTGAGAATCACTGAGGTGGTGTGAAGACTTCAGTTTGCTTTCGTCCTTTGCCTACACGTTAGCCAGAGAGAAGAATTCCAGTGGAACAGAAATGTAGCATATATAGTAATTGCCAAGTAGTTCTGTAGGTTACTTAGATCTGCCTGGAGTATGTGTCTAAACCTGTATAGGGGGCATCAGAAAATGGTTGTGTTGGGCCCGTAATCCTCAAAAGGCTCAGTTTTGCTGACCTGAGAATTTTTCATCTTTTTTTGTTAAGTCAACTTTTCCGTTTGTGTGGTAGTCGGAATCACTAGTATTTTACAATATTAGATGCTTAGAAAGATATAATTGTAATTTCTAGTGGCTGTTAGTCACCATTATGTATATACCAGTGTTTTTTCTGGTTTCTGAAGCTTTAAATAGGCCTTTAGTTAGCTTGTGATAGATGTGGCCAGGACACTGCTGTCCTGGGCTCTCCCACACACACACACTGGCTATCCCTCGTGGTCTCCATTGCTGGTCCTCCCATCCCTCCCCAGCTCCTCATGTGAGGATGTCTTATCCAGTCTTGTGGCTGAAACAGCCATCTAAATGCTGACTGCCAAGTCCATATCAACAGCCCAAAGCTGTCTCCTAATTCCAGATCCATATTCAGCTGCCTCCTCATCACCTTTACTTGAATACCCAACAGGTATCTCAAACTAAACAGGCTGAAACCCAACTCCATGAACTTTTTGTAGTCTTTTCCGCGTATGGAAATATCAACTCCATTCTCTTAGGCCAAAACCCTGGAGAATCCTTTAACTTCTTTCTCGTACCCCACCCTCAGTCTGTCACCAAACCAGATTATCTCTACCTTCATAAATTACCTAGAATCTGTTCACTCATCACGGTACCTACAGCCAAGTCATTATCACCTGGGTCATCTATTTTTCTTTGTTTTGTATTTGTTGTTTCTGTAACTGGACTCTCTGTATCCACCCTTGCCTTTTTACAGTGTATTCTCACTGGGTGATCCTTTTGAAATGTGACTCAACTTAAGTTATTCCTCTGCTCAAAACCCTCTTTCTATCTCACTCAGTGTAAAAGCTGCCAAGTCCTAAAAGTGGGCCTAATTGTCCCACTTTATGGTGTATGGTCATCTCCCACCGCCACCATCTACAATTTCCCTCGCATTCTCCTGGCCCCAGACACATCAGTTGCCTTGCTGTTCCTCTAAGCATGCCAGCAACTTACTTCTCAGGGGCACACTTTCCCCAGATAGCCCCATGATTTGCTTCCTCACTTTTTTCAGGTCCCTGCTCAAATGCCACCTTGTTAATAAGGCCTTTGGGGCCATCCTAGAAATATGGCAACACCCTTCCTACCCCTCTACGCCTACATTCCCCACATCATCGGAATGTCATAGGGCAGGAACTTGATTTGCATACTGCTGTGTTCTGGGAAGCCAGTATAGAGTCAGGTACCTGGTAGTTCTCAATCGATGTTTAACAGAATAAATGGTCTTCGTATCCTTTTTTTTTCCCCCTGAAAAAGTTGCAAGAGTACATTATTTTATATTACTTTTGATAGTTATGTTGGTCCTCAGTAATTTTATTTATCCTCCTGGATAATTTCCTTTTAATTTCTCTCCATTAAAAAGCCTCAGCTGTGCATAGTACAGTTTTCTTGAGAAATGACAAACCTTTAGAAAAGTTGCAGGTGTAGTATAATGAACACCCGTATACCCTTCACTGATTCTAATATTTTGCCACTTTTGTTTAATCTCTTTCTGTGCCTGAGTTTATATAATTTTTTCTAAACCATTTGAATTAGTTGTAGGTACCATGACCCTTCATGCCTAAAATGCTTCAGAATTTGTATCTTCTAAGAACAAGGACGTTTTCCTACATATCCATGAAAGAAATCTCATTTTCCAAAAGTGCAACATTGATTTAGTGCTACTGCCTAATATAGTCCATACTCAAATTTCCCCAGTTATCTCTATAATATCCATTGTAACTGTTTCTTAAAATCCAGAGTCTAATCAAGTTTCATCGATTGTATTAATCGTCCTGCCTCTTTAGCCTCCTTTAGTCTAGAATATAGGTCCCTGGATTTTATTGGTCTGTCACAACTTAATATTTTTAAAGAATCTAGGCCAGATGTTTGACAGGACGTCCTTCAATTTGGATTTGCCTGATTACATAATCTGAGTCAATCAAGAGGAAATGATTTTGGCCGGAGTAGAACACAGATGATGTGGTGTGCTTCTCTGACTGTCATCAGCAGGCACACGATATCACCTGGTCTCATCATTGGTGATGCCAGTTTGGATCATTAGGTTAAGACGGTATCCACCAAACTGCCCCATTGTGAAGGTGTCTTTTTTCTTTTGTAGTCAGTGGTCTCTGAAGTGATACTTTGAGACTGTGAAAATCCTTCTCCCCAGCAACCTTTGACCCAATGGTATCACTCTCTGTTAATGATTCTTACCTGAAACAATTACTGTAGTGTATGTAAAAATGGCAGTTTTTTTCCTATCATTCCTTCTATGTTTATTAGTTGATACTTGTCTGTAAAAACTTTCCCTTCTGTCTCTTGTTTTTTTTTTTTTTGTTTTTTGCAGTACGCGGGCCTCTCACTGTTGTGGCCTCTCCCGTTGCGGAGCACAGGCTCTGGACGTGCAGGCTCAGCGGCCATGGCTCACGGGCCCAGCCGCTCCGTGGCGTGTGGGATCCTCCCGGACCGGGGCACGAACCCGTGTCCCCTGCATCGGCAGGCGGATTCTCAACCACTGCGCCACCAGGGAAGCCCTGTCTCTTGTTTTAAAATCTTTTTCAGTATCAGTATAAATTCATGAATACTTTTATATCCAATGTGTTCTAATTCATTACATTATTCATTTTGATACCCAAATTGTTATTTGGCTAGGGGGAGTTCTGTATTCCAGTTTTGTTGGGGAAACTAATTGAGGCATCTTTTCTTCAGTATAATCAGAAGAGATAAAGGAGTTTCCTAATAATTGTATAACATTAAAGAGAACAATAGTATAGTGGAATCTTTGTGGGGAAAATGAAGAGGTCTCGGGTGTCCCAGAGGGAACAACGTTGTTTAACTGGCTTCCTGCCACTGTATGAATGTCATTCAGGCTGAGGCAGGTCTGGAATTGGGATCCTTCTGTCCTGGAATCATTCGTACCCTGAGTAGGGCAATTTGGCAGAGTCTGAGAAGTTTGGATCTGTCACTGCAGCACTGGCACCCAAGTGTAGCCAATCACCAGGAGAGCTATTTTGGCTTATTTTTTTATCTTTTTTTTCCTTTAGTACAGCTTCCAGATCTACAGAATCTGACTCTTTGGATTGGGCTCCATATCTCTTCTGAATCGTGAAAAGCTTTCCTCAGATAATATTGATACCTTAGGTTTAGAAATGAGTTTGTTGGTTTAACAGTGACTTGAGTAGTCACATGCTTTGGTCTCTTGGCTATTTTTATTTATTTTTTATCTTTTTTTTCCTTTAGTACAGCTTCCAGATCTACAGAATCTGACTCTTTGGATTGGGCTCCATATCTCTTCTGAATCGTGAAAAGCTTTCCTCAGATAATATTGATACCTTAGGTTTAGAAATGAGTTTGTTGGTTTAACAGTGACTTGAGTAGTCACATGCTTTGGTCTCTTGGCTTTAGTTGAGCCCAGACTCACTGGGGCTAAAGGGTATATAATCTGTGGATTGGTAGCAAGTAGCCTGGCATCAGCTCTGTTGTACTTAATACCTTTACCTGGTTTTGGTTAGACTAGACCAGCCTTTTACCAGAAGGAGTAAAAGATCAGACATATGACTCAGACATATGACAAATGAGAAGCCTTCCTTACTCTTTACTACAGGATTTGGGCCTTTTAGACCAGCCTTTTACCAGAAGGAGTAAAAGATCAGACATATGACAAATGAGAAGCCTTCCTTACTCTTTACTACAGGATTTTCATAAGGGAGTGCTACAAAATGGGGGCTGATGGAAAGTAATACATCTTATAGGGGGGAAGACTGCCTTTTACTTCACTTTTATGATAGGAGCAGAATGAGTTTGACATCCACCTCCTACTTTACAGTCATCATAGTCACACAGAAGTAGTATATGCCCATGAAAAATTTATAAGCTATCCCAATATTGTTTCCTCCAGATATGATTAAGTTCTGCAGTCTACCAAAATATGTAATCTGACCTTTGTTTCAAAATTTTTAAATGGGGGCTTCCCTGGTGGCGCAGTGGTTGAGAGTCCGCCTGCCGATGCAGGGGA
>NC_041221.1:109820729-109835774 GCF_002837175.3 Physeter macrocephalus
CGCAATGGGAGAGGCCACAACAGTGAGAGGCCCGCGTACCGCAAAAAAAAAAAAAAAAAAATTTAAATGGAAGTGGTGGGGGAGGTGATCTATAAACCTTTTTACTTAAAGCACAAAGATTGGTTATATGGGTGAACCAAGTACCACAGCTACAGGACAGGAACTGAAGTCAAATTTGGGAACCGTGTCCCACAGCTGGAAGGTATCGCATCGGTAAGTTAAGTTGCCATAAAGTATGCTTGAGTTAAGGAGGGAAATATTTGGAAAAGAGATGTCTGAGTTATCGAAGATATGGTTATATTCTATACAATATATGATATCTTTTGGTGAGGTTTCATATCCTGATTTCTCTAATGTTTTGACATCTCTTAGGGTACCTAACAGCAGATTATTTGGCAAATTTGAGCATGCTTATATTTTCTGGTGCATTGGAGAAAGGGTGAAATTTATTCTTTGAAGATGATACAGGGATATGATAGATGCTCTAGAGATAAGGTAATAGACAGAGGTGATTGCAAGAAATTAAAATGTGCATTAGAGCATTATGGGCAATTTTTGTTAACAGTCTAAAGGTTTATAATGCTCTAATGCTAAACAAAATTATTTAATTAGTCCCCTGTAGAAATAGGTTGTCTTATCACTTTGGTTGAAAAGTAAAATGGTATCTGAGACTTGGTTTTGTTGCTGCTGTTAAATATATCTGACATAATCGCATTACTTTATCCTTAGCAAGTAACAATATACATTCTTAATTTTCACTGCAATATATAAGGCAGGTACAGTTATCCCCATTTTCAGATGCAAAAATAATCATTAACATAAAGTAATCAAATTGAAGTCACTCATCTGGTCAATAGCAGAAACAAACTTTGAACTTAGGTCTGTATGAGGCCAAGACTTTTTCAGAAGGCTTTTCCCTTGACAACAAATAGTACTTACCTCAAAGAAAAACACTGTAAAGTTAGAATTCAAAAAATTACCCATAATTTCACATCCCAGAGATAAACACTTAACATTTTAGGGGATATTGTTTATTTTTGGTTTGAGAAAGTGTTCAATTAGCTTAATTTAAAGCTTGTAAAGAGCTTATCGAAATTATTTAAATGTAACATCTTTTCTAAAATGTACTGTAATAATTCTAGATCCTCATATTAAATTGTTAGTTACCTGCACACGTGTAGCATTTAGACACATGTAACTTAATTTGAAAATGAAAGCTATCATTTGAAAGCCTGATTTCATTCTATGCCTGGGTGCTGGAACAGTCTTCTCCAAACCTTTTCATCATGCTACATCCCTGTGTAGAAGTGTTAATGGATTTCTTGTTGCCTGTAAACTAAAATTTGAGCACATCTCATTTTTCTCCCTCATGGCTCTTGCCATTCCAGTCATATTAGTCCTTAATGAGGGGCTCAAAGTTATTGCTTTTGGTCCTATCCTGGCCCTTAAGTATTTCAGTAAAACTTTTGTCCCCCAGGAAGGTTCCTAGTATTAGCATAGATTAAACTGCCTGCCAGCATTCTCACCTTAAGCCTTAGTTTCTTTGTCTCAGAGTTAAAGCATTAGATGCAGTCATTTAATATCCTTTTCACCTCTGACATTCTGTTGTTCTCACTGCTTCCTGAGATGCCAGTGAGCATGTGTCTGTGACAGTCCAGCACACATCAGTGAACCAGGAGCAGAGGAGGTGCCTGGTATAGGTTCCCTGGGTTGTGATTCCCACCCTCCCACTGTAATAGTGTTAGAAGATCAAGGGGGAGAAGGACTCTCTGGGGCTTGTAGTCATGAAGTGCTCATCAGACTTGAGGGTTGATAAGGGCGTGGGTGTTCAGAGGAAGTGACTGGGAGAATTTAGCCAAATCCCATGAATGTTCAGTGAATGCCTGGCGGTAACAGTTGAGACCCAAAGGAAGTTCACTAGGAGTAAGGAGGGACAAGTGGAAGGGTGGTTGAGGTTTGGTTGAAGAAGGGGATCTTGGTATTGAACTGTCAGAGGCAGAGCAGTTCTAAATGGTCTAAGGTATATATGGTGACTGCTTAGGGTGTGTTGGAACTGAGATCTTTAAATTGGTGGCAATCTGAACACTTCAGTGGCAAGAGTTTTAGAAGGAAACGCATTGATAACGTTATAGTTCAGTGGAATATAGGGGAGGGCATATAAAGTTTAGTGTTATACTTGGGTTCAGGTCAAAACGCAGATAATGAACAGCTTTGTGATACGGGCATCGTTGAGTCTGTGTATGAATCTGTAAATACTCATCTCAGGTTATCGCCAAATTAGGCAACGTTTATAAATGTTTTAGGAAAATCATAGAGTACTGTGCAGATATAATTGGCTATTGTTTGGCCCATGTGGATGTGACCTCATTCTTCAACCTCTTTTATTTCTATAAACTGAGTGTAAACTGGGAGCAGGGCCACCACTTCTACATCTCTTATATTCTACCAACTTGTGTTCAGTTTTCCGTCTATCTATCCTATGCATTTGATCTCTGACAGAAATTTTTCTTAAGGAGTCACTTGATATTCCCTGGTTGCAGTTGTTTCTGTGAACGGGGAGTGTGTACTTAGACTTACCTCATTGCATCTGTAAGAGATTTGAAGTTCATAGCAACTGCACATGGCCCTTGTTTGTACTTTAGGAGGGTTCTTTTGATGACCTTTCAGTTGAGGTTTTTTTCTCTATTTACTGCCATTTGAAGAGCTGCTCTTTGGATTAGTGGTAGGACTTTTGGAATTTACACAGAAGAAAACATACTGTTTACTGAGTCTGAGAGCCTTAAAAAGCTTCTATTCTTCTCACAGTGATGTTAAAAAAAAAAATTAAATGTTATGCCACCGTTAGAAAATTCTGAAAAAGAAGGATATTTTCTCCAAGGAAAACAGGTATTTTCAGTTTTAATCCCCTCCAATTAAGACTTGCAATAAGGAAAAATAGTTTTCATGCATTCACTATATAGGCTTTTTTTTAAAAAATAAATTTTATTTATTTATTTATTTATTTTTGGCTGCACTGGGTCTTCATTGCTGCTCGCGGGCTTTCTCTAGTTGCAGCAAGCGGGGGCTGCTCTTTGTTGCCGTGCGCGGCTTTCTCATTGCGGGGGCTTCTCTTGTTGCGGAGCACGGGCTCTAGGCACGTAGGCTTCCGTTGTGGCACGTGGGCTCAGTAGTTTTGGCTCGCAGGCTCCAGAGCGCAGGCTCGGCTCCTGTGGCACACGGGCCCAGCTGCTCCGCGGCATGTGGGATCTTCCTGGACCAGGGCTCGAACCCAATCCCCTGCACTGGCAGGCGGGCTCTCAACCACTGCGCCACCATGCAAGTTCTAAAAGTAGGCTATTTAAAAGTGCATAGAGAGGAAGAAATAAAGGATCGAAGAAGAAATACTACACAGGTATGCCCCACTTAAGGGATATCCTATTATAAAAAGTTTTGAACTTGAAGAGGTAATAGAGATAGAGGGGAATTGAGTGATCTATAAAAAGACTTGCTATAAATATTACCAAATCTTCATTAGATCATTAAATTACGTAAAATATTAGGCTGGTGGCAATGAAGTTTAAAGCCTAAATGCTAGAAGTGAAAATTAATTGAAGATCAATCAGAAGTAGAGATTAAACATGTATGATAACAGTGTTGGAGAGGAAAAAGAATTTCACTTGCATGTAATGGTTTAGGACCCTATCCATAGAGTAAAAGAAACTTGGAGAAGAGAAACCTGAAGGGGGTTACTGGTAATAGTTGGCTTGAGGTTTTTGAAGGACATTCACATGAGAATGGTATTAGATACATCTTTTGGGATTCATGAGATAATTGATCCAATTTGCAGTATCTATAGGTAGACGCTATGAGAGTGTCACTCATATGGTGTAGCCATCCAATGTGCTGTGCAGAGAGAATGGGCTGCCACAGCCCACTCGGAGCATTGAGGCTGGGCTATGGGTGTGGTACAAAAATGAGCACTCCTCGGTCCTCCAACTTAGTCTTTAGGGAGGGAGCTGAGATCTGTACTCGTAAACGGTTCGTCAGGACAGTGTGATGAGCCAGGTTCGGAGACCACCAGGCTAGATCAAGGAAGGGGTAGAGGTGGGGTAGAGGTGATCAGCATGTTAACCTATCAAGTTGCTTTATACTCTGAGTTTTCCGGGTCTCTCACTTACAAAGTATTTGAATACAGCGTGAAAAATAGTTAAGAACATGAGGTCTATCTAGAGTCAGACTGCCTAGGTTCAAATTCCATCTCTGTCACTTGTTAGCTGTGTGTCTTGGGGCAAGTTGCTTAACCTATTTCCTTACCTGTAAAATAGAGATATTAACAATACCTACTCCAAGAATTGCTATGAGTATGACTTGAATTACTGTTTGTAAAAAGACTTAAAATAGTACCTGGTACATAGTAAGCTCTCAGGAAGTGTTGGTGATACAGCAGTGGAGCAAGAAGATGGGGGTTCACACAGAGAAGGCCTCAGAAGTCCTTGGCCTAGAGACCTGGTCGTAATGCCGGTATTGGAGGGCTTGGCAGGAGTGACAGTTTTCAAGCAAGGCATATGGAAATGAAATACTTATTTGGTAAAATGTCAAATCCATAGCCAGGTAATAGAAACTAAACTACCCACGTTGATGACTTGGCCCTTCCCTTACCTAGGCTAAGAACCTCGACTCCTCCCTCTATTGAATGATCATTTAATCCTTGGTTTAAAAAAAAAAAAAAAAATCTCAGTCCTCCTCCTCCTTCCAGTTCCTCTTTCCACTGCGCTAGTACAGGCTTGCTGCATCTCCTACCCTGTCCCTGCAACCAGTCATTCTGTTATAGGGTTGGTGCTGCCACCAGAGTGATTTTATCTAATACCCAGCCCTGTTATCAAATGCCTTCTCAGGGCCTACGTTGGGTAGGGACCTTGGGGAACTAGGGTAGCTCTAACGGGGACAGATGCCTCTCGAATCTGGGAATCATGGACTCTGTATGGCCACATCGTCCTAAGAGAAGCCCCAAATCCAAATTAGTGTGTGAATCCCCAGAGTTTTAAACTTTGGTAATTGATGTTTCACAAACATAACGTGTTTCTGGGCACCCGAGACCTTCCATGAGAAGTCTCCTGCTTGCCTCCCTCCCCATCGTCTTGCACTTCCTGTTTCACACTTGAAGCTGCCCCTGCAGCTGGTAGTTTTCCTTCTGCATCCCATTGTTAGACCTGTGCCTCTACCCCTGTTAGTGAAGTCCTCGCTGCCTGGAGTGCATGTTTTGACCTCCTCATATCCTCACACTTGGCCAGGCAAAGCCCTCTTACTCTTGGATTTGCAGAAAAATATCTGAGCCCTAGGCACTGTGCTTCATTGATGAGTGAGATGGATCTTCCTTGCCTTCAGTGCCTTGCATTGTCTCATTGGCTCAGGGGTCATACCCTCAGGGGGTCTTCCCTGAAGACTCCTCCTACAACCTACCCTAGTATGATTCTGCACCCAGATCTGATATGTGTGGGTGTTTCCACACCACCAGCCAATTCTCAGACACCAGCTGAGTATACTACAGTTCAGCTCAATTCTGACACTGTCTACCTGGAGATAGCATCACATTCCACAGGTTAAGGGCTCAGTCCCACAAGACTGCCCTCCGCTTCAGATGCCAGTCGCAAGTTCAGGTTGTTTACTGTGCTTCTGACTGACTGGCTGTCAATCAAAGGTTCCCATGATGCACCCCCTTGGGCTTGATTATTTTGCTAGGTTGGCTCACATAACTCAGGAAACTAGTTTATTCACTAGATACTGGTTTATTAAAAAAGGATATCAAAGGATAGGAATCAACAGCCGGATGAAGAGGTACATAGGGCAGGATATGTGGGAAGGGGTGTGGAGCCTCCATGCTCTCTGAGCATGCCCCTGTCCTTGAATCACCATGTGTTCACCAACCCAGAACCACTACGCACCCATGAGAATGGCTACAACTAAAAAGACTGAATAGAGCAAGCACTGGTGTGAACGTGGAGCAAATGGAACTCCCATACACTGCTGGTGTGAATGTAATATTTTTCACCACTTTAGGAAACGGTTCGGCAGTTTTTTAAAAAGTTAAACATAACACCTTCTGTATCATTCAGTCATTCCAAACAACTGGACACGAATGTTCGTAGCAGCTTTATTTGCAACAGCCAAAACCTGGAACCGGCCCAGATGTCCGTCAACAAGTGAATGGATAAACGAACAGTGTAATAGCCACACAATAAAGTATACTCAGTAGTGTGAATTAGTGATACACGCAGCCATCTGGATGAATCTCAAAAAATTATGCTGAGTGAAACAAGCTAGACAAAAAAAGAGTTCAGAGTGTATGATTCCATTTATGTAAAACTTGTAGAAATGCAAACCAATCTATAGTGACAGAAAGCAGATCAGTAATTGCCTGGGGGAAATGGGAACAG
The DNA here is from genome assembly GCF_002837175.3 of Physeter macrocephalus. Lineage (NCBI taxonomy): Eukaryota > Metazoa > Chordata > Mammalia > Artiodactyla > Physeteridae > Physeter > Physeter macrocephalus. The sequence goes on from NC_041221.1 coordinate 109,827,143, forward strand.
GCCAGGGACCTTTTTGAGGGCCATTGGATGTGTTCATTCTCTTGATTGTGGTGATTCTTTCACGTGTAAATATGTCAACTTTTCTAAATGTCTAAGTGCAGTTTTTTCCATGAACTATTATGCCTCAAAACTGAAAATAAAGAGAGAGGGTCTCTATTTCTTTGATCTTGTCCATTGTCTAGAATACATCGTTGCTTATAATAGGTGCTTGTTAATTCCCAAAGCAAATTTCTTTTGAAAGTAAAGTTGGATGTGGGGGAGAGGGGAGTAGGAAGATGTGGGAAAAACACTACAAGTTCTATGGTCTCAGCTTTATTTGTTCAAATGAAGGCCGGCTGGGACCACCTATCCTTTTAAACTACTCCACTGTTGTTTTCTTGTCTTCAGTAGACTTGTTTCTGGAAGAAAAGACTAAAAATAGAGCTGGTTTTTAGCTCTGATAGTTAGAGCCTTAAGCTTGTACATCTTTGTTCCCAGTGGGCCCTAAATAATACGAAGGCAAACTTCACTTTTTATAGGTGAGTAAACCAGACCTGAAGAATTCTAGAACCCAGACTGATAGTGTAGTGTTGGCCTTCACGTAAAATGGTTTCACGTTTATTAGCTTTCCTCTTCATTAATCCTATGTGGCAGATGCTTTCTCCAAGTCATATTGCCACTCTTGTTTATTTTTCTGCCTGATTCAGAGAGACGGGGAAGATTATTCCTATTTTAAGGAAAGCTGGCTAATTGCCGAATACAAATTATTTATAGAGTCTGATTCTGCTTAATAATGTACCTCTGTATTTCTGCTGGAAATGACCTTAGTCACTTTGTCTTTGGATTCATGTATTGCTGTTTTTGGTGCCTCCAAGCAAAATGACATGGACAGAAGTGCTCTTGATCAGATGGGTTGGGTTTATTTCAATCACTGACCAGGAGTATGTGAGGCACCACAGTTCCTTGTACCTGGCTGGTCAAGGCTCCACAGCACATCATGCTATAGAGCAGAGAGGCGTGTAGGAAAAAAGCAAGAAGAACTATTCTGCAGTCTAGTTTGGGCTGGTTGAAGAGGGATCAACACCTTCATCACAGCAGACCCAAACCTTCTGGACTATGGTTTTGTTTTTGTTTTTTTGAAATGATGAGAGATTACATCTATTTATTTATTTATTTTTGGCTGCATTGGGTCTTCGTTGCTGCGCGTGGGCTTTCTCTAGTTGCGGCGAGCAGGGGCTACTCTTTGTTGAGGTGCACGGGCTTCTCATTGCAGTGGCTTCTCTTGTTGCGGAGCACAGGTTCTAGGCGCGTGGGCTTCAGTAGTTGTGACATGCGGCATCAGTAGTTGTGGCACATGGCCTCAGTAGTTGTGGCTCGCGGGCACTAGAGCGCAGGCGCAGTAGTTGTGGTGCACGGGCTTAGTTGCTCCACAGCATGTGGCATCTTCCTGGACCAGGGCTCGAAGCCGGGTCCCCTGCTTTGGCAGGTGGATTCTTAACCACTGCGCCACCAGGGAAGCCCTGGGCTATGGTTAAAGGACATGAAGTTTAGCCTTTAATAGCCTTATAAGGCTTAAAATGTGTCTTTTTTGTGGAAAGTTCGAAAAATTGAGAAAATAGGTATAATGGGATTCACTATACTGTTCCCCAGCTGGGACTTCTTATTAAAATTTAAAAATAATGATTATATGGCTATCAATAACATGCTATTATTAATACAGTCAGAAATGATATTCTATGAGATATTAATGTTTTAACCTCACATTTCTTCAAATAAATTTTTTTGAGAGTAAAAACTTCATGTTAAAACTATTTCTAGGTAAGTTTGTGGATAAATACAACAAGTGATCATTGGTGGTGTTTTAATCGCTGATTCTTAATGCTAGTAACTTTTGGAGGTTGTAGCAGGAGTTAAGGGCCCCTGAGGAAAGGCCTCAGGAGTGAATTTGTTGCCAAGGGCTGTTTCCTCAAACCTTCCTGTACACAGACTGCACGGCACCTTCCAAACAATAGTTTCCAGACTTATTTGGCAACAGAACTCTTTGTTCAAATGAAACCTTCAGCATCTGAACATTTAAAACAACCACAGAGATAAAAGCAATGAACAGGTCACCTCCTTAGGCATTTTATTCCAGGTTTGACGGCAAATACTTCATTGTTTACAGAAACTTATAAACATTTTCAGGAGGCAGAGGACAATTTCAAAACTGCTGTTTTACTGCATTTCTCTTATACGGGGATTTTTTTTTTTAAGACTCTCCCTACTCCCATCGAGAAAATGCCCCACAAATTATGTATTATCCGTATTATGTTGAGAATTTCTGTGGATAATCTTAGTTCTAGATTATTTCCAAAGCTGCTCCTATAACGTTGCTCCTTCTATTGATGGATAGTTATTAATTTAAAAATTTTATTTGTTAAAGTAGCTAAACTGAGGTTTCTTCATGTCTGAGTATATTCTGACTTGCACAAAATATATGCCAGACACGTTGTTTGCAAATCAAAGGTTTAATTATTTTAAATGCCTGAGAGGACATTCATATTTTAAATGAATTCTGTAGTGAGTTCATTTATGATGTGAAAAAAAAATAGCTTCACTTATTTGAGGGTGATTTGTTTTTTTTTAATTTTTGACTTGCATAAATTGAAGTGCACCTACACTTTGGTGTTATGAAGTTCATTTCTACCTCTAGGCATTTTCTTATTAGTTGCCCATGTGGGATTTGTAGGAAGGAAGAGGGGAAAAACCTAATGCACGTAACTCATGATTCTGACTTACCTTCTACCCTCCTGGTTGAGTGGATGGTAATGTCAGTAATAAGAAGAAAGCAGAGGCACTCAGCAGATCACACTCTGCCCTTTGCCCTTGTCTGACGTTCACTCTGCTCCTGAAATGCTGTTTCACCCAACCCCCAACCTTTCAGCTCAGTGACAAAACTACCGGCTAATCTTAAGAAGACGTAAATGTTAGAGATGCAAAAAAATAAAATTAATAAAAGCCAGGATATGGATCCACCTACCCAGCATACATTTCGAAAATTATTTATCGTAGATGAGGCATTTGTAAGCCAGTATCAGGTTGATGAGGAAGAGAAGCTGGGTTGAGGGCTCCATCACGCCCCTCCCCGCCCTCCTTCTGACTGCTGCTTAGGAGCCAGACCCTTAATTAGAAGTTGCGGCTCCTTTCTAAGCCAAACTGCTTGCATAGCCTGGTCAACATGGGGCAGATCAACCTGCAGAAAATACTGTTAAGAATTCTGTTTTGCCTATCTACTCCCTACTTCCTCAGCCCCCCAAAATGTGCTGAGTTGGAAGAGGAGTATTTGGGTGTGATGTGTGTGCACGCACACACACAGTGCATGTGTCCTTTCTGACCTCTCAGTGTCTCTCTTTTCTTCTGGGAGTAGATAGGATAGTGCTGCCATGAGCAGTGCTCAGTGGGCTCTGCCTGGATTCTGTGGTCTCACTCTAAAAGATAAATGGCTTTGGCTTCCCATCATAGTCACACAGGGCCACCAGAACATCAATTAAGGGATATAGATGGAAGGCAGAGCTTTTCCTCTCATCAGCTTAAAACTCCGCTCCCCCACCTCCTCAATTGCCAGCCTCTCCAAATATTTTAATATACTGGTGGGATATCTGTGTGTTTCCTTTCAGTGAATTTATTGGTATTACTCTTTCTTTTCGTTTTGACATGTGCAGAATTTAAGTATCTCTGTTCTAGCCTCCATATAATAAGCTCTACCTTTAAAGAAAGAAAAAGTTTCACATATATTCATTAACTTAGAAAAAGTATCTTTGCAATAATAAGACCCTAAAAGTTCATTTACACTATATTGTCTTTTTGATTACCAAAATATCTACACTTAAAAGTTTGCAACTTGAGTTCTAAGGTATGTGTCAGAGCTGGAACAGCAAGTCATGGTGAAGTCTTATCCGGAAAAGGCAATTTACAGGACAGTTTGTTGATGCGTCCATTTAATATAAGCACTAATATTTTTTAACTGAAGCTTTACAGGGGAGAGGGAAGAGCTCCTCTCTTAGAGTTTGATCTTTTATTTTGAAGGATAATTATTCATTTAAGACCCAGCCACTTGTCTTTATAATGTAAAATATGAAACAACAACCTGAACCTGGGCTCCTGCCATGAAAAATTAGTGTGATGCTCTAACGCAGAGATGCCAGTTACAGCCACATTCATTGCCAGTGTACTTAGAGCCTTAAAGCAGAAGAACTTGTCCATAAAAATAATACTTCTATTTATTGAGCACTTAAATTGCTTGACAAGGTGGTAGACACTTTACACTACACACATTCTAGGTTTCGCAACCACCTATTATTTCCATTTTACAGATGACGCAGCTGAAGCTCTGAGAATAGACATCTTACTAAGATCACACACACAGCTAGTAAATGGCAAGTTCTGACTTTGATCTCTTAATTAGATGAGAAATCCCCTCTTCAGCGTTTCTGCTTTGTCACCCATGCTACTTATAGACAGATCAAAACTGATAACACGAAAGAATAGAAACTTCATGAATGGAATGATTGTTTTTTTCTCGAGAGATCATGGCTGAACTTTCCCGAAACTTTAAATATATTTTTGAAATGCCTTGTAAACACCCATCCACCTAGTTGATATTTTTTGAGTGGCTACCATGTGCCTGGAGCTATGCTGAGTTATAGCTGTAGCACATGGGCCCTGTCCCAAGGAGCCTTGTCTGTTGGGGAAGACAGAGCACCTTACAGATACACTTAACGCTTCAGGTGTGTGATGGAGGATGTTCAGGTGCCACGGGAACCACGATGGAGGGAGGGAATACATGTCATTGAGAAGATGATGGACAGAATTTTGGGGAGCGCCAGCCTCCACTTCCACTGGGCAACAGAAGACAAAAGCCTGTCAAGATACAATCACGGAGGTGGGAAGGAAACCCATAGGAAAAAGTTACCACAGATAGGGCAGAGCTTGGTAAACTTCTATAAAGAGCCAAAAAGAAAATAGCATAGGGCTTCCCTGGTGGCGCAGTGGTTGACAGTTCGCCTGCCGATGCAGGGAACACGGGTTCGTGCCCCGGTCCGGGAGGATTCCACATGCCGCGGAGCGGCTGGGCCCGTGGGCCATGGCCGCTGAGCCTGCGCGTCCAGAGCCTGTGCTCCGCAACGGGAGAGGCCACAACAGTGAGAGGCCCGCGTACCGCAAAAAAAATAAAATAAAAAATAGCATAAGTGTTGTGGGCAGCACAGTCTCTGTTGCAACTACTGAACTGTCGTTGTAGCAGGAGAGGCAATCATGGTCACCACGTAAATGAATGGGCATGGCTGTGTTCCAGTGGAAGTTTATTTACAAAAGCAGGCATCAGGCCAGCTTTGGCTCACATGCGCCATAGTTTCCTGACCCCTGGAATGGGGGAAGGAGAGGGGCTTGTTATCAAACAAGGGATGACTAGAAAGGAACAGTTTTTTTTTAAAACATTTTTTATTGGAGTATAATTGCTTTACAATGGTGTGTTAGTTTCTGCTTTATAACAAAATGAATCAGTTATACATATACATATGTCCCCATATCTCTTCCCTCTTGCGTCTCCCTCCCTCCCACCCTCCCTATCCCACCCTTCTAGGTGGTCACAAAGCACAGAGCTGATCTCCCTGTGCTATGCAACTGCTTCCCACTAGCTATCTATTTTACACTTGGTAGTGTACATATGTCCATGCCACTCTCTCACTTGTCCCAGCTTACCCTTCCCCCTCCCTGTGTCAAGTCCATTCTCTACATCTGCGTCTTTATTCCTGTCCTGCCCGTAGGTTCTTCAGAACTATTTTTTTTTTAGATTCCATATATATGTGTTAGCATATGGTATTTGTTTTTTTCTTTCTGACTTACTTCACTCTGTATGACAGACTCTAGGTCCATCCACCTCATCCCTTGTTCTGGTCTTCTTGAAAAGCGATGTTCGGTCTCATCTAAACCCAAGGGACCAGAAGGAGAAGAGAAACTTCAGGTAGGTTTTGTGGAATCTGAAAATAAATGGTGCTAATTCTTTACTTCAGAAGTTTATTCCTTGGAGATTAAAATACCGTGCCCAGAAAGGCATGTGAGAAGGAATGCTAGAAATTAAGATTATGTCTCTTGATATAGAGAGTCTAAGCTCCATCAGAGAGTCTCTAGAGCTATCAGAATGGTCCCCAACGGAATCACAAGTGAGCTTTGCTAGACCTGCATTTAGAGAGACCTCATATTTGGGAAGAAGGGAAAACCTAGCTGCAACCTTCATGCAACGAAGGATGGGGCAGGACCAGGTATACCTCAGAGGACATCAGAGTAGACAGATGGCCAACAATGGCCAGATATTTCTACCCACAATTCTGGGGCCATATGTAAGCATCACCACCCCTAGTCCTTCATACTTTAGGGAAAACCAAACGGTTGGTAGAGATGAATTTCAATGTGGCTGACATTTTGTTCATCATTCATCAGAACTGAGTTTAAAATAGAAGTGATTTTGTCCTACAGTATTAAAGTCACACTTCATGCCTGCCTGAACTAGTGGCCTAGATTTGTACTGAATATGGAATGTGTATCGATAGCATTAAAAAAAATACCCATACAAATCTATCATAGGATGAACTTCTCTGAATCTCTTTAGATTGTTGATAATCTAGACTTCAAATAAATTTTGCTGTGTTAAACCTCTCATACAAAATCTCCTTGAATTTTTACCACATTTCTGGATTGTGTATGCTGCTTCTTGCCTCACAGTTCTCTTCACTGTTTCTTCAGTGCCACACTCAACTTGGACCCCAAGCATGCTATAGCTTTCGGGTTGATTCTGGTAGGCCAAGCCACCAACTGGAGACCATGTAGCTCTCGCATTAGGCAGATTCAAATTACATTCTCTTATTTATATACTATTGGCCAGTATAACAATGAGCAGTTACACACACACACAGAGTTTACCATATTTCACTATGTTTAGTGAACTAAATATAGTAAGATATGAAATACTTCAAACTAACTTGTTAGAGAGTTGTATTTTTAATATATTAATTGATTGCAGTACTGGTCTTTCCCTTAGGGAGACTGACAAAAGTGGGTCTGGATAGAAGAGTAGTGAGAAGGTCAATTGGTAACTAAAATTAGATAAAGAGGGAGAATGATTTGGGATCAGGAGAGAGCTGGGTCTCTCTATGGCAGAACAAGGAGCACAGCAGACGTTTTCAGGGGATGAGCTGCTTCAGAGCAAGGACTCCTGCCTCATTTGCCCTGCCATTCGGCAACAGTCTGTGTGCCTACAACCCTCATCCCCACCCCCAACCCAACCACCCACACACAAACAGGTGAACACAACAAAACAAAACAACAAAAGGGAAGATGGTAGAAGACCTAGATTCCCTGAGAGGAAGTGAGTGCATAAGAAGGGTACCTTGACTTCCATTTCTGAAAGGGTGGTAACTTATTTATCTCGACCACCCCTTCAACTAACCACTGTTTTTATCAAAGGTGAAAAATAAGATGCTGCAACAGAGAGACTCGAAATCACAGTGGCTGAAGTAAATGAAAATACAGAAGTGTCTGTGTCTCATAAACATTACTTACGCTTCAGGTTGTAGTACTACCCAAAGGTTTAAGAATTGAGGGGGAGGGCTTCCCTGGCGGCGCAGTGGTTGACAGTTCGCCTGCCGATGCAGGGAACACGGGTTCGTGCCCCGGTCCGGGAGGATTCCACATGCCGCGGAGCGGCTGGGCCCGTGGGCCATGGCCGCTGAGCCTGCGCGTCCAGAGCCTGTGCTCCGCAACGGGAGAGGCCACAACAGTGAGAGGCCCGCGTACCGCAAAAAAATAAAAATAAAAAATAGCATAAGTGTTGTGGGCAGCACAGTCTCTGTTGCAACTACTGAACTGTCGTTGTAGCAGGAGAGGCAATCATGGTCACCACGTAAATGAATGGGCATGGCTGTGTTCCAGTGGAAGTTTATTTACAAAAGCAGGCACCAGGCCAGCTTTGGCTCACATGCGCCATAGTTTCCTGACCCCTGGAATGGGGGAAGGAGAGGGGCTTGTTATCAAACAAGGGATGACTAGAAAGGAACAGTTTTTTTTTAAAACATTTTTTATTGGAGTATAATTGCTTTACAATGGTGTGTTAGTTTCTGCTTTATAACAAAATGAATCAGTTATACATATACATATGTCCCCATATCTCTTCCCTCTTGCGTCTCCCCCCCTCCCACCCTCCCTATCCCACCCTTCTAGGTGGTCACAAAGCACAGAGCTGATCTCCCTGTGCTATGCAACTGCTTCCCACTAGCTATCTATTTTACACTTGGTAGTGTACATATGTCCATATCACTCTCCACTTTGCCCCAGCTTACCCTTCCCCCTCCCCGTGTCCACAAGTCCATGCTCTAGTAGGTCTGCGTCTTTATTCCCATCTTGCCCTAGGTTCTTCATGACCTTTTTTTTTTTTTAGATTCCATATATATGTGTTAGCATACAGTATTTGTTTTTCTCTTTCTGACTTACTTCACTTCACTCTGTGTGACAGACTCTAGGTCCACCCACCTCACTACAAATAACTCAGTTTTGCTTCTTTTTATGGCTGAGTAATATTCCATTGAATATATATGCCACATCTTCTTTATCCATTCATCTG
>NC_041221.1:109835925-109929401 GCF_002837175.3 Physeter macrocephalus
TTTTGGAGATTAATCCTTTGTCAGTTGCTTCATTTGCAAATATTTTCTCCCATTCTGAGGGTTGTCTTTTCCTCTTGTTTATGGTTTCCTTTGCTGTGCAAAAGCTTTTAAGTTTCATTAGGTCCCATTTGTTTGTTTTTATTTCCATTTCTCTAGGAGGTGGGTCAAAAAGGATCTTGCTGTGATATATGCCATAGATTGTTCTGCCTATGTTTTCCTCTAAGAGTTTGATAGTGTTTGGCCTTACATTTAGGTCTTTAATCCATTTTGAGTTTATTTTTGTGTACGGTGTTAGGGAGTGTTCTAATTTCATTCTTTTACATGTAGCTGTCCAGTTGGAAAGGAACAGTTTTGACTGAACGACAAAGCAGTTGGTGGCTACTTTGAGGGATTAGTGTGATCATTCCAGCCCCTACCTAGAATATTTTAGGCATTTAGTAAGTATTTGTCAAATGACTAAGTGATGGCTTCTATTTGGGCTGGAGATAGTAACTGAGGCAATCTGGTAGTGAAAAGAGAGGTGAATGTGATAGGAATTTGATTCAAATTTTAAATGGATTGTGTATAAATTACTTGTGTTTTATTATAAAGAAAAAGAAAAGGTCCTGTTGTTTGAAAGCTTATTTTTACGTTTAAATGGAGTCATAATGATGGCCACCTGTTTGGGGCCCAGCAGGCATACTATTATTTTTGGTTGGTTTTCAGGATTTTTTCTTGGGGGGCAGGGTGGTAGGGTGGAGAGGGGAAGCGTTGGTAATTAGCATCCAAAGATATTGAAGTCATTGAAACTGAAGAAAATTTTGATCTCTCATTGGAAGTCTGAGGATGTATATTATTCACAGGTCACAGACAGAATACGTCTTGAACATGACCAGAGTTTTTTTTGGTAAGGCTTAAACTTCAAGGTATCCATTTATATGTTGCTGCCATTAGGTGATTTTAATAACATCCCACTGATGTAAGGTATTCATTTGGCACTTTTCTTTCTTCTGAACATCTGTGAAAGCATAACAAACCAGTTCTTTTTTTTTTTTTTTTTTTTTTTTAAGTATAGTTCATTTACAATGGTGTGTTAGTTTTTGGTGTACAGCAAAGTGATTCAGTTATACATATATACAATTCTTTTTCATATTCTTTTTCATTATGGTTTACAGGATTACAGATTACAGGATATTGAATATAGTTCCCTGTGCTACACTGTAGGTCCTTGTTGTTTATTTTATATATAATAGTTTGTATCTGCTAACCCCAGTTTATCCCTCCCCCATCCCCTTTCCCCTTTGGTACTCAGAAGTTTGTTATTTTGTCTACAAACCAGTTCTACTGTTATTTGAGTCACCGTGACAAATACTTGTCCACAGTTCAGTTGTACAAAAAAAATTAGTCTTAATAATTCAGCTTAGTGATCTTTTTGTGGTACCAAAATGAAGCACAGTTGATCCTTGAGCAACCAAGGGTGAGGGGCGCCCACCCTCCATGCAGTCAGAAGTCCCCATGTAGGGCTTCCCGGGTGGCGCAGTGGTTGAGAGTCCGCCTGCCAGTTCAGGGGACGCGGGTTCCTGCGCCGGTCCGGGAAGATCCCACATGCCGTGGAGCGGCTGGGCCCGTGAGCCATGGCCACTGAGCCTGTGCGTCCGGAGCCTGTGCTCCGCAACGGGAGAGGCCACAACAGTGAGAGGTCCGCGTACTACAAAAAAAAGAAAAAAAGTCCCCATGTAACTTATAGCGGGCCCTCCATGGCCACCCATATTCCTCAGTATCTGCAGTTCCATATCCATGGATTCAACCAACCACAGATTGAACAGTACTGTAGTACTTGCTGCTGAAAAAAATCCATGTTTAAGTGGACCCACGCAGTTCAAACCAGTGTTTTTCAAGGGTCAACTGTCCTTCCTCCTGTACTGGGGAAGACAGAATCTGTCTCTGGCAGCTGTGATTGATGTGGAAGGATGAGGCTAATGGGTGGATGGGCTTGGCATTTGGGGTTTTCTTTGTTTAGTTATTTGTTTTTCTCTTTTTTTTAAGTTGAAATATAGTTGATTTACAATGTTGTTTAATTTCTGCTGTACAACAAAGTGACTCAGTTCTACACATATATACATTCTTTTTTTATATTCTTTTCCATTATGGTTTATGGATATAGTTCCCTCTGCTGTACAGTAGGACCTTGTTGTGTATCTGTTCTGTATATAATAGTTTGCATCTACTAACCCCAAACTCCCAGTCCATCCCTCCCCCACCCGCTCTTCCCCTTGGCAACCACAAGTCTGTTCTCTATGTCTGAGAGTCTGTTTCTTTTTCATAGATAGGTTCATTTGTATCATGTTTTAGCTTCCACATATAAGTGATATCATATGGTATTTGTCTTTCTCTTTCTGACTTCACTTAGTATGATAATCTCTAGTTGCATCCATGTTGCTGCAAAGGGCATTATTTCATTCTTTTTTATGGCTGAGTAGCTTCCACATATAAGTGATATCATATGGTATTTGTCTTTCTCTTTCTGACTTCACTTAGTATGATAATCTCTAGTTGCATCCATGTTGCTGCAAAGGGCATTATTTCATTCTTTTTTATGACTGAGTAATATTCCATTGTATATACGTACCACATCTTCTTTATCCATTCGTCTGTCAGCGGACATTTAGGTTGTTTCCGTATCTTGGCTATTGTGAATAGTGCTGCTATGAACATAGGGGTGCATATAACTTTTTGAATTACAGTTTTGTCCCGATACAGGCTTGGCATTTGTTTTAATTTGAGGATCTTCCCAGAGTGACAGCCACTGACAGCATCGTCACAACGTGGCTGTACCAAACCTGAGGTGAACCATTTTCTTTCTTTCAAGACTCAGGTGATCTTTTCCTGTATGAAACCTTCCACCAAAGCTTCCAAACTGAGTTAGACCTTCCATTCAATAAACAATTGTCTGCATCTGTCAGGCGCTATGCTAAGGACAAAGATATAAAGGCATAGTTCCTGTCCTTATGATCCCTATTTTCAACAGACATCAAGAGATGACTCTATGTAAAGTTCCATTCTAGGCCCCCAAGTGGTTTGATATCTAGTGGAGAAAAGAGATAAGCTATCAAGCAATTATAATACAAGGTCATAAGTTTTACAGGAGGAATTTAAAGGAGAGACGTCTAGCCTTGCCTAAGGCGGTCAGCAAAGGCTTCTGGAGGAAATGATATCCATAGCCAAACTTAAAGGACTGGGTGCAGCTAGATAAGTAAAGGGTAAGGGGGTTGGGGGGAAATGGGGATCATGTTCTGAACAGAGGGGAATGGTTTGTGTGCAGAGTCCCGGGGCAGGCTTGAGCATGGTGATTTGGGGGGTACTACAAGTTTTTCAGTTTGGCTGAGCCAGGTGCCTATGAGACATGGGGAAACAGAGGGGTTACAAATGGCATTACCATATGAACTGTATCCTGATGGTGATGAGGATCCATTAGCTGATATTTTTCTATGTTGGAAGTGGGGGGAACCACATCAAGTTTAAGCTCTGAAAGACGTACCTGGCTGCCTTGTGGAGCGTGACTTGGAGGGAGATGAGATTAGAAGCGGTGAGAACAGTCAGCAGACAGAAGTAATCCAGGAGGGAGATGCTGGTGACCTGAACTGAGTGAGTGGTGGAGCGGGAGAAGAGTAGAGATTCAGAAGTGAGGTTCTGGAACTGTGATAACCCTTGTGGTTGGATGGAGAAGGTGAAGGAGTCAAGGAGCAGACCTAACGTGCTGTAAGATCTCATGCCTGCTTTTGTTCTAACAGCACATGTCCCGTTGTATTTTAAGTGTTTGTTTCTTAGATTCCCAAGTTTGACTCTAATTTACTCAAGGTTCAGCGTTGTATCCACTATGCCCAATATAGGAGTGCAACAGGAACATGCATGGGAAAGCAAGTTATGAGATGTGTGGATGTGGCCCACAAGAAGGGACCCCTGAGCAGAGGACTGAGCGTGTGGTGGTGCCTTCTGTCCTCAGCTCTGTTGTCCTTTGCAGGCTTTGAAAGCAGGCCCAAGGGAATGGGGCGGGGGGAATGCAGTTGGACCTCGGCCGAAGGCCTTTCAGGACTGAAGCAGGAGCTGCTTGGTGTGTGGCTTTGGGCTTTTGTGCATTCACACCACTGCGTGGCCTTGTATTTCAAGTCTGGAGTGTGGAGACCGGGTGGGAAGAGGTACACGGGAGAGACAATAGCACTGCAAAAAACCGCCAGTCTGACAAATTCTGACTTGGATGCCTGAGTCCCTTGTGCTGTGTTCTGTGCCTCAGAAATGAGGTGGACTTAGGAAGTGGGGGGGAGGGGGAAATAAATGATGCACCCTGCAGGGAAATACTTTAGCATTCCAGAGGACTTGAGGATTAGCTGGTGTGTCCTTTTCCGGACAGAGTAGCTTTTTACAGAACTGTGAGTGATGGGATAACAAAGGGAAGTTGCTGGCTCTGTGAGTGTGTATGAAAGAGCACATGCATCAGGAATTAGAAATCGACCATGCATTTGAGTTAGGCAGCTTCAGAACACGGTTATTGGTCCCACCCTCTCTCTTTCCTGAAAACGACCTCAGCTTGCATTCCCTCTCGTATGGGACGTGCTTTGACACGAGACTGTCAAGTCCCTGGGCAACTAGTTGGGTACGAGCCTGCCTTCCATCATTAGGCTCCATGCAGTCTTCAGGCTACGTTATTGTTCTCCTTTTATAAAGATATATTTTTATTAGGACATTGCTTGCTATGAACTGCCTGAAGGGTCGTGGCGGTTATGAGCACTTACTGAAAGCCATGAATATTGTGAGACCAGAAGGCTTTACATTTCACACGGCTTTTACAAAGCATTTCGTTCTCTCTCCCTTCCAAGCCTCCTCGGTTCTGTGTAACTCTTATGGTAGTGTTCGCATTCTGTTTCATATTTTAATACCTCATGGAATATCTTATTAGCCCACTAATTTAGCTCCTTGAGGACTCTGATTATTTTCATGTTTATTCCTAGTTCCCTGAGTTAGAGATGTATGGTGCTGTCAGTAAGTTACAGAGACCCTAGAAAAAGTGGCAAATTGCAACAGCAATGCCCCAGCACATGATAGCAGCAATTTCAGTTATCATAATCTTGTAGAAACAGTCTTGGTTAGATTATCCTAAAATACAGGTCAAGGAACATTTTCACTGGAAAGCAAGTCGAATTTTACAATGCAAGAAAAACAAGTACACTTCAGAAGAAAGAAGGAACACTACAAACCGAGAAACCCTGTTTGGGAGGAATTAAAGAGTAAAACAATTAAAGTAAATCAAAGGTAAAGAGAACTCAGAATTGGATGGGAAAGGGAAGCACTAGTAGAAGGGAGGGTAGATTAGCAATGGAATAAGGTGGGTTTTGTTTTTGCCCTTTTTTTTTTAAAGCAGCAATTAGAGGAGGACCGACACCTTAGAAACTGTGCAGTCTACAAAAGTGCGAGAATGTCTCCCCTTGAGCCTCTTGTGGGCAGGAACTGATTTTGTCGTTCTGTGTTCTGTGCTTGGCACGGTGTCTTGGCATACAATCAGTGTTGGTACATGAATAGTAGGAGGAACAGTCTCTCGCATCTTTGGAGTAAGGGGCTGGGAGTTGAGAGAATGAAATTGCAGGCAGTGATTACTGTTGCCTGAAAGGGTGGAGATTTGGGGTTTGAATATTGGCATGGTAAAATAAAGGTGTTTATATTTAGAGGCTTACATCTTTGTTGTGCTTGCATACATGTGTGTAACAACTGAGAATGCTAACGTTATAGTGACACTGCCTGCAGTGTGGGATTTTTTTGGTTTTAAAAGATCAGGCTGCATGTGGCAGTTGAATGCTTTCTAAGAATGGTCTGAAGCCTTTTCTGTGGCCTTCCCTGGAGTGGAGTCAGGTCATAAAGCTTTGTCTGACGGTGGCTGTCAGCAGCAGATGCTCATGTTCAAAATATCTAGGGATTTAAGGTTAGCGAGAAGGAAATGTGTAGCATGCTGCTTGGCAGAGAAAGGGGAATTGGCTTTTTCTTGCCTTTTAGCACTGGATAGGTGTGTATTGTCTGTAAGTGAATTGATAAAGATTGGTTATATATATATAATTTATACATCAACATAGTTTTATGTACTGATGTGTTCTTATTGAAAGATCTAATGGGATCCTAATTATCAAATATCCATCAGTTTTTAAATGCCAGACCTTAGTGCACTTAGGTACTCTTTCTATAATAGGTACTCTTTCTATAATCATTTGTAATCTTACAGCATAATAGGGACATCCTCAGAGAGAAACCATGTATTGTATGAGTTTAAAAATTGTAGATGCTTGAGACTTCCCTGGTGGTACAGGGGTTAAGACTCCGTGCTCCCAATGCGGGGGGCCTGGGTTCAATCCTTGGTCAGGGAACTGGATCCCCCATGCATGCCGCAACTGAGAATTCACATGCCACAACTAAGGAGCCTGCCTGCCACAGCAAAAGACCCAGCGCAACCAAATAAATAAATAAATATATTTTTTAAGTTAAAAAAATGTAGATGCTTGACTGTTTAGGTTATGATTTTAATGAAAATCCATATAGTTTTCAGTTTCAGTTGTTCAGGCATGTTTCACACATCACTCCTCACATTTTTCATGCTTCTGGAAATGTCAGTTTTTATGATATGTTTGTTTCAAATAAAACATCTCCATTCAAGTGGGCTACAAACTGACCTCTAAGCCAATTTGCTTATGTTTAATTAAGTGGGGTTTGGGGTTGGTATCGGCAACCACCATCAGTTGAGGTGGAAGAGGGATATGTCTTCTCCCTCAATCATGTCTCAGATATGAGAGCAGACTCCTACAAACCCGGCTGTATATGTGAACACTTCATTCCATTAGTAGGCAGGAAACAGTCACCGAGTCTGTTCTCTGAACTTGTAGGTGCTCTGACAATACCTTACATGAAAAATTGTTTTGAAGCAAATGTGACATTCTGAGGTGGGATCTTGCTAACCTAGTCAGGGTCAGGTGACAGGAAGCCTGCAAGCCAGTGGCTGCACACGGCATTGTTGCAGAATTGGGCCGTGGGCACCATTGCACAGGGTAAGGTTGGGTTCCTCAGATTCTCTGAGCTTGTTCATCCTTGGGTGGAGTGCCTAGTCCACATTTCTAGCCAGTCCCCAGATCTTAAACACCATGGATTCACCAGTGAGAAATCTTGGCCAACCTCCATTGAACTAATTTACAAAGCGTTTAGTGTTGAGAAGAGGGAGGTGAAGAGTCAGAAGTAGCTGCCTCTTGAGGGACACCTCTGATGAGCATCTTTCAAATGCTGGGCAAACACTTCCAGAGTAGGTGTGCCTGTTTCGGGTAGATCACGACACCTGGAGGGTAGGTGAACACCCCTGTCCTATTTTCTGCGCTAGACTATTTTAAAGTAAATTATGTTCATATGACTCTTACTGGGAAGTAATTTCCTCATTTAGGGAGCTTCCCTGGTACCAGTCAACCTTGGTTTCTTCTCCTTCCTATGCTCACTCACATCAAGTTCTTCTTTTTGCCTGGGTACATATGTTCATGGCCTGTCCCCCCACCCCAAACACGCACACATCCTCTTTCACCTCCGCAAATTCCATCTTCAAATTCCTCACCACGCTGTACTTCCAAATTCCCAGCCCCTTTCTGTATCCCAACCGCACGGAGTCTGGGGACATATATTCATCAGATACACCGGCTGGCTCATACTGGATATTGGTTTTATGTGTGTGTTGAATGAGGGAGGTGGGATGGTAGTCTTATATTCTTTATGTTCCAGACTAAAATACAGAGTTTAAGATAAGGACCTTGTATGCATTTTCTAAACTACCCTCACCCTCAGTTTAGCAGAGCACAAAACTCATATTAAACACAATAAATATTTAAGAGAGAGAATATGGGCAAATTATGGGAAGGTATATTTAGATGCCTTTTAATTCCTGGTCAGTCACTTGTCTGGGAAAAAAAAAAAAAAAAGTCCTGTTATACTGTTGAGGGCTTAATACTTCACTGTTGCCAGCTACAGTCTTGTCACCACATTCCCTGCCCTATTTTCTCCCTCTGTTAATGCTAAAATATGTGCTACAAGAGCCTAATAAATGGAATAGGGTAGATCAAATTGTGGTGGCTACATAAAAAGAAAACACAACACTCAACCATATGTCCATTAAGTCAGGTGGAGACTGTATCTTAATCTTATCACTGCTGACACAGATGGCTATAAGCATGGACACCATTTTTATGAGTAAAAAATGCAAGAACACTCCAGACACAGATATTTATAAATTTAATGAAAACACTCTCCATTCCTCCCCACCCCCACTTTTTTTTTTTTTTTGGTCCAGTCTTGGCGTTTCTTTTTATGAAGAGTAGGTAAGATAAATGTGGGATGTGACCAAAGTGTGATGATCCAGGAAGTAGATGATTCCCTGTAGAAATGGCCACAGAAGAAGGAGAGTGTCCAGGATCAGCTTACACCAGGAGCTACAGTCCAGTGTTTGAAAGCAGCTACTTTCCTGTTCTGAGTGCAATGGTGTCCTTGAATGGGAAAAAAACATAACTTGCTTTTTCCTTGACAACTTAATATGAAACTCTTTTCCAGAAGAAATTTCTGTACCAGGTCTTTACAATAAAAATTACTGCATCCATAAAGGTAGTCATGTACCCAAAGCCTAAAGGAAATCAGGATAGGTCTCAAATAAAGTGTATATATTCTGTCATCTTTCTATTTCCTTTGTAGTCTTTATGGGCTCTGTTTGGAGGAGCCCCGTGGAATTGCCATAGGTACAGGCTGATGTTTTACGCGTTGCTTAGGCAGAGCATGACTGATTGGGCACTGTTGATAAATGTCAATTGGGAGCAATAACATTTGGGAATGAAAATAATTTTTGAAGCCTTACTTTCTCTACTTCTGAAGCATTTTAATAAGTCTGTTCTTTATGACTTCAGGTAAACATGTCAAGTAATTCCTAAAATCTGAATGAGTTTTGTATGTGTGGAGAAATGAATTGCTTAGAACGTCAATCTTGGAATATAAGAGCCTGTCAGGATACCTAGACTCTAGATACAGAATATAATCTTGCTCTGTTGGGTATACAGCTCCTATAAAAACCCTGGTTGTAAGAGATATTATTTCAGCACGGCAATTGAAGAGGCAGTCTGTATCAATCCACTTCTTTTGAAGTATTTTAGGATCTGTCCTTGGATAAAATTAGACCACTGTAGGAAATTAGACCACTACAGAATGTTGATGTGTTCCACATCCCTTAACCCCTCAGAGTGTCATCAGGATCTGACCTCAGTGTTAGGCCCCTGAATTTTGTAGTGAGTTGTAATATACATGTCCATGTGTGGATTTTGTGACCATGTTCTTGGTGACATTGCCTTTGGGTAATGTCATGGGAACTTCTATAATTCTTGAGGTGAGAGATGTCTCTTGAAAGAACTGAATCTTTCCAGAAAAGGAGGTGTTTTTGCTTTTTTACGTGGTATTCTTGTTAGCTAAAACGTCTGTGACTTCCTCTTAGTCTCAGTTTGTAGTAAATTTAAAAAGTTAGTGTTACCTTCTTGTAGCAATTGTACTTGTCTCTTATGGTTGCAAGACTTGCTTTTTTTCAGTTTTTCTTCACCTCACATTTCAGATGAAAATGAAAATCTTATCCTATCTCAAAAAACTTAGTGAAAGAAAGTAGTAAAGATCATTATCCAGAGGATTTGGTCCTTTTTTTTTTTCTTTTTTTTTTTTTTAACACAAGGCAGCAGCCTGAGACAGGTGAGAAACGTTCAAGAGGCCAGCTATAAATAGCTGCTGGGTGTTCTTGAAGGATTGTAGTTTTCCTTCCACATAAGATTAAGAAACTTTGTAGAAAGGAATTCGTCTTGTCCATCAAAGGGTAAAGGACAGCTAGATGCCAACTTCCTTCTCATAAAGTCATTTTGTTGAGGTTCTTTTCATAGATGTATTTCTATTAAGCTATTTATTACCACTGGCTAGGGTCAAAATGGAGCACAGATTTGCCCCATTTCACCCAGTAGGTATAACTCTGAAAAGTCATGTGAGTATAACTCATAAATGAGCTCATATTTTAAGCATTCTAGGAAAACCCCTTATTTAAGGGAGCCCTGCTGAG
The DNA here is from genome assembly GCF_002837175.3 of Physeter macrocephalus. NCBI lineage: Eukaryota > Metazoa > Chordata > Mammalia > Artiodactyla > Physeteridae > Physeter > Physeter macrocephalus. The sequence goes on from NC_041221.1 coordinate 109,846,049, forward strand.
AATCATTTTCTAAAGTGCTGTGCTCACAGTAGACACTGGATAACTACATGGATGGATGGATGAAAAGAAGGATCCTTTTATATGAACAACCCCTTTATTAAAGGCATTCTCTAAGATTCAATTCCTCCAAAAACACTGTCTCCCAAAGTTGGGTGGGTGTCGCTGGACCCTGCTCCAGTAACGGCCTTCCTGTGTCTCTGTCATTGCACTGTGTTAATGTTCATTAAAACAGGTAATACTTAGTGAGTGCTTACCATGAACCAGGCCCTGTACCAGACATCTTTAATCTGTTATCTCATTTAATTCTCGAGGCAATCCTATGAGCTGAGGAGAGTGCAGTTTAAAGAGGCTTGCCATACTCACATAACTAGTAAACAGTACGGTCTAGTCACAAATGTGAGTCTGTCTGATTCCAAAGCTTCTGTCCCCTGAATTCATGTCTTTATAATGTGTGTTTGTCTCGCCACTAGATGCCAGCTTCCTGAAAAACTGAGCCCTGTTTGTGTTTTTGTTTTTGGGGTGGGGGGGTTTGTTTTTGTTTTTTTTGCTGCACCGGACAGCTTGCAGGATCACAGTTCCCTGACCAGGGATTGAACCCAGGGCACGGCAGTGAAAGCCCGGAATCCTAACCACTAGGCCACCAGGGAACTCCCATTGAGCTCTGTTTTTTTGTGTTTTTTTTTTTTTTAATTTATTTGTTTATTTATTATTTTTGGCCGTATTGGGTCTTCGCTTCTGTGCGAGGGCTTTCTCCAGTTGTGGCGAGCGGGGGCCACTCCTCATTGCAGCGCGCAGGCCTCTCACTGTCACGGCCTCCCGTTGTGGAGCACAGGCTCCAGATGCGCAGGCTCAGTAGTTGTGGCTCACAGGCCCAGTTGCTCCACGGCATGTGGGATCCTCCCAGACCAGGGCTCGAACCCGTGTCCCCTGCATTGGCAGGCAGACTCAACCACTGCGCCACCAGGGAAGCCCCTGAGCTCTGTTTTATACGTCTTTGTCTCCTCAGTTTCAACCACCATGCCTGGTATATAAAAGGCTCTTAATTTGAATGAATGGCGAAGGAAGACCTGGGTTCCACTCTAGTGCTGGCACCAGGTAAATCATTGAACCTCCCTAGAGCAGCACATAAAGTGGGGAAGTAATCCTTGCCCTGACTATATCACAGAGCTTTTGTGAGGATCAAATGAGAAAGATCTTATGGAAACCATAAGGAGCTGTGTAAATGTTAAGGAGGATTCATATACCAATTACCTGATTTACCCATTTTGTACACTCAGAATGGTTCAAGGCTAGGGTTCCTCAGAGCACCTGAAATATTTAAATTTTTGGAGAATAATTGGCTAAGGAAAGATAGGGAACAAAGATTTTTTTCAAGCCAGGAGGAGAAAATGCTCCAAGATAAATTTAAAGTCTTACGGTATTCACGCACATAACTGACAGATGGGCAAAAAATAGGAATTCCAGTTAGATGAAAAATATCCCCCCAGGCTAGTGGAATGTACACTGGGTGAGGAGTTCATTCAGGGACCAGGGTGCTTAGCAAGGCTTGGGTGCTGCCTTTCTTGGGGAAGTGCCTTCCTCTTGTTGCCAGGCCTCAGGTTTCCCTATCTGTAAACGAGATACCTAGACTGAATGACTCCAGTGACCTATCATTCTAAACTTGTGTGTTTGGGGCAGCCCTGCAGGATTGAGGTGCATAGCTGTCACTGTTCACTGGGGATGCCAGCACAGAGTTGGCTGCCAGCTTTGGGCTTTTTCATGTGCTGGCAGGGGGCTGGGCAGACCCTCCTAGGCTGAGGCAACAGAGAGGACCCATCCTGTGTTGTGCCTTCGGGTACCTTATAAATGCTGGGTCCCAAAGCTGGTCTGTGCCCTGCATCAACTCCTCATTCACGCCTGGAGCGCTGGTTTCAGTAGTCTTATTTGGGAGAATGTTCTGTTTCCCCCTCCTGCCACCCTCATCGTTCCTTTACCATCTCACCTCTAATCCATTGTTTCAAAACTGTTAGACTTCCTGTATTTAAAGCAAATAAGAGATTTTCCTATGGTACAATAGAAAGATGTTCTTTAAGACTTTCTTTCAACCTTGGAACTATTTATACTTTCCAAACTTAGTCTTTGGATAGAAAGCCCTTTGAGACTGATAAGAATGTGTCCTCTGATAACATCCTGTGTTTTGTAATGTTTGTTTTCGAGTGCATTGTTTAAGCGTCATGTTGACACTAGCAGGTACACAGAGCAGGAATGACTACCCACATTTTACAAATGAACCTAAAAAGAGAAGGAAGGCACACAAGGGACATGGCAGCGCGAGGCTCAAATTTTGTTTTCGCCATCATATTTTGTCCACCTTCTCAACAGTACAAAGCCACTTTCACCTACCTGGCCATGCAGGCACCAGCTCGGTCCCGTTGAGGACGCAAGCAGGGCAGTGATAATACTGTCATTACAGCTGAGGAGATCGAGCCTCAGATGCTGACCTCTTGCTCACGGGCCTGTGGCTGTCAGACCTCTAATCTACCTCCGCTGCCTCCTGGGCCTGCTCTGTTCACCTTATGGGTAGATTTTCATTTCAGCACATTCTGTGAAAGCGTCAGGCAGGGCCCTCATCTCACCAACATAAAAGACATCATGTTTCAGGAACTCACTGGGGAACACGCTAGTAAGGGCAGGGTCAGGAGATGGGGAGAGGGAGAAGGTGAAGACCAGCATTTGGATTGCCTGCCTCCGTAACCCAGAGCAGGAAGCAGCCCTCAGTGATGGAATTCTCTGCCGCTCTGTCTGTAAAAACCATAAACCAGCTCCATACTCCTTGCTTCAGCCCTGTCATGGGTTTAGGGGAAAGTTACAGACAGTTCCCCTTTAAATTCTAAGTATTTGTCTGTATCCTCTATTATCGCCTATTTGCGTTTATTAATTATTGCATGTAAAACTAAGACTTCAAAATGGATTCAATTTAATTTTCCAAATTAACCCACCTTGAATTTGAGGTCTAATATCTGACAAATTGCAAAAGGTATTAGGATCAGAAAGTACTTGGAATTACCCTTCTCTCTGGTAATAATAAGAATTCTGGGACAGAGAACAAGCAACTTGGGAAGGAATCCCCCACCCTTACTGAATTTCTCCTGGGTCCTTGAGGTCCATGCTTTCCCCTCATGTTTTTCTACCTGGAAGCTCGTCTCTGCAGCCCACAGCCTGCTCTCTCTCCCCCCGCCAACCCCCGGTATCTCTCCTCTGTGATGTTCTCTGCAGCTCCCTCCCATCTGCCCAACTGGTTTGAACAGAGACTTGAATAAGCTTCAAGTATTTTAATACTAAAAGTACATTTTTAGTTGGTGCATTTTTTTTTTCCATTTTAATGCATTTCTAAGGAAAAGAGGTTGACTTTTTCAATGGCCGTCATCACAGTTTTAGAACTAAAAACCTTGCTTTTCAAGATCAATAAGTAGAGCTTTTCTGAGAAGAGAGTTTTGTGTGCAAAGGGCTTCGTCTGTTGAGATGGTTTCATAGCTTAACATTTCGTGCTGGAAAAATCCTTTGTGATCATTTTATATATGGCCTAGCATTCTTGTCCTTGCACGTAATGCTGATGAAATTGTTCTTGCAAAACCTCAAGATTGTCTCTCCAGGCATGTATGTCAGCTTCTCTGGGAACACCCAGTTATCTCCTTGACAGTTTGTAGGCTCTGTACTCATTCCTCTTATTTATCTTGTCTGCTCAGAAAGGCTGTAGAGAGAGACCAGGAACAGGGATAAAAATTGCTGGGAAAGATAGGAAAGGCGAGGGAATTGGTCCACCCAGTTTGGTTCCCTGGCACCTTCAAGCTTTGTTTCATCGACTTCTGTTCAGAACCAGTTTAGACTGTTTTGGTTAAAAACCAGTCTTAGTAATTGTTTCAACATTCTTTGAAAACATATCGCATTTAGTCCACATTAATCTGAGCATCAGACACCACGTTGCCTTGCCTTGGCTCTGTGGCAAAGACATCTAATAGCAAAACCGATACATCTGGTATTTTGGGGCTCGTCTTAACCCGTCGTTTAATACGCAGCCTTTATTTGTAATGTTTTGATTTGGTGGCAGTGGTGGTGCATGCAGGAACGATACTCTGCCGTGGTGGTTGTGTTTCATAGAACCCAAGAGTGGTTTTTATCGCTGCATCTATGTAAAATCCTCAGCTCCTGGTTGAGTGGTAGAATATTGGATGCCTAGTTGCTTTGTTAAAGCCATAAAGTTTGGAAGTGAAATCATCACACCAAGCGATCCGGCTTATGTCAACTCTTCCATAAATAGTACGCGCTGGGGGAGTATTCTCTGGCCCCCAGGGAAGGTCAGCAGAGTGGTTGTGAGCCAGAGTAATCTGGTCTGGGTCGTGCTGAAAGCTCTTATTGATATGGGATTAGTCTCAGTGGAGACACCGTGCTGTCACATGGGCATCCCTGCGATCAAGAGGAGTGAGACAGACGGGAGGCCAGTGGGGGGAAGGGGACGCCGCTGAGTCACTTAGTTCATTAAAAGGCTACTACATCGGTGGCCAGCTGGGAAGACCAACCCTGGACTCTGCACTGCCGCCACACCCACACCTCCAGGTCCTTAAGACTCCACTCCATGCTCGGCAAGGAGGACGGACGGCAGCACTTGACAAGGTAGGAACTGGAGAAGCTGATCTGTGTGACAGTCACATAGCTGCGCACAGTCCCGGTGCTAGCAGAGTGAGGCCCCAGCGGAAATGTGGGTCCACAGCCTCTGGTCCTAAGTGCTGGGTTTCCATACTGATGGGAAGGAGGCTCTTCACCAAAAGAGCTCCTGACCCAGTGGCTCAAAAGTTTGGAAAGGGGGAAAAGGAAATCGTATATGTTTTACTTACGTAGCCAGCAGTCAGATACTGTCAAATGTTTTTTCCAGTTTGAGCATTATTGAAAGTCACGTTTAAACTTGGCAGTGAGCAGGCATTGTTGATGTAGGTGGAAAAACAGGGTTGAGAATTTGTTAAGCCTCTGTTCTTTCCTAGTCTGAAACTTCTATACCACTAGAAAAAGTACAAATATGGCAAACTTTTGTCTGCATTGGGGCTAGGGAAGAAAAGTAGAAGGTATTTGGGGAGGGGACAGTTTGGGCAGAAGTCATAAAGTCCAATAAATCGTCTCACTTCTCTAAGTAAAGAGAGTAGTTATGTGGTCTTTGCCTTAAGTTTTGTTCCCAGCCTTAGACACCTAGTCCTCCTTCTGTGTATGAGTGTGTGCTGCGTGCTGGATGGAGATGGTGTGTGTATTCTTGTGTCCACACCACATACACCGGAGACATAGCTGAGTGACTGTTCATACATGAACATGTCCAAAGAAAGAACTACAGAGATGGGTCTAGACAAATTGTGTATGCGTGTGTGTTGTCAAAAAGGATTGAAAATTGGTGGCAGTGCCTGCAGAAAACCTTTTAAAGTAAACTCTAACTGATGGAGGAGCTCCCCCAGTGTAGGTGATTAGTTCTGGAGAATTGATTTTGGCAAAGTGACTGCTTGGACTATGTGAGTCTTTTTTTTTTTTTTTTTTTTAAGGAATGACTAAGGAGTCATTTCTGCTTGACATTCTCCAAGCATTCAGGCAGAACACAGGGTTGCTTTATTTTTTGAACTTCTTCCTCCATCCCTCCCTTTTTTCCCCCCCTTTGCCAAACTGAACACTGAATTCTGTTCATCTCAATTGGTTCGGAGGTGTCTAAGGCAAGGAAAGCAGACAGTGGATGTTTGGTGGCTTCGGGGAAAGGGGGTATTAGTAATGGAGGATAGAGGTTGCACGGGGTCATGGAAGAAGGAAAGCCTGTTTGGTGCAAGAAATGTTTGCTGTTTAATTGGTTGTGTTGGCAGCCAGTGAGGCCTGGGAGGGAGGGAGAGGAAAGATGGAGAGAATGGGGTGGGGAGGGTCATTTCTTGCTGCTGTCACCTCTTTTCTGGCTAGCATGAGTGGAGCCTGTCGGATAACATGTTGCTTGGATGGCCCATCAGAAAACTACTTCATTCCTGGCTCCCCTGGTCTCAATTAGCTGTAAAAACTTGCTTGGTTTAATATGTCCCTCTAGCAGAGTAAGAGTTTCCCCTTTTAAAGAAAAAGGAATGTGTGTCTTGGGCATTAATGAACCTTTGCTAAACTAACCTTCCTGAATAATTCAGTTACTTACTTTGAACTAAAAGAGCACCTAAAAAATTAAGAGTTGGAGTGTGACCCAGAATATGGTTTAAATATTTCTTTAAAATTTTAAGTAAAGTTCGAAAAATGAGAATGTGAAAAGAATCAACTCTGAAATGCAAGAAGTTTGTTTAGCAACACTCATAACGGGGGAGAAAAACAAAAGCTATTTGGTTCTTGGGTTTTTGTAAGTTACCAGCAAGGAGCTGTGGATCGGGGCTTCGTCTAACCTAGGGCCCTAGATTATGGAGGGGTGGGAAGGCTAGATTGCAGTGGGCCAGTCGTTTCTAACTCCCGATCCAAGCGTACGTGGTGGCAAGTCAATTTTAGGGGAATAGATCGGAATCTTTTTTCCCACGTGTAATGGTTCAACGTAAGAATTTAAATGTTTGATGTTAAATAAACTGCCATACTCCAAATAACCTGCACATTATCCAGTGTAGAATGTTAGCCCTTTGTCTGCTGCATGGTCAAGTTAATTTTTGTTCAAGAAATGAGAATACACTTACAGGTACAGCCTGACACAAAGTCCAGCCAGGGGGTCTTCTGGCCTCCCTCCTGGTCTCACCTAGATAGCTCTGGGGGTCCTGTCCAGCTTCAAACCCCCTCATTGCTCTAATTTTGAAATTTCTCTTTGTTTGGGGGTATTGATATTTTTGCTTCTGAGATTAGCTGAATTTTTTAAAAATTTCTTATGTTTTATCCAACATTTCTATATATTTGAAATGAGTAAAAGTAATCCTGTATCAGCTCAGTCTGCTATACAGACCCAAGCTGTAGCATAACTAAATGGAACTGGGCAGTTCAATACGTGAGAACATTTCTTCAAGTTGAACCAGAACGTCTTGGGGTGGAAGGAACCCTGCCGCAGCCCTCCTACGCATAGTCTTCTGCCTGCTAACGGGGAGACGGTCTGTGCAGGCAGGCAGCCAGTGATGTATTCTTATAGCCACTCATGGGTCCACTCGTAAGCTGTCATCTTGACACACAGCTGCTCTCCTATACCCTCCTCTGGATGGCTTTCACTGAACAAGACACACCTTCCTCTTTCTCTGTCCCTTCCACCAAGGCCATAATTATGTGAGATCACCTTTCCTTTCCTTTGGAAGTTCAGGTTCATGCTGTTTACCCCCCATAGTCTGTGTGTTTATGATGATATTCCAGTTCCCTTTTATTTTTTCCTTTTAGGTTTGAAACCCCTTCTCTGCTAACTTATCATATTTATTGCCTTCCACTGTAGCTGGGTGTTAAGTTTCACCTAAGTGTCTTTCTCCACTTCCCAAATTGTACATTAAAACTTGTTCACCTTGTCAGTTTCTTGACTGCAGAATTTCTTTTCACTCGTGGTCAAGAGGTGGTCTTTCTCCCGTTAGGAGTCATCATTGTAGCACCTTACACACGTACCTAAAAAAATAACAGCAGTCTGTATTATGGATTTTTTGTTCTCTGTATTGTGTGACTCCAGTTATTATTTACTTCTGGAATTCAGGTGCCCAGAAATGGGTTAGTCACAGTCTTCGGTTTATATCATGCTCATCTCTGGTCTATGCAGAAATCACTTTTATTTCCGTGTAACAACACTTGTGAGTCCACCCCCAACACAGAAACTAGAATGTGACACTATTCACCTCAGCCTGTGCAGTCCTGCCTACAGCCCAGCGTGTGAGACCCCTTGGGTCTCGGACCCATTGTTTCTTTGCTGTCTTCGGAAATAATTTCGTCACATTTACACATGTCTAAAAGGTTAGCTGGGGTGTGGTTTTGTTCTTAAATCCTCTCTAGAAATATAGAAATTGTCCAAGCTTCATTTATTTTAAAATGCCCGAGCACCTACTAGGTGGCAGGAGAAGATGGGAACAGAATGACAGCCCCTGCTGTCTCGCAGCTCAGAAAGATGCAAAAACCCTTTAAACTCAAATATTTACATCAGCAGAGACACAGACAAGTGGAACCACCTTCTGTGGGTGCCGCCATGTCTCTACATGGAAGGAGACCTGTTTTATGCCAGACTAATAAACATGAGGAGGGGTGGAGCCCTGCAGTGCACCCACTTTCCTCGTATCTGAAGCTGTGTCTCTCCTTGCACGCCAGCAGCCCATCTCCCACCTGTCACATCTGCACAGCCCTATCCGTGCACCCTTGGCCACGTTGAGACACTCAGACTCAGGTGACACGCCTTCACTGTCCTCCTCACATGCCTCCCCTTCACCTCTCCTCCTGCCTAGGTTTTTGGAGGGCAGCCTAGCACGGTACAAAGAACACAGGCTGTGGTGTCTGCAGCTTGGGGTTCAAGGTCTGGCTTCACAGTTGTTCTATGACCTTGAGTGGGTTACTTAACGCTCTCCCTCTTCTTTCCTCAACTATAAAGTGATGAAAGTAATACTCCCTCATAAGGTTGCTGTGAGGATTGAATGAAATAGTGTGCTTTATTTAATTTATCTCTGAAATCAATGAAATAAAGTGCTTAATATGTAGTGCCCTGTATGAAGTAGGTCCTCGATATTTGATGCCGTCACTAATTGTTGTTTTGGCCTGCTATAGCCTGAGAAATAGTGGAGGTGAAATTAAAGAAATTGGCTTTGTCCCTTGCAGTCTGAGGCATCAGACTTCCTGTGTACGAGGGGTCATATTGAGAACTTCTTTTAAGAAGAAAGAAGCCTGTCACACTGACCACCTGGCCCACGGCAACCCTTCTCACTTCAAAAGGTCTAAAGTCCTACTTCTTCACTATTAGCACATGCTGCCATTTCTTGCTCATGTTACCACAGTTTTGTTCCATGTCCAGAACTAGGGTTCAAACTCTCTGAGGGCAGAGGCTCTCTTTTATTTTCACTGTTACACGCAGGACAACACCCTTAATAAAGAGTTGCCGAGAACATCAGCAGAGGTTCTAGATCACAGGCACCAGACTCACACCTGGAATCCACAGATGTGCTTCTATTTAGCCACACAGTATTGTTTTAAAAATTAATAAGTGGCCCTTGCATATCAAAATATTTCACTTGAAAATCTAGATATTTGGATTTTTTTTCCTTGCAGAATTATCTAGCAACATGGAGCCCACATTCCCACCTGGCAACAAATGCTGGAGTTGAGAAGCAGACACCCAGTGGTAAACGGGGCCCACGCTCTCCAGTTTACGATAGGCCCCGCCGCTCCCTGATGCTCACCCAGCACTGTCCCCTCATGTTGCACCCACCTGACCTCCTGGAGTTTGTACAGGGCACTACATATTAAGCACTTTATTTCCTAGGTTTCACTGGCGTTGGGGGCCCAATCCCCGTTATGGTCTGAGAGCCCGATACCAGAAGGGGAGTACTCACTCATGTAGTGCATCTTCTAAGACCTGGCACTGGGTGCTGAGGGGAGGGCAAGGGAGGCAGAGGTGGAGCACAGGACCAGCTCATGTCTGTCACCAGTAGGTTCAGGGATGACTGGTGAACGCCTGTATCTGCCAAATGAGCGGTGCAAATAAAGAACTGAAAGAAGGAGTCCCTGCCTCTGCCTGAGCTGCTCATGGGGGTCCCGAGTGAGACCCAGCTCTTTAAGGATGATAGGGTTTCCATATCTGGAGGAGAAAGCGGCCTTCTCCCCAGAGAGCATGACATGTGCAGGAAAAGGCAGCTGTGACTTGACCGGCTTGACCCATATGGGAAGGAGCATAGGGGACTGAAAAGAGGGGGTGATGTCAGACAAGGGGACTTCAAGGCCAAATAGTGGCATTCGGGGCGTAGGCAGTGGGGAGCTGCCGGAGACTTTTGAGAAGATTGCAATGAAAGGAGCTTGAGAAATGAAAACTTTTTTCAATTGTCAGCAAACATACCAAAGGTAGAAATGGCTGTGGACATGTTTGCTTGGATGTCCCCTGCACCCTCCATCCTGCTGCTTCTTGAAGCTGCTTCTTCCAAGGGTGCTCTGATGAGGTGGGAAAGATCCCCTTTCCTTCTTAGGTCTGTGGCTTCTGTCAGGTTGGCAGGGTCCCAACACTGTCAGGCCCCAGAGCCCGTAGACAGGTGATAAATTTCACATGCAATTTGAAGTGCATTAAAGGGGTGTAGTGACACTTAAAGAGGAGCTTAACCTGCCTGTCAGTTACAGAGATGGAAAGTGTATCTTGGGCTGCTCTAAATTATTTCAGACTAATTCGGACAGTTTGTGTCTGGCTCCAGCCAGATTGTAAGTCTGATTAATCTAAGTGAGACTCACTAGGTTCTGATAGTTGTTAATTTGCTGCCTGCCAGTGAGTACTGGCAGAGACACTGCCTTCCTGGTGTTCGGTGCGGAGGTCTGGGTGATGGTGAGAAACACTGCTGTCCCCTTCGGAGCACATTCTACTAAGAATACTGCTGCTACTGCGGAATAATTACCGCTTGATGCCTTCACGAAGTCTGCCTCTGTCCTCACCGAGTGTGATTTACATGCTATCTTGGAGCTGGCTTCCTTTGCTGCTCTGTGCAGTGAACGCTCTGATACGTCTAGTCTGCACTGTGCCCTCGGAAAGCCTGTGGCATAATCACCATCAGAAATGGGTACAGATGCTTCTTAGCTGCGATGACCTGGTTTCACTCACAGTTAAACATCCCTGCTCCCAGCGACGGAACCACCAGCCTGGCTGTGATGTTGCCACAGAAAGCAGAGAAGTGAGATCTGCCCCTGGAGCTGCAGGGATGCTTATTCCTTTATCTATTTTGTGGTTGTTTTAGGTCTGGTTTATTTCATTTGCTTTTTTTTTTTTTTTTTTTTTTTTGCGGTACGCGGGCCTCACTGCTGTGGCCTCTCCCGTTGCGGAGCACAGGCTCCGGACGCGCAGGCTCAGCGGCCACGGCTCACGGGCCCAGCCGCTCCGCGGCACGTGGGATCCTCCCGGACCGGGGCGCGAACCCGTGTCCCCTCCATGGGCAGGCGGACTCTCAACCACTGCGCCACCAGGGAAGCCCTTCATTTGCTTTTTACGCTGCATCTAGATATGTTTTCGCAATGGGTCCTCAAGAAATGACTGTTGATAAAGGAATTCAAGATTGCAGAAGCCTTGAATAGAGTGGAGTGGTCATCACATAGCAGCCACGTGGCATCAGGAGGCCTTTCAGATAGGCTTATGTCATTTTCTATGGGGCAGTGCTGGACTTCTTTTCCCCATTCACTCAACAGAAGTTTCTCAGTCCTGTTTTGTGTGCGCTAAGTGTTCCTCAAAGCCCTGGAGAAGTGAGTGACAAATAAGTGACCCTTGTGCACACCTGCTGGATTCCTGGACTTCTTTGTGACAAATTCAAGGCAGAATCATTCACCTGTCAAATGGAACCATTTTTCTTTTTCCCCAGCCATAGAACCACAAATGTGATGTTTATGTCACTTAATGGACTTGGGTTTAAAGAATGAGTCCTCTGGACGCAGGTTAATTTTACCCAAGTGTTATTTCTGCAGTCTGTGCAACAGTTACCAGGTGGCACCTGCAGACATGAAGTAGAACGGGCATCGGGCTGATCCCCAGGTGTGGGTAACTGGAAGAATAAAAAACAGGAATAGCCCACAAAACATGCTTTCATAGAAAAGTAACACCTATTCCGTAGGGAGTGCTTTGGTTAATCATTCTTCAGAACAGAAACAGGTTAGAGGAGGAGTTCCGAGGTGTATAGCATTCAGGTGTAAAGGAACTCCCTGATGGACTAGAGACTTAAGTGTGCAAATTGGCCCCATAAACAAATGGAAATGCACGTGTGTGTGTGAGAATGAGGAGTATCAACTCGGGGAGAGTGGATCCCAAGCTATGAAGCGGTTTCCTGTGTGAAGCAGAATTTACTCTTACTTTATGTGTATCTGTATTTTTTTGGATTTGTAACAGTGAGTCAGATACGCACAGATACATGCGCATGTACACATATATGAACCTGACTGGATATGGAAGGAATTCCTAGGCTTAACATTAGTGGGAGAAGTGACCAAAGAATAGATCAGTCGGATTTGACGGCAACTATGTTACTTTTATGGGAAGAATTTGGACAAACTTGAGAAGAATATTTCCAACATATTCATGTTACCATCTTCAAATAGGGTAGTCTATATACTAAGAGCATCTGGTAGGTTGAATAACGGCACCCTCCTCCTAAATCCCTAGAATTTATGAATATGTACCTTACAAGATAAAAGGGACTTTGCATATGTGATTAAGTTACTTTTGAGATGGAAATGTTATCCTGGATTACCAGGTGGCTCCAGTATAATCAAAAGGGTCTTTATAAGAGGGAGGCAGGAAGATGAAAGTCAAAAGAAAGAGATGTGATGACAGAAACAGAGTCAGAGTCGGAGAGAGATTTGAAGAGCAAGGCTGTGGCTTTGAAGATGGAGGAAGAGGCCTTAAGCCAAGGGAAGTGCCAGCAGCCACCAGAAGCCAGAAGAGGAGAGGAAATGAATTCTCCCCTGGAGACTCCGTGAGTCTTAATGTTGGCGTAAGTGAAACTACCTTAGACTCTGACCTCCAGAACCATAAGATAGTAAGTGTGTGTTGTTTTAAGTCACTGAGTTTGTGGTAATTTGTTTCAGCAGCAATAGGAAACTAACACAGAGCCCAAATAAATGAGAAACTTTCCTACTGATGATGTTTTGCTGTCACATAGCAAGTGCTTCTGTGTCTGGACTGAATTGTGTGCTTTGCCTGTATCATCTCTCTTAACCCTTAAAAATCTATGGGGAAGGTAGTGTGACTCTTGTTTTTGCAAATAAGTAAAGTAAAAGGCTTAAGTTGTTAGACTGTGCACCACACCATTAGTGTCAGAGCTAGGAGTCTATCTGCCCACATGACCCCAAACCCCATACATATGTGTCTTTGTGTATGTGTCACTTACGAGTACACGCAAAGGATATATGCTAACCTGTAAATGGTGGGTGGGTTATAAGTGATATTTCCTCTTATGGTTTTGTTTTATTTACAAATTTTCTACAGTGAGTATATAATCTTAAGTTCAGGAGAAGGGGGAAAAGTTTTTAGTTAAAGACTGGTACCTTGCCTCTCATGGTTTATCGTCACTGAGAACAAAGTCTCCCAGAGAATGTTCTTTTCTGAATCAGAAGCCCTCTAGAAAGCACTCTCGAAGGTGGTTGTCAAAGGGTGCCTTGACCTAGTAGTTGGCCTTATCAAAACATCTCCATGTATTGTCCTTGGTTACTCTCAGGTGTGGGCACGTGTTCTGGGCCGGGGGGAGGGGGGGCGGGGTGCTGTGGTGAAGGGAGGGACAGAGATGGTGGGACCTGTGGCCCTGGGACCAGCAGAATGTGGAAGGTGCAGTCCTGGGGACTGATGGCCTACAAGCAGGCTGCTTGTTTCGGTCGCTTTTCTGTAATCGATTGTGTCACCTTCACCATCACGTAAAAGAGAAACTCAGGAATGGTGGCACCACCGTTAGCCCCGTGACCTTGCTTCCTTTCTGTTCCCCTTCATGTGCACAGAGGTGTGGCTCAAGAAGTAGTGCTGCCAGAGGTAAGGAGGAAATCTCTGCCTGCGTCACCGTGAGATCAGGGAGCCCCTACAGCTGTCGTCTTTGTTTCCCTTGCGCCCCTCTTGCTTCTATCTGCCTGTCCTTCCTTGGCTCCGGCTGAAGAGGCCGCAAGCCTGGCTGTGGGAGAACATGGTCCAGCGGGAGGGCCTGGGTGCCCTCTGGATTCTGTAACGTCACGCTCAGGACAAGCCCCGTTTCCCCATGTGAAACTTTGTTTCACCAGGACTGCCAATGCTCCTGCATGAGCCAGGGCCAGAAAGGGTCATGTTAAAGAAGAGAAGAGACCCCCCCCCCCCCGCTTCCTCGTTCCTCTGAAGGGATAGAGGAGAGGAGAGTGGCAGCAGCAAAGGCCAGGGCTGACCTGAAATGAGAGGTGTAGACAGCTGACTGGGAGGCTGGGTGAATTGAGAACAGAGTAGACACTCGCAAAGAATTCTCAAACCCCGTTCGGAAGAATGTGTGGAAAGCTGCTGTGGAGACTGATGGGGTCAGACCACCCTTGCCAACCCTCCCCACCTCTGCCGTTTGTCGTGACGGGATGGGAAGCAATCAGGAGCATGGACAGGTAAACAGTCTCCACCTTCTCCACAGTGACATTTGGAAACTTACATGCAGTGTGATGGATAATGCCAAAAGGGGGTGATGCAATGTTTGCGTTTGATGATTTCTGCGCCTTTAAAACTATTCATATAATCCGGAGAGGACCAGCCGTCCTGATCACGCCTGCTGTCAGTGGGCACCGAGCTCTGGCCTCCACTTCATCCCCCTCTCCCACTTCAGGGTACTTTCTTTTGGCCCTAAAGGCGGTTGTAGCTGTGGTAATGGGCTTGTTTTCCAGAGACGTTTCCATTCTGAAGCTTGAGGGGCATCTGTTGTCTTCCTTTGACTCTCAGAATGAGGCAGGTCCCCAGGGAAAGGAATCAGCTTGGTGGGTATCTTCATGCCCTTCCCAGGCTTCATTGGCAGAGCCTTTTTGCATCTCTAGATGATTTAATTTTTGAACCATTAAGATATTTCTGTACTACTGTACCAGCTCCTAGTGGATATCATTGTAGCAGCTTCTGCGTTTCACCCTACCCCACCCCACCCTAATTTTTGCGATTGTTTTGTCTGTGCGTTTAGTTTTACCAGCAGAAGGGAACGTAATACCGACTAGCTCTCCCTTCTTTAGCTGTGACTCAGGAACAAGTTTTCCTCCCTAGATTTGGAGCGTTGCTTTGTTTTGATCCAGAGCCATTTGTTTTCTGTGTTCCAAGCCCCTCCTTTTCCTGTGGAGTATGTCATTTAAAGTTTTCTAACATTGGAGAGTTCTTCTAAGAGCCCTTCCCTGCTGAACTTCACATGGAAATGGAGACCAAATGGCCTGTCAAAGCCTTCATGACTTGGAGCAGCCTTGCAAATTCAAGCAAAAGACGACTAGCTAGTTCTTTCACATCTGGTCACCTGACCTGTAAGCTGTGCAGTTTGCTCACTTTACAACAGCAAGATTGAGCAAGATTGTCATAGCAGCTCTCCAGGGAGGAAATACAGGGACCTCATGGGCACTTTAACACCTGATTGGATGCTGATAGAAGAGCCCGTGTGGAGGGGTGGCGGGCTGCAGATGGCTTGGCTGGGTTGACAGGCTGTCTCTGGCCCCTGACTGGCCCTTTAGGCAAGGACCTGGGGAGGCAAATGCGGCTGTAGTAACCCCTAGCCAGGGAGGAATCCTGGGGCTCCTCCTGCAGGAACATCACACAGCTGGGTCGGTGGTGGTTATGGGCTGCCTCTTTATGGATGACTGTTTAATTAAGACTGTGGCTAATAAAAAGTAAGTGGCCAGCCTCTTAAAATTAAATGCGGTAGTACCCACCCAAGTCCTTGATCACGAAGTACGTCTCTTTTCAAGCTTAACTCATGATTTGACCATATTCTGGTCATTCCCGCAACACTTGGAGCCTCTTGCTTGCTTAGCTGATTTGCATTCGCTTTGATTTATTCTCTGACTGTTGTGCAGCTTGATTACAGAGGGATATGTGAGGCAGGGCATTATGGTGATAAGTAGGGCTTGGGGCTTGGAGTCCCCTGAGTCCCCTGCTCTGCTTTAGCAAGTCAGAGTGATCCTGGAGGGTCCCTTCGGTTAACTTCTCAGGCTCAGTTTCACCACCTGTAAAATGGGCTTACACCTATAGGGCAGGCTTTTACCTTGAGACTGCTTTTTGATGATGAGGAGGAGGATGATAGCAACTAACATTTACTGAGCACTTGCTATGTGCCAGACACATTGCATTGATATTAGGTGCTTTAAGCACACTATTTTATCATAATAATGCCTCTAGGAAGATGCTATTCTTATACCCACCATTTTACATACACGATAACCAAAGTTTAATGAGGCCAAGGAACTTTACCAGTGTTACATGAACTACAGATTACAGAGCCAGGATTCTGATTCAGAAGCTCAAATTCGGGCTTCCCTGGTGGTGCAGTGGTTGAGAGTCTGCCTGCCGATGCAGGGGATATGGGTTCGTGCCCCGGCGGCTGGGCCCGTGAGCCGTGGCCGCTGAGCCTGCGCGTCCGGAGCCTGTGCTCCGCAACGGGAGAGGCCACAACAGTGAGAGGCCTGCGTACAGCAAAAAAAAAAAAAAAAGCTCAAATTCCTCATCACATTGAAATGTGAATAGAAATAGATATTAAAGGAAGATGTTCACACCCATTTATTTATCAAAAATTAAACTCTAATTGTACGATTTATATTAGGATGAGAAGCAGTAGCCATTCTCATACGATGCTGGTGGGAGTGTAAATTGGTGCCACCATTTAGAAAAGTATATGGGCAGCTTCCTGGAAGACTGAAGGTAGTCTAGCATTTCCACTTCTAGGTATGTCCCAGAGATGCTCCTCCACACGTTACAGGGAGACAAATAGAGGGCTCGACATCACAGCGTTGGTTATAGTGGTAAATAAATGAAAGGCAGCTGAAACTTCCTGCAGTAAGTGAATTGACAAACTGTGGAATCGTCAGACAATGGAATACTACACAGCAGTTAAAATGAACACTTCTTAAAGATTGTGAAAAGGAAGCAGTTCAAATTAATACTTCATTAATATTGCTGTATCAGTATAGATAATCTTGTAATGGTGAATGGAGGCGGGGGGAAGCAACATACCAAAGGCAATGTAGAAGAGAACACTTAGAATTTAAGAAAGATGAACAGTTTTACACATGTATGGGAGGCTATGTTGTATGGAAACCTGGCAGGGCAGGTTCATAACAGCTTCAGTGCAGTGGCTGTCTGTGAGGAAGAGAATGGGGTCAAGGATGGATACAAAAGGGGGCTTCAAGGATAGCGGTAACATGATATTTCCTTAAAGAAAATCTGGAAGCAGCTATGACCAAAGGTTGACATTCATTAAATCGAGGTAGGCCATACACAGTATAATTCTCTAGTCATCTGTGAGTTCTAAATCTTTTCTGATAAAAGGGGAGGAAACACAGAGATGACTTTTGGGGAGCTCTCCATTTGGAATTCCTTGCAAAGCTTGCCGTACATTCTTGTGACCTTTTCTCAGTAGCCACAAATCTTCATCCTTTGGGGGCAAATTGGATTTTTTAAAAATAAAAGGCCGTTGCATTGAATCTGCGTGATGTAGATAATAAATCAGGAGAGTGCTGGTTTTTAACTAGAATTTGACGTGGCAGTCAGAGACAGCGAATGGTTGAGTGGAGGTAGCACTGTGGAAGCCAGTGCCTGTCCCCACGAGCCGACCTCTCAGGAGGACAGGATGCATCCACGTGAATGTGTAAGTTGGGTCTGCTTGTTAGTAGGTTACCCTTGCTGTTGACCTGCCCCATAACCATGCCGAATGTCTTTCGACAGACCTACACGGTCCTTCTCTGCTGCAGTCATCTGGTCCTTCAAGCACCGTTCGCTCCTGTTTACGTGAAAAATTAGGCTAAAACTTCCAAGTTTCTTTTTCCTGTCCTGTGAAATCAGGGGATGGTCTATATAGGGAGTCCCTCCACCATTACCACAGCTGAGAGCCTCACGCACAGGTGACAGCTGACTGTTAGTCACAATCTAGGACATCAGCCTCTTCCAGAGAGGATGTCAGAGCAAAGTGAGGGCGCCTGCTTGGACTGCACACGTTGGATTGCTTTGTGAATACCGGTAGAAGCCTTTGGAAGCCGTGGGCAGTCTCAGGTGATAAAGAGTCTGCTCAGGTGCTTCTTTCAGCCCCCTGGATACTCTGCCCTGTGACTGCTCTTCTCAGGGCTCAGTGGCCTCCTGCCTTCTCCAAGGAGGCTGCCTCTGGGCTCTGCATGCAGAAAATCTGTTATGAAAAGTTCAACTTTGTCCCATGGAGGAACGAGCATTTCTCTTCCCCCATTTACTTTTCCTTGTTTCATATCCTCTTCTCATTTACACTGTCTAATGCTGGCTTGCAGGGTTCTTTGCTCTGTTTTTATCGTTCACAGAGCTCAGCGTTTACCTAAGTAAAAGGCAGGGACTTGGAGTCAGGCAAACATTTTGATTCCTGGCTCTGCCTCTGCCTGACCAGCTGTGTTTCTTGGACACATCATTCCATCTCTGAGACTCAGTCACCTTACACTCAGATGAGAATATCAACAGCACCTTCCATGAAGGGCTGTTGTTATGCTTAAATGAGGTGATGTGTGTATAGGCCCTTGCCTTTGACTTTCAGGTTAAATGTGGGTTGGCATCTCCATACCATACCCTCTGAGAAGTGTGTGCAATCTCAGTCTTGATTTCCCTCTTCTCTCTGCTGTTGTGTTTTACGTAATACATCTTTACTTAATGATTGTGAAAACATAAAGCCTTCAGCCTCTTGATCACATTTACTTATTAAATAATATAAACTTAGCAGCCATACCCCTGCAGTCACTGTGGCTGTCCTTTGAAACTAAATTCAGACTGTATGGTATTCTATGGCAGAGCGCGTGAATCTCTGTTTCTTGGTTACCTGTTTCATGATGGTGCTAGAATAATTAGAATCTTTTTAACCTCCTTTTGGTAAATAATGAGATGAATTTAGTTTGTCAGCCGGGTCTCCTGTTTACATGAAGCTTGACAGTATCCGATCTTGGCTGTGCTGAACTTATAAACGAAAATGGGGGCATCCAGGAACAAGGACGGGCTTGCGTGTAGTCTGGACAAACTGGCTCTGATATAAGCTCTATCTGTTATTTCAATTCCCATGTGAGGTCGCCACATCCTTAACTCTAAGTAACGCATGGCTGCCTTCACATGCCCTTTGCAAAACCCTGGGAGTGAAAGAGGCTCCTTGATGGCTTGGTTTACTTGCTCCTCCTTTCCCATCTCTAGAATGATAACGGGATCATGCTCGAGCGGGGTGCACACCAGATCTGATCTGTTTATACCCCCGTTGTTCTGCATATGCAATACGGCTGTAAGGAGGCCGGCTTGTAACGTGGGTTCCGTCTAACCTGGTGGGGCTCACGTTTGTGATAACTTCACCTCTTTGGGAGAGTCCGTGTGGTTTTTCTCTTTTGGTCATGGGTGCACATACTTTTGTTGGTGTGTTTTATTACAACATTCTCTGCTGGACTAAATGATACTTACAGGGTGTTTGGGAGCTTGCGGAGCATTCGTTAACCACCTGGGAGACACGGTCTACACAACCAGCTTCGACTCTAAATGATGTTAGTACTGGAATGGTAGTCACAGGAGTCACAGTAAAATGTGGAGACCTATTTTAAGAATTCTACAGCAGACACACAAATGGAACTAGGCTCTTGGCTGTGGACGTAGGTGGGTGGGTATTTAGTCTCTATTTTAGGAATAGGCACTCTCTCAGTGCCTTCTTGGCTCCTGAGAGAATCCCAACTTGCGGTCAGGTGGCACCGTTTCTGGGGAACACAGGGTGTGTCTCAAGCCGGTGCTGTCTCCCTCCCTGCGCAAACGGGATTCCTACAGAAAGCCCCAGTACCGCTGTAGGATTTGGCCACCGAAGACTCCCTTGTCTAAGTTCTGATCGTCGTGACAACTTAGTCCCCTGAGGGTGCTCTCACCCGTTTTTCTTCAAGAGAAAGTGAACAAACTAGCCCATGATCACAGAGCCAACGAGAGACGGTGCAGAAACCCAAGTCCTTGTGCACCTGGGTGCAGAGCCTGGGCCTTTAAGCACCTCACAAATACGTGCTCTCGTCGCCTTTCAGACAGCAACGCTGTGAGTCCTAAATGAGGTGGTATAAATACAGTCAAATTGAATGACACAAAACGGAGTTTGTCACATTTGTGATACTATCAAGGTGGTGTTTTGTTTTGTTGTTGTTGTTTTAATTTTTAAAATATGAGAACGCAGAAGGAAGCAATCTCATGTTGGAGCACAGCCCATGGTGCCCCTTTAAAGAGTCCACAGCTTGGAAGTTCTTCACCACCTCAGGGCCAGTAGAGGTTTTCTCTTAAAAGTGCCCGTGTGTTTTACTTTGCTCTGTGATATATCCATGTCAGTCTTCAATACGGAAATATCTTGTTGACGTTTAAATCAAGTCAAGTGTTGCTCTAGGGCAGGCTTCGCAAACTCAAATGCCAGGCAGGGTAGGTTACATCAATGAAGTGGGCTAGGAGGTGTATTTGTTTTTGTTTAAGAGGAGGTGGTGTGAACTGTGGAAGGTAGCAGCTGAGGCGGGGAGGCTGCCCTCCCTTCTAGACCACTGTCATCACGCCTGCTGCAGGTGGTTTCAGGAAATCCGGAAATATATTTGCCTGTTAAAAATGCATTCACATTTAAAATAGACTCAAAGGAGGGAGACTGTGCAAACCACAGACAGGATGTCTGAATGCCAGTCTGTAAAGTTTCCACCCCACCTGCACCAGAGCCACGCACGTTGTGGCTTCACGTGCCCACTGGCGCACACACCGTCTCCACACTCCGGGTTCCCCTAGTTTGAGAAGAAGGGCCTCTGAGCCGGCGACACCGTGCAGATGTGGTCAGACCCCTGGTAACGTTGCGAGCATCATTTGCAGCACAGGTGAATGTCCTCCCCCGAGAATCCCAGGAGCCCCCCCACCCCTACCCTGTTTCAGCTGCAGCGGCTCCCACTCAGTCCTTCACACTGGGTTTATGCGCCCTGCTCCCCAGACCCCCAAATCAGCCCTCCACCTAAAAGCAACAGCAACGGCAAAACATCTCTCTCATATTACTCATTTTCAAATCTCGGGGTCCTAGCGCCTCTCGTCTGAAAGCACACTTATTTTTTGTTCTCAAAACAAGGAGTCCAGAAATGGATGGATCTGACCAGTGTGGGGGTAGAGAGGCTCCCCATGCAGCCTCTGTTACTGTGTCCTAAGACTGCAGAGCTCCTAGGCGGCCCCAGGCACGCTTAATTCTCCATGAACTTCGTGCGAAGTAGAATTCCTAAATCTCTTTTATATGTTCTGCTACCAAGCCATATTTCTCTCCTATACTTGTAATAAATTATTTTAGCGTGCTCAGGGATGGTAGTGACTCAAGAGCGACTGAAGTTTGTAAAGCTGTTTGTCCCTCTTGGTGGCCCCAGTCTGCGGCTGAGTTTTTTAAATGGGTTGGCTTTTTAAAATAATTGTCTTCCTTACCTTTCTGTCAGTTGTCAGTTCTTGCTGTTATCTGTGTAGCTGTCTCTAGCCTTTTAATTTGCTGCTTCTCATCTCCTGTGAGTTGGGAAGTTGTGTGTCTGGGAATGTTAGAATTTTTAGAACAAGATAGACCATCTGTGTGTGGTGGACCCTTCTTATGGGTCAAGGTTGTAAGCTCAGGTTGGACATGACATCTCCTTCACTGGTCAGAGCCATTTATTTACTTACTTATTTTTAAAAATGTTTAATTTATGTTAGAGTATAGTTGATTTACAATGTTGTGTTAGTTTCAGGTGTACAGCAAAGTGATTCAGTTATACATATACATTCTTTTTTTTTTTTTTTTTTTGCGGTACGTGGGCCTCTCACTGTTGTGGCCTCTCCCGCTGCGGAGCACAGGCTCCGGACGCGCAGGCTCAGCGGCCATGGCCCCCGGGCCCAGCCCCTCCGCGGCACGTGGGATCCTCCCGGACCTGGGCACGAACCCGTGTCCCCTGCATCGGCAGGCGGACTCTCATCCACTGCGCCACCAGGGAAGCCCCTGTGGTAGCTTTCTTAGACTGTCTTAACTTGAAACAGAGCTTTGGGTTAAGGACCTGAACTATCCTATTATGTTCTTCCAAAGTATTGATATTATCCACATTCATCTCAACAAATACATGGTGCTAATAAGTGGGAAACCACTCTTGATAAGAGCAAACTCTAATGTTAAGAGGTGACAGGTCTTTGGAATATCACTGAAAATTAAATGCCAGCTGTCTCCTCTGCTGAGTTTTGTGGGGGTGGGAGGTGGCATCAGACATTCATTCTGCTAACCAGCTTTGTGACTTTGGATAGTCACTGTAACCTCCGTGGGCTTCAGTTTGCACAACTGAAAAATAGAATCGGGAATTGTGAGATGGGGGTGCAGGAGGGGGTGACAGAGGAGGGAGCAGGTGGAAGGAACAAAATGATGGTAGTTCTTTACCTCCCACCCCTTCTCCGCAAGTTGTTCTTCAGACAGAACCTCAGAGAAACCTGACAGTCATTCCTCACTAGTCATAGTTTCCAGATAGTTCCCGTCCCTCTGGATGGTCCGGCTTCCCCGTGGCGCTCTTAGGATGGGGCTTTTGCATCAGCACATTCCTCCAGATGCCTGACTGGCTGTGGGTATGCTTAGACTCCCGCCCTTCTCTGTGCTGGACACAGTATTCCTGTCAGTGCAGGGGAGGTTGGACTGTCGTTTGGGACACTAATGCAGTGTCCCCTCCAGGCTTATTTGGAAGTGAAGCCAGGCCCCTCCTGAGGAGAGAGGTATGGGGGGTGCGGCGGGGAGGTTGCTTAGTCAGGGGCCGAACAGCAGTGGTACACTCTTCCTTCTTCTGAGGTAAGTAAGGAAAGAATGTTGTTTTTTTCTTTTGCGGTACGTGGGCCTCTCACTGCCGCGGCCTCTCCCGTCGCGGAGCACAGGCTCCGGACGCACAGGCCCAGCGGCCATGGCTCACGGGCCCAGCCGCTCTGTGGCATGTGGGATCTTCCCGGACCGGGGCACGAACCCGTGTTCCCCGCATCGACAGGCGGACTCCCAACCACCGCGCCACCAGGGAAGCCCGGAAAGAATGTTTTTAAGAGTAGTTTTACAGGAAGGAAGAAAGAAAAGATAGATGTGAAGAGTCATATATTGAAAACATTGAAATTTAGAGAAGCTTACTATACTATAAAGGAAAAATCTCTCTCTCTCTCTCTCTCTCTCTCTCTCTCACACTCACACACACACACACACACACACACACACAGAGAGAGCTTAAACTTTTCAGATCTCTAGTTTGAGTCAGAGCTTTTCTCTCAGGAGTGTAGGGAACCTGCCTTTTGGCTACTAGAGCAGCTTCTAACCTTGTAAATCAGTAACAATCAGGAGCAGATGGGGCCACTGGGCGATACTGGACACACACACACACAGAGAGAGAGCTTAAACTTTTCAGATCTCTAGTTTGAGTCAGAGCTTTTCTCTCAGGAGTGTAGGGAACCTGCCTTTTGGCTACTAGAGCAGCTTCTAACCTTGTAAATCAGTAACAATCAGGAGCAGATGGGGCCACTGGGCGATACTGGGCGATCTAGAGCCCCAGCTGCATAAAGCCTATCTCCTGGTAGCTCTGTACCCATTGTAAATGATACGACGCTTTCACTTAAGCTGTTCTGCCCACCTGGACACTCCCTCCCCCCGAACTTTCATTTTTCATGCCTGTTGAAATCCTACTTCCAGGCTTAGGGCAAATGCCCGTTCTCCAGTAAGATCCTCTAAACCATCTCAAGTGGGAACTGCACGGAGCTGTCTTCTGTCTTGTGATAAATTATTGGAACTTCCACTGTGTCCCTTAACACAAGCTTCCTGTGGCAGCACGGTTATTCAGTATGCACCTCTCTGTTATCTGGTTTGTCAGCTCCTCACGGGCTAAGCGTGCACGGAGTTCCAACTGTGTGTCAGGTATTGTGCTAGGAACTTGAAACAGGTAAATCTAGGAGCTCATCACCATGTATGGAGACCAGCATGTAAATATAAAATTCAAGACTTCCCTGGTGGTCCAGTGGAAGACTCTGTGCTCCCACTGCAAGGGGCACAGGTTCGATCCCTGGTGGGGGAAGTAAGATCCTGCATGCCCTGCGGCATGGCCAAAAACAAAAAACAAAAAAAAAAAAACAGGTTACCATGATGGATGTTGTGTAGTGAAAGGAGATATCAGGTGCTTTAATATTTTCATGTGAGTGTCTCTTTGTAGCTTTCTGAGGCCTTACCTTTTGAAGCTGAAGAGCATCTTAGCAATCTTTTACATCCATTCTTAACAGAATGCCTAGCACCTGAGCGGTACCTGATAGGTGCCTATTGAATGAATCACCATCTAGTTAGAAAAAGGAGGCGTGTCCAGTCCACCACACTGGAACACTGGGTCTGGCTTGAGTGCTCTGGTGGAAGAATAGACAGGAAGCTGTGGAAGGCTAGAACACCTTTCACGGAAACGATCCAGTACATGCTAACAGAACGAAGAAATTCTGTATAGTGTGTAAGGCAGTTTCATCCTTTCTCTCCTATAAAGACCTCCTTAAAAGCATTTCAGCCCTGGGGAGCTCCCCTAGTGTAGAAACTAAACTGACAGGTAAGGAGTAACCCTAGGTGAGGAAGAGTGCTGCGGCTGTGCCCTGGGAAACGCTCGAGGATGCTTGAGCTGACCCGGAGCACAGGGTGGTTCTGCCCTGGAGCTGCAGAGAGGCTCTGGCTGGGCTGTTAGGAAAGAACAGAGGACGATGATGAGCCACGGCTGGTGGGGAGAGTGCCCTACCGCATGGCGACTGTTACAAGCAGGCGCAAGACAGGGAGCTGCTGGCGGGGCTGCAGTCACGGGTAACAGAACTCGCTCTTCCTCGGCACAGTGACCAGTGCCACTGTCGTCTTGTTTTTCAGAGAGGTATAATTGATATGTAATATTACATAAGCTTCAGGTGTGCAATATAGTGATTCACAATTGTAAGAGATTGTACTCCATGTATAGTTATTATAAAATATTGGCCGTATTGCCTGTGTTGTACAATGTATCCTTGTAGTTTATTTTATGCCTAACAGTTTGTACCTCTTATTCCCCTCCATCTATCTTGCCCCTCCCCCTTCCCTCTCCTCACTGCTAACCACTAGTTTGTTCTCTATATCTGTGAATCTGCTTCTTTTTATTACATTCACTAGTTCTGCTTTTTAGATTCCACATGTAAATGATATCATACACTATTTGTCTTTCTCTGACTTATTTCACTTAGCATAATAACCTCCAAGTCCATCCATGTTGTTGCAAAGGGCAAAATTTCATTCTTTTTTATGTCTGAGTAGTATTCTATTGTGTATATACACCATGTCTTCTTCATCCATTCATCTGTTGTTGGATACTTAGGTTGTTTCCATATCTTGGCTATTGTCAATAATGCTGCTATGAACATTGGGGTGCGTGTATCTTTTCGAATTAGTGTTTTCATTTTCTTCAGGTATATACCCAGGAGTGGAATTTCTGAGTCATTTGGTACTTCTGTTTTTTAGGGTTTTTGTTAAATTTTTTTTTTGAGAAATCTTCATATTGTTTTCCACAGCGTCTGCACTAATTCACATTCCCACCAACAGTGTACTAGGGTCCTTTTTTCTCCACATCCTTGCCAACATTTATTATCTGTGCTCTTTTTGATGGTAGCCATTCTGACAGGTGTGAGGTGATATCTCCCTTGTTTGTTTGTTTTTAATGCAATTTTGTTTTCGGAACTGTGACTTTTACATGGGGAGAAAGGAACTATCCAGGCAGATGATCTTCATTTTGGTTTCAGGTTTGCCTTTGGGGATGAATACGGTAAGCCCAAGCCCTTACATTTGTGACTCTTACTATTTCCATTCCTTCATATGCACCCTCTCACCGCATCATCTCCAGGGGACTGGTTATCCCATTCTGTAGCTGAGAAAACCGAGGCCCTGAGAGTAAAGTCAGATTTGACTCCACTCTCCAACAGCAGTGCACAGTCAGAAGGTAGCTAAGGCCAGGGCATCGTCTCATTTATATTCCTGTTCACAGTCAGAGATTCAAGGTATTTTCACTGAATGCTATCAGTTTAGTCTTTGGAGTACATACGTTCTCTTTTAGTTTCTTAAATATTGACTTCAACTATTACAAACCACAGAACAGCCAAGGTAAATTCTTTGAGTCTCAGTAAAAGTGTAGCTCACCAGAATCCATTTCTAAATTCTAATCAGGACATATCAAGGCTGGTCATGGTATTCTGACAAGTAATGCTGGTCTACAGTTTGCCCGAGAGGGTCTTACAGAAGCCTGTGCACATGCAGCCTTATTTTGTCAGCAGCAGAACCAGGAAAAGTGCTTCTTGGGAATCAAAGCTTCCCATCAAAATCCATCTTTAGCGGGGCTTCCCTGGTGGCGCAGTGGTTGCGCGTCCGCCTGCCGATGCAGGGGAACCGGGTTCGCGCCCCGGTCTGGGAGGATCCCACATGCCGCGGAGCGGCTGGGCCCGTGAGCCATGGCCGCTGAGCCTGCGCGTCCGGAGCCTGTGCTCCGCAACGGGAGAGGCCGCAACAGAGGGAGGCCCGCGTACCACAAAAAAAAAAAAATAATAAAATCCATCTTTAGGAATTATCTAAATTTGGCAAGT
Organism: Physeter macrocephalus; assembly: GCF_002837175.3. Taxonomy (NCBI): domain Eukaryota; kingdom Metazoa; phylum Chordata; class Mammalia; order Artiodactyla; family Physeteridae; genus Physeter; species Physeter macrocephalus. The sequence goes on from NC_041221.1 coordinate 109,872,474, forward strand.
GTCTAAATTGTCTGTGTGTGGTGATTTAAACAAAGTTGTTCTTAATGAGTGTCATCAGTTCATGTAGGCATTTACTGGTCTCAGTATTCAACTTGGAGCTCAGAAGAATATATGTAGGTTTTAAGGCACTACTACATTAATATAGTTTAATCAATTTGGCCAGTCGAAGCTTTTGCTCTGCAAAATTGCAAGTGGCTACTCTGGATCATTTAAGTTGTAACAGGGTTAATGAGGGCATGCAGAATAGGGTGCTGAATGGGGATGGGCAGGCCATAAATGACTTTACGTAATTAGAATTTTTCTGATTAGAAAAGTAATTCTACTCATCATGCAACATATAGAAAATCAGAAAAATGCTAAAACCAAAATAACCTAAAATCCCGCATCCAGATATATTTACCATTTACGTTTTTATATTTTCTATTATATAGAGAAAAGAATTGATTTTTTTATACTGTTGAGATCCTAATGTATGTGCAAATGTATAAATATATTTATTTGGGTAAGAAGGAGTCACATTACTCACAGACATAGAAAACAAACTTACAGTTCCCAAAGGGGATAGTGGCGGGGGGGTAATAAATTAGGAGTTTGGGATGAACATATAAACACTACTATGTATAAAACAGGTAAACAACAAGGACCTACTGTATAGCACAGGGAACTATATTCACTATCTTGTAATAACCTATAATAGAAAAGAATCTGAAAAAGAATAGATTACATATATATGTGTATAACTGAATCAGTTTGCTGTACACCTGAAACTAACACAACATTGTAAATCAACTATAATTCAATTTGAAAAATGTTTTTTTTAAAAAAAGTCACATTATAGCATAAGCGTTTCTCATGTCTGTAATAGGACTTTTTGTTAAGCAGCTGATCATGGGCCACCCCTTATCTGGAAGTTGAAAGAGCCCGAATCTAGAAGAATATTCTCCTCTCTTTTCACTTTCTTCTTACCATTGTAGGCTGAGCAGGGTTGAAAGCAGAGGGGTGAGGGGATGGAGGAAGAAATAATTAGTCCTGCCTGTGAGGGGAGTAATAAGTGAGTTTTGCGGATAAGTGAGTTCTACATCCCATAAATCTGAGTCATACCATATTTATTTCTGTTCACTGGATTTCTGAACTGAAAACACTGTACTGAAAACTTGAAATGTATAACGTGATTAACTTGAAAGCACAGGGGACAGGATGGAATTGAAGTGGAAATAGAAATAAGACCAATAGACAGAGGAATTAGGAATGAGAAAGTGGCAAATTCAAAACCACATGGGGGATAAGCAGTGGAGATGGGCCAGTGGAGTCCAGATGCCAGTGAGGAAACAGTGCTCAGGGAGGATAGGGTGACCAGCTACATCTGTCCTAAAATTGGAGAAGGAGGGTGTCAGGTCACTGTATTCATTCTCTATACGAGTCCTCCTTGATGTACTTCTGGGGTGGGAGTAGAAATATCTAGGAAATATTTAGCACAGCATATGAAGCTACTTTTTCAGGTAATTAAAACCAGGATTTAGGTGCACATAACAGTACCTTAAGGGGACACACCCAAAGCCCTTGGCTGGGGAACAGTATCGGGCTGGGTGTTAAATGTGCTAAGTCATTCAGTACTCGCTATATCCATGGTGGCTGGGTGTGGAGGTGACAAATGGTGGAGCTGGAATCTGAACCCGGGTGTGCCTGTAGTTAAGGCCTGAGAAGATAAACGTACCCGGTGCTAGGCTGCAAATGGATTAAAGCAGGGTTGATCCTCATCTGTCAGAACAATTAACATGAGTAAAATACTTGCCCTACTTAAAGCAGATGGAGGGAAGGGAGGGGAGGCAGAGGGGAGGGTGTTCCGTGGTACTGTTCGTAAGATTAATGTTGCTGTAACGGCAGCAAAGAGCACTGGATTTATTTCCTGAACATTACATGGATTTACAGGGATGTCAGTTATTGCTGAAAGCACAGACTGTGTTTTTAAAGGGTCTCCATAGGGTATTGAACGAGGCGCGGAAGAGGCATGGGGGTGGGGGATGGTGCAGGAGATAGACGGCATTTCTAACAGGAAAGTATGACTTGTTGACCATTTTTTCCCTCTGGTTTTTAAGCTCTGCTGAATTCAAGCCTTCCCAGCAACCTGGCTTCTTAGAGGATGTATGAACGTTAAGATTTTTTGATAAGGTAAATGGAATAAGTAGAAATAGAACTGTAATGACTACAGCTCTGTGTTCGCAGGGAGACTTCAGATCCCCTTTGCCTTCCATTGGAGCTGGATTTGTGCTTCTAGGATGGGAGGGAAAGAAAACAGCATGTTAATTAAGAATGAGCTACCAAGGAGGATTTTATTATTCTTTGACAGTGAATGTGGAATGAGGAAATTGTTGAGGTTAGCACAAGAACGACAGAAGATGAGAGTTGTGTGAGAAATATAACATTTATTTGAGTGCTGAACCAAATTTTCATTATAGGAAGCTGAGGGAGGAACCAGGCTGTTAGCAGAAGTTGAACGGTCCCTGCAAGGTCTGGACTTGGGGGCAAGGAGGTAGTCACTCGACCCATGTTCCTGGCAGAGTAGGTTGAGATGCTACTGTTCCTTCAGATATGCTCCCCAAAGTGTCCCTCCTAAATAAATTTTCTGCCCTGGTAGCCACTTTCCCCTTGTTTGTTCTTCCTCTTCTTGCCTTCTAGTCCCCCAGGTGTTAGAAAAAGGTCAGAATCCTCTGCTGTCAGTCATGGCTTTCACGTTTATATGGGATACCTAGCACTGCTGGAAAAGCTGCTGTGCTCTGAGATGTCAAATGGTCCACTCACCCCTGGGATGCCCTGTTTCTGAGCAAGGACAGCTGCACGGTAGAGTCTTAGTTAACTGTCTGAGAACTGAGCATGACTCTAGAATTGCTTCTCTCTGGCCCTTCAGGAACATGTTCCACTTGGACCTTGCCTGTCTGAATTCCTGCTTATCCTCTATTTCAGCAGCATCTCTTTCCCCCTTCTGTCTTCTCCATCACCACTTACAGCTTCCTTTCTTGCTCATTCCTCTACCAGGCATGTGTTTTGATCTGCAAGCCCTTTCTTCCATAATTACACTAGCCACTACTTTTAATACTGTTCTTGTGGACAGTGTCCCAAGCATGCATTCTTTTCAGGTTCTTTCCAGTGGCAAAGGAATCCTCTAAAATGAGGAGGGCGGGGAACATCGTGTCCTAATTGGAAAAAAAAATTATATATTTGTTTTATGGATCTGTTACAGCATGATTTAAACTAGTAAAGATTAGAAACTGCCTAAATATGATTAAGAAAATTATAATGTGTTTACTTGATGGCATTTATTCTGTCAATATTCTGAATATGAAGACTGCGTACCCACTTGGGAAAAACTGTACAGAATAACACTAAATTAGCAAGCTACATATGCTGTGATTACAGCTATTTAACAAGAAACACAAACATACGGATTACAAAATGGAAAGGCCAGGGAGAAATCTAATAGCTATTACAATTGTGATTTTTTTGGTATAATTTCTTTATGTAAAGTAAAACCAGGTTTTAAAGGTAAAATACACTTAATGTTGATATTGTTTATAATCATAAACAGACTTACATAACTGACTTGAACACTCTTTTGTTTTTAGACTGTGTAGCAGAGGGTCATTGGATGACCTTCCAGCTCTAGCTTTTCCATCCTCTGCACCTCAGAGGTTTATGGTTTCTTAATCACTGCTGGAAGTCCACATTGTGCAATTGTGCAAATCAGCAATGACCTCCAGTGCCTGGTTTGGCTTTTCCATTGTTCCCATGGCCCCAGACGGAGGAACTGATTCACGTTCATCTTTAACATATATGTAGTCAGCATTTGCTTTGTACCAGGCACAGTGCTGGGTGTTGTAAACCAGTCAGACACAGTCCACTCGTCAAGGAATTCACGGGCCTGGTGGAGGAGACCCAAACAACGGAGCTGTTGAGTGGTGTGATAGATGCTGTGAGAGTAGTGAGGAAGCACAGGTGCGCTGTGCCCACCTGGGTCCCAAGAAGTCTTTCCAGAGGCCACCTGCGTGTGATGTGGAGATGAGTGGCAGGGGTGGGGATACAGGGTTAACTTATCTGGAGAACTGCAGCGTGTTCTAATTGGCAAGAGAAGATAGCTTGCGGGCAGGGGGGGTTATTAGGCCACTTTGAGATATTTGGACTCTACCTGAGGGCAAAGAGCAGCCATTGAAGGGCTGTGGTTATTTATATTTATCTTTTAGCAAGAGAAGTGACACACTCATTATTGCATTTTGAGTATTGCGTTTGGCTCTGGTTTTGGAGAACGGTTTGGAGAGAAAGCAGGAAAACTGGTGACAGCACTGTTGCTGTAATCGAGGTGAGCAGAAGTATCCTGAGCTAGAATGATGGTAGGAGGCCTGGGGAGGAGTGAACACTTTGTAGAAAGTTGTATGAGGTAAGATCCACAGAAACTGATGATAAGAGAGAGGGAAGAATTCAGAAAGGATGCTTGAGTCTCTGGCTTTAGGTAAATGGGCATGAAGAACCTGGCTCTTGGCACTTATTCATTTAGTTGAAGCATCCCACCGGGCAGCACGGTGGATGTGTGTGGTGGGTTGGCTTGTAAAAGAAGAAGGCAGGTTGAGTTTGGAATATATTGAGTTGCATCCCTCTGGGTACACAGGTCTGGTAGGCCACTGGATGTACAGGTCTGGGGTACAAGGGAGCTGTCACCCATGGCCATCGGATTTGTGATCAGCGCTTTACTTCTGAGAGTGAGGCACGTGGGAGCTTCAAAAGTAAAGGTCATTGGGCTTCTCTGGTGGCGCAGTGGTTGAGAGTCCGCCTGCCAATGCAGGGGACACGGGTTCGCGCCCCGGTCTGGGAAGATCCCACATGCCGCGGAGCGGCTAGGCCCGTGAGCCATGGCCGCTGAGCCTGCGCGTCCGGAGCCTGTGCCCCATAACGGGAGAGGCCACAACAGTGAGAGGCCCGCATACCACAAAAAAAAAAAAAAAAAAAAAAAAAAAGTAAAGGTCATTTACCCTGAGGGTTCTGCTAGCAGCAGTAGTCTTTGGAGTTCCAAGTGCCAGCAGCCCAGCTGAAGAAGTAACATTTCAGATTTGAGGGTTTACTACCGTTGCATACAGTTAGTACAGGCCCTCTCTGTTCTACAGCTTCTGGTTCTGGGCCGTGAGTGCAATCCTTAGGAACCTAGCCAGATCCCAGCATTATAACTTTATTATTGTAATCTCCCTTATTTTTATGTGACATTTTAATATACAAGAGAAGGAAATTTACAAATTTTTTCTCAGGGAGAAGTCCAAAGGCAAAGCCTCTTACCCATTATAACACACACTTTGCTGAGAGGTGGAGAAAATAGAATTATCTCTTGCCTTTTCTAATGGATATTTTAACCTGACTTTTTTTTTTTTTAATGGAAAAATTAACTCCTTGAAAATCAGCACAGGATGTGGCCATACAGACTTGAGAGAAAGTGTTTTGCTCCTGCTGGTTGGAAGTAAGAAATGTGCGGATGGGGGCAGGAAAAGAAAGGGGGCAGTATTTAAGGCAGTGGTTTTTAAACTTTTCTTTCTCATCTAGACCCATACTGATCACAACACACTAAATTTATTTCTAGACTCATTAATGGGTCATGACCCACAGATTGAAAACATTCATGAAAAGTACTCTAGGGATGGTTGACTGAGGACTATTTTATCTCTTCCTTAGAGTTGACTATGTTTTAGAGTGTATGATAAGGAATATCATGTGGTTGACCTTTAATTTATCCTCTAGGGGCTCCACAGCAAATTTGCCATCTCATGCAAATCTCATACAGCCTCCTAAACATTTTCCCAAGCAAGTCAAACAAGGCTTTCAGAAGTCAAATAAATTACAGCAGCTGTAGCATCATCTCTACTTACCTGTCACTGCTTCTCCTCCAGTTTGAGTGGCTAATCAAACATTAACTGCAATAATCTGATTTGCATTTTTCCTGTCAAATGTGCCACTCTATGAATAGCTAAATTAACTTAGCCTTCCTGGAATATGCCCAAATTTTGAGAACCATTTAGGACCTTTCAAAACCATTTGGCTTATTAGTTCTGTCTTGAGATAAGCAGAATAAATGTCCCTGAAATCAAAGGAAAACTAATTGTAGTACCTCTTTCCAGCTTTGAGTCATCAAAGCTTGAGTATCTCAAGTATGTTCTAATGGGGTTCATTATTTTGTTTGTTCTACATTTGATAATTCTGAGATAATTTTACATTTGCATTGTTAATATCCATTTTTGGAAAATTTTTTGACATGTCTATTTATTTTGGAGAATAATAATATATTAGCTTTTCCTTTCAAGACACAGAAGCAATGTACGCCCATTGTAACAAATCGAATGACAAAGAAGTATACAGTTGTCCCTCGGTATCCCTGGGGCGGGGGGATTGGTTCGAGGGTGCTTGTGGATACCAAAATCTATGAATGTTCAAGTCCCTTATGTAAAATAGCATAGTACAGTGGTCCCTCTGTATCCACGGGTTCTTCATTCCAGAATACAGAGGGCCGAGTGTACCCTGCAAAAGCCAACTCAGCCCCTTTTCCTCCATATATTCGATCTCCCTCCTCAACCCATGTTACCAACTTGGTATTTATCCTTCAACACCCATCTGTGCTCACATACAATATACAAGTACTTATGTATGTGGTGAACATTTTTATAAAAATAGATCAGACTATATATACATCCTTGTCTTCATTTTTTTTTAAACTTAACAATATATCATGGTTTTCTACAATCTCCAATAGATCTTTATTTTTCACAGCCACAGAATGTGGATATGGACAGTTTGTTCATTCACTCCCCTATAGATGAGCATTTATGTATTTCAGTTGTTTAGTTTTTGTCATTATTACAGTGCTATAATCTTTGTAAATATATCTAGTCAGTTGTTAGATCAAAAGAGGCATTCTGTTGATGTCATGAATAATGCAGGTGATCCTTATCAGTAATCTGGGTTCGATTCACCATCATTCCTTCCACCCTCTATCAGCAGGCTGATTTTTATTAGTTGAGTCTCTTCAGCAAGGCGTTGGGAAGAAGACAGGTCAGGAGGACTAATTCAGGCCATCTTTTTGACCTAGGACACTTCCCTCTCTACCTACCCTTGTCCTGGGCCATCGCTCTTTAAACGTCCGAAATCTCTCTTAGCACTGGGTCTAGGACTTTTAAAAAATAGTTAGCTGATCTCTACTCCTCCATGGCAATGATATGAAAAGGACCTCACTCTAGTAAAGTTCTGCAGTTCTCAAGCATGAATTCCTAATCTGTTGATTTTAGTTCATCTTTACGGCAGTGTTACCCCCCTCTTTCTTTTGCCCATTGTGGTAATTTAGGAAGGACACCATCTTTGAAGCTGGTTATTCCATTGGCCAGGTTTGGGCACCATAGCCTATAAACCCCTTGTACACCTTTGCTCAGTTACACACACCAGGTGCATTCACAGTTACGTTGCTGGTTTAGCTATTTTGGGTTAAGAGATACTAAATGAGATGTTCGAGACAAAAACAGGTTTAGGTCGCTTTGATTTCATTCAGTAATTGTATGTGTGCTTGCGTTGTACTAGGTGCTAGGAATGGAACTCACTGAGGAGCAAAGCAGACATTGTGTTTGTCCTCAAGGAATTTGTGTCTCGATTAAGGAGAACAACTACAATGAAAATTACAGTTGATAGATGGACTGTCCATGTTATTAGATGGAACTCAGTTGTTTTTTTGTTTGTTTTTTTCCTTTTTTTTTTTGCGGTACACAGGCCTCTCACTGTTGTGGCCTCTCCCGTTGCGGAGCACAGGCTCCAGACGCACAGGCTCAGCGGCCATGGCTCACGGGCCCAGCCGCTCCGCGACATGTGGGATCTTCCCGGACCGGAGCACGAACCCGTGTCCCCTGCATCGGCAGGCAGATTCTCAACCACTGCGCCACCAGGGAAGCCCTGGAACTCAGTTTTATACATGACCACATTGACTTGGGAGGGAGAGTGGAAGTTTAATGTTGTTCTGATCCAAACCCCTGTGAGATTTTTTAAATCTTCATAGCAATTTCATCTGTAAGAATAAACAAATAGCTAAAATATTTTTGAAAAACAATAAAAGGGGGATAGTGTACATTAATGAAACATTAACACTGTAATACTGTAATTTAAAATAATATAAAAAGGATTTAGCTATATCATAATGGCTGTAATAAGTAGAAAAGTTTTAATTATTCACTTATGCTGGAATAAATACAAATATAAACAAAAAGGTTAGATTTGTAATATATGTATACAATGAAATTCCACATAGAATAAAGTTTTTAAAAAAATGACTGACCAGGGACTTCCCTGGTGGCACAGTGGTTAAGAATCCGCCTGCCAGTGCAGGAGACACGGGTTCAAGCCCTGGTCCGGGAAGATCCCACATGCCGTGGAGCAGCTAAGCCCGTGCGCCACAACTATTGAGCCTGTGCTCTAGAGCCCGCGAGCCACAACTACTGAGCCCACATGCCACAACTACTGAAGCCCGTGCTCCTGGAGCCCATGCTCCACAACAAGAGAAGCCACCGCAATGAGAAGCCCGCGCACTGCAACGAAGAGTAGCCCCCGCTCGCCACAGCTAGAGAAAGCCCGCGGGCAGCAACGAAGACCCAATGCAGCCAAAAATAAATAAATAAATAAATAATTTTTTTTTTAAAGAAAATGACTGACCACATTTTTAAAAAATCACAATAAAGAAAATGTAGGTAACTATCTGAACAGAGTGGAGAAGGACTTTCCAAACAAAAAGCCGAGGGGAAAATCTGTAAAGGCAAAGATTTATGGAGGCAACATAAAAATATCAAACATACCGATGTCAAAAATGCTATGTAAATTAAAAGGTGAATAGACAACTGGGAAAGAAGATTTGCAGTACATATGGTGAAAGGTTAGTATTTGTAATACGTATCAAACTCTAAGAAGTCAACATCGTGTCAAAATGGACAAACAATGTGAACAGGCCATTAAAAAACAAAGCCACGTGTCCAGTAGATTTAGGGGAAAAGTTTAAATTTAATCAAGGAAATGAAGACTAAAAGTCATCTTGGAACCATATTGGTAAAAAAATACATATTTAAGTGATATATCTAGGGCTGTTGGGAGTAAAGCAAAATAGATAGAGCTGGCAGAAGTATATCTTGCAATAGCTTTTGTGGGGGAGGCAGTTTCACACTCAGAAGCTTTGGCCAAATGCTAATTTCATTTCTAAGAATTTGTCCTAATGTTCTTCATTGCAGCATTATTCAACAAGGAAAATTGGTTACACATACAATAATGGGTTGATGGTTAAATTATGGTACCTCCAGCATATAGGTAATTATGTTAAGATGGACAGATGGCCACAGCTGGCGATCTTCTTTCTTGTAGCCTGGTTTGTTCTAGGTTCTGTCAGTGTTTAAAAGGTGTGGGGAAAGAGTAAAATGGTATACTTGCGACCCCATCCGTTTTTATTCAGACAAGGTTTTGTACAAAGGGGAAGAGATGTACGTGCAAAGGAAAGATTTCTCAGCTATAAAGCTGTAAGAAGTAAGTAACCACATATAGTGTGAAACGGAAATGGAGCATATTCTGTATCTAAATGAATTGCTGAAGAAGCTAAGTAGCTGTAATAACCTCCAAAATCTTACCTTGGCTGTTAAATAACTTTCAAGAGGTGATCTGACACCTAAAGGTGCTTACTTGCGTTGTTCCGTGGTCACATGGATAGAAGCTGTGACAGTCTCTCTTTTTTTTTTTTTTTTGCCGTACGCGGGCCTGTCACTGTTGTGGCCTCTCCCGTTGCGGAGCACAGGCTCCAGACGCGCAGGCTCAGCGGCCATGGCTCACGGGCCCAGCCGCTCCGCGGCATGTGAGGTCTTCCTGGACTGGGGCGCGAACCCGTGTCCCCTGCATCGGCAGGCGGACTCTCAACCACTGCGCCACCAGGGAAGCCTGTCAGAGCTGTGACAGTCTCATTTTTAAGCAGGATTTGGTCATCAGTATGAAGTCAGGTACCTAGATTGTTTGAGCTGAATTATATTCATTTGGTCTGTACTGTCCTTGGTATGTGTCGCTATTGTCTTCCACTCCTTGAGTGGAAAAAAGTGCCTTATATGTTCTCACACAGAATCCTTTCCTTAAGTAATAATCCTTTTCTTTCCCAGGGCTCCCACAGTGCCTGAAGACGGCCAACTACAGGTGGATAGCTTTCCATTTTACCTTTTCTAAGTCAAAAAGTTGGGCTCTTGGTAGATGGATTATAGGGACAGGGAAGGACAGGGAGCCTTTCTTTGAGGGGGCTTCCTGCAACAGTGTCAATTACTGACGAGTTCCAGGACTTCCTGGTTGACAAGCAGACATCTCTGAAACTTTCTGTGCCTTGAAACTTCACAATTTCTGGAGAATTTCTTTGCCATAGCTGCTTCTTTTGTTGGAGGCTGTCCAATAACCACTGTGAAATGAAACGGTATGCAGAGCCACCAGTGAGGTTTCCTGGCTTAAAGGGGTTTCCACCTTCTGCTTGTATGTGCATTTTTGACCTTGTCAGCTAATTGCCAGACAGGAGCTTAATATGTTTTGGTGCAGAAATGCAGGCTAATCTGTACCAGAGTGATGAAACAGCTCTATTGTCTGTGCTTCTTCTGTTAGTCTTTAGAGTCAAGAAAATGGCTCCTTTCTGCTGGGAAGTGATCTTGTAGCATGCTGTGGTTGTGCTCTGCAGAATTTGTCTCAGAACTTCCTTGTGGATGTATGCATTTGCGATTAGATGGTTTTCGTGCTGAGGGAAGACATTTGAGTAAACGTCCAGGAACTTTCTGTGATTTGATAAGGGCATGGCCAAACACCCCTACAAAACAGAAATGGTTCTCAAGAACAGGCAGCATATCTGAAGCCAAAGCTTTTAGGGACGCTCATCCCCAGCACTTCAGTGAAGTCTCAGTTCGGGATGAAATAATCCCACTATGGGAACCAAATACCCATCCTTTACTTTAGGAGACTCCTATTTGTGTAATGATATTGAAAGTGATTTGACAGTATATGGATCCTGACCCTCAAATTTCACGTCTTGTCCTTAGAGGTCAGTGCTCCTTAAGGCTCGTTTGTGGGAACAGGACATGTCAGAGGTGATTGCTTATGCTGTAACCACTGACTCTATTAGCAGAGAGCCTGTAGACCATGACGTTACTTCTTGTCAAACTTTATAAAGTGTGTTGGAGATGAATTTTAAGGACCCAAGTAAGGGGAGTTACATGTAAAGGTCAGTAAATAACATTTTGAACTGTATCGTATATCATAACTAACATTTTAATAGTGCCTACAACATACAACACTTACATAAACATTTCTACTTTTCCCAGTATCCCTGGGAAGTGGGTAGGGTAGGTATTAGCTTCCACAGAACAGATAAGAAAACAGGAGTGGGTGGGGGTAGACGAGGTCGGGCCCTGAGATACTTTAATTATAGGCACAGAGGCACGTGCGTGGGTGCACGCCACACACACATGCAGGGCACCGTTCATGCAGTTGTGGTTTGTCAGACGTTTTCAGAAATGTAACTTCCTGCGTAAGAGATGGGAAAACAATATATGATATATTGCCCAATTCTACGAGAGAAGGTTGGTTTCTGCCATGGGGTAGAAATAAAGTCCATTGAAGAAAAGGAGAAAAAAGATGAAAGAAATAATCCTGTGACTCCACATGTCCTTGTTTAAAAGAAGTAGTTGCTGTAAAGAAAGAAAGAAAAAATTTAACTTAGACACCATTAATTACTTCTTTCCATGAAGACCAGACCTGCTAATGATCTTGTCCTTTCAAAAAAATACACATTTGTGCATCTTATAAAAAATCCTAAGAATTTTACATCGGAGTTGATGTATGTGGGGTAGATCCATCTTATTCTATTATAGTAGCTATGGCCATAGTATCACGTACTTGCCATCCCCAGAAGAAAGTACTTTATTTAAAGTGAAGTTGTGCAGTGCGTAAATGCTGGAGCAGAATAGAAATGTATCATTTATGCCGATCTCTCAATCATTGTGCTTTGCTGGCCATTTCTGAATTGCCTCTTGCTACCTGAATAGCTACTATTAAAAAAATGAGGCATTTTGTTTTCTAGACAGCCCTCTGATTGTTCCCTACATTCACACAGGAGTGCCTGGCTGCAAAGCTTTCTATTTTTCTCCCAGGTCATCCACCAGTAGTTCAAAAGGTGACCTGTCATCCGGAGGACGGCAAGTCGACGCATTTTAAGAAACCCGCCCTTGTGTCTCCGCAGGGCCAGAATGTGACCCGCACAGAGTTTCTGAACTTGAACATTAACCCCTTGGCTCTGCACCTAAGCAGTTTGACCGGATCTGAATGAGAGAGTTCTTTTTTGAGAACAAAAGAGCTGATTGAGCTGATTTTCGGTCCACTCCACCCAGTTACCTGAGCATGCAAGCTCCTCCTTGGAATGCTGGCTGGGAGACTGTGGGGATGGCATTACAGGCGGTGATGCAAGATGAAGGCTTGTCACATTTCGGTGCAGGAATTGTCTTGCAAAAAGAAGTCTTTCGAATGGCCTTTGTTCAAAAAAAAAAAAAAAAAAAAAACCTGAGGTATAATGGACATACAAGAGTTTATTAGTTTTAAGTGTATGATGTGATAATTCAACATTTGTATATATTAAGAAATGATCACCACAATGAGTATAGTTAATATCCGTCACCACACAGTTACAGAATTTTTTTTCTTGTGATGATAACTTTTAAGATCTCTTCTCTTTGCAGCATTCAAATATGCAGGACAGTATTATTAACTATAGGCACCATGCTCTGCATTACATCTCCAGGACATACTTATAACTGAAAGTTTGTACCTTTTGACCCCCTTCACCCATTTTACCCACGCCCCACCTCTGGCAGCCACCAGCTTGTTCTCTGTATCTATGAGCTTGGGTTTTTTTTTTTTTTTCCCAACAGGCCCATTTTTTTAAACCTATCATGCTAATTCCTGTAATTATTTTCTCATATTTTCCTTTCTCCTTCTGGGTTTCTTGGCTTCCTTCAGAATTAGTGGCCGCCTCCATGTGTATGGCGTATCCATTCTATTTCCCCTTTCCCCCTGCCCTTTGGATTGAATTCCTTCTCCTTTATCCTTTCCCTTTTCCTGCTTCCCCACAAAACAGCAAGAGGGATGCAAATCAGTGTCTCCTCTTCCCCTCTCCCGTGGCAGAGTAGTGTGGACTGTGGCAGTTGCAGAATTTCTATACAGAATGCTCTGGGGCAAGGGACTGGGGGAGGCGGGGGCCACAGGGAGCTTGTCTTAAAGCTCTGTTTTCTTAACCAACACCATCTTTACATGATTGTTTCTATTGGGTGCCTGCAGGAGAGCTGTGGATATATGATGGGGGCTGAAGCCTGCCTAAGCTGTTGCTACTGGTCTAGCGCCAATTCAGGGGATCTTTGCTATACTGACTTTAAGGGGTAAAAGGCAGTGCATGGTATTGGCCTTGCCAGATCTTTGTCCCTGCCCTGCTCACCCCTCCCACCTCCAAATTGTTTGCCTTCTTCTTCCCTTCCCCCACCCCACTTGCTGGAAAGGCTTAATATATTTTTTAAAAAAAGACACATCAGAAAAGCTGTGGCCTGCACCCACTATTCAAACTTGGAGATTCAGAATTCCATAAACCACAAGAGTTTTGTGCATATGATATATTCTGGAATTTGAACTCACCATAGGCAAGGTCTGCTTTCTATTATCATCTTTCATAGCATAGATTTATCATTCCATCTACTCCATTAATGTATTTCTGTGGAAATCGTTTAACTTATGGGGAATAACTAATTTTTTTAAGTTTTTTTTTTTTTGAAGTACATGAATAACTGCCTTTTTGTCCATAAAATGCAGTGGGAAAAAGAAACCCAATTACATTTTTTCAGAAGGTTTTAAAGAACAGATTATGTAAAGAACTGGTCTCTAGATGGATAGCTACTCTTAACATCTGGAATTTATTAAGAAAAAAAGAGCACCTTTTCAGCCAAATTCTGACACTCCTTATTTGAGTTATCAGTTCCTTAAGGCTGTCTAGTTGCCACGTTGACTTGAGCATGTACAGTGCAGAAGCTCCAAGTCGGCTTGCTGTGGCGAGCCCGTGGTTTATACTGCGCTAGGTATGTAGAGTAACTGAAGAAAAGTCAACTTAACCTTGCTTTATAAGGAGACTCTCAGGCTCTTTGTTTCCCCAGGAAATGATTTGATAGGTTCCCACTTTTTCTTCGTGAACATAAATCTGTTGCCCAAAGGAATGTACTATCTGGAACGAGATGAGATAAATTTCTAATTTTTAAAATCTTGAGATAGTAGGCAACTTTTGAATAATTTTACTTTCTTTTAAGATGGCCAATGAAAGGGCAAGTTGGTAGCTCTAGATTAGGTTTCTCTGACCCAGGCAAGATTGTTTTAAAGGTCAAAAGGGAGTTGAGACCTGTTCCATTGCAAATTTAAGGTGGTGGTTTTTACCTTTTCTCTCTAGCCCACTATATGGGGGGAAGTGGAGCTAATCCTTTACGTATCAGTCACTTTTAATAAATATCCAGTTCCACTGCAGTCATTTTCTGGGTAGCCCTGGCCCTGAAGGTATGTAAATGCCACAGCTCTCGGGGCCACAGTGCAGCAAGGAATGAAGTGCTCTGATCGTGCTTCTGTAAATGTTGCTTTGTTAGCCAGAGCATGATTGCCAGAATTTTAAAAAGCCAAGAAAACAAGTCAAAAAAGCTTACTCTGTGGTACCCTTGCCTCCCTTGAAATAACCTCTGTTTTCCTTTGCCACATGAAAAGAAACGTCCTCCATAATCTGTGTGTTGACTCACCTTTTTCGCCCGGCACATCTGTTGGTGTAAAATGAGGGAATCATCAGACTGGAATGAATTTTGAGAGGCAGTAGACTAAATTCCCAGGCAGGACTGTTACCCACATTAGCCCGGAGAGAGGAGACTGGCCCCTGTCTTGAAAGGTTTTCCCGGAGAGAAATTCCATAGCATTACTGCAGCTTTGAAGACACAACAAGCTCCACTGTCAGGGGAGATGTTGAGAGCAAACCTGAATCCTCAAGCTGAAATGTAAACATTTAGGCAATGGCTAGCTCCTGATAATTTTTAAACAAGGAAATGCTATGATCAAATTGTTATTTTAAGGGTATAAAAAGATCAGCGTATAGGGCCAACTGAGAGAACCCCTCCAATTGTATTAGTCAGTATCTTGGACTGGGTACACTGGTGACTGCCCTCAGTGTAAGAGCTCGTCATTTGCCTATCGGCTAGTGCTAATTTGCCTTCATCCTTCTTGCCTTGGAGCTAAATAATCCTGCTTCACATTTGTGATATTTTTCTGGGAGCCCAAAGCTAAGCTCAATTTTTTTTTTTTTAAATAAATGATGGCCTGGATTAAGACTGATGGGAAGACTATCTCACAGAGTCTTTGGATTTTGTCATCCTTGTTTACTCATCTCAGAGTGGTGTTTGCGCTTAAAGTATAATATGACCCAACACTAGCATTCAGAATCTTGACAATAGAGCAAATGAACAGGGCAACTCACTCAGGCCTCTGAGGAGATGGCTTCTGAATATCAGGCAAAAGCTTGCTCACCGTGTTTTTCAGCCCTGTGTTTAGTCCTGTGGCTAGTGATTGACAGTGTCAACTTCTTTAGCAACGAAGCTTAGCTTTAATAGTTTGAGTAAATTTTGGTTTTGTGTTGTTGAAACGGCAGTATTTCTAGTCACTGCCAGATTTAGGATTTCCTTTGATATTTTTATGTAGGTTAGAAATGTTTAATTCTTAAACAGCCTAGGAGTCTTTAATACTTTCTCTGTACACTGCCTTTCTGCTTACAGGAAACAAAATTGGGCAGCTTTAGGGAATTTCCTGTTTGCATTCTAGTGCCATGTCTCTAAGGAGGTAAGAGGGAGGGGGTGCTGGGGAGAGCGTAGACAGTGCAGGAAACTCCAGGATTAGGTGTCACCACTTTTTCTCTGGTATGTTGGATCTAATGATTAAGGTTGCACTTCGTGAGCTTGGGAAAATATGCAATTCCTCCCTTGCAAGCACAGGAAGAGCTTAGTTTGCACATAAACCTAGATGATGGGAAGAAAGCAGTGCCACATCCAAACTGTGTGACGAGCGAACATCTTCCTTCTAGGAGAGTGTGTGCTGTTTGGTTGCCACAAAGCTCCCTGCCTTCCTGAGCAACCAGCGTGTCTGTCTCTGCCGCCATCCTTCAGTGAGGTCAGACTGTGCTTGGGTTTGTTGGGGGCTGTGCACTAGAGGCTCAAAGACAGTATCTCCCCACTGGGGGCTCCTTCCATTTAGAGAAAGTCAGAAGCGACTGATACTATCTGCACCCAAAGGAATTTGTTTCATCAGCCATCCGGCGTGGCCTCGCCTTTATCCTTTCTGCTGCTTCTCTTCCAAGAGCATTACAGCAGACCCACCACAGCGGCGGGGTGGAGGTGAGCACCCGTGCAGGAGACCTCACGTTGTCCTCAGCTTCCCCGTCTGCAGTGAGCTCTACTACACCCTCCACTGTACTTAAGCATTTCAGAGTTTGCCTGGCGAAATGGAGGGATCAGGAAAGAAGAATAAATCAATTTCTAAGAGAGAAAGTTGTCAAGGCACATGTGATAAAACGTGTTCTTTGTAGGTAGAGGGGGAAGAAAGGGAGGCTTTGTTTATTAAAATAATGCTGAGCTGTCAGGTGCCTTTTGAATTCGTATTGTGTTGTGGTTTCTAGAGGCCAAGTGAGAGGGTAGGGTGCCTTCGCCCTCAAAGCAGCTCCTTACAGGAAAGGAGCCGGAATGCTGTCAAGCTGGACCCAAACCACAGTGTTTTGTTCTAGTTTGTGGCTCACTTGCTCACGTTACATCTTTCATCTGCAGTTCTGACATCTTCGTGATTTGGCAAGGGATTGTGAAACACTCCCCAGGTGCTGGCCGGGCCGGCACTGGCAGATGGGTGGGGGGCACACCTGCTTGGGTGAGTTAATGGCTCACTTACAGGAACGGGGTCTTTCTGGGTTTGTCTGGCCACAGAGTTCTCCCTGCCCTTCACCTGCACCGTGCTTCTTGCCTCCAGCGCTGGGCACTGACAAAGCAAGTACAGGGGATCTCACTGCAACTCCCTTCCGGTGCCAGTGGCGTTTCCAGTTTGTGCGGCACTGCTAGAAACTGTCTGGTGCTGGGCGCCGTCCAAGTCCGCAGTCTTGGATCCTCAGATTCTCTCCCTGGGCCACATCAGATCATGTGATCGCAAACATTTGACCCTGGATACCCATGGTAAATGAGATGCAGTATTGACGAATAGGGTAGGTCAGCTGGAGAGGTTCTGGTTTTAAGTACTAGAAAAACTTACTGTGCCTCCGTTTCTGATCTGCAGAATGAAGTAATAATTACTTCTATCTTGAGTGAGAATTCAGTGAAAACCCATATAAGGCAATTGGCATGGTCTCTGGCACACAGAAGTGTGCTGGCCAGAATTCATCTGGAGTACTGTGCTTGGTCTTAGGTACCATGTATCAAAACAAAAACAAAAACAAAACAAAACCCAAAAACACTGACATCCTGGAGGGACCACTGAGGGATGGAGAACTGTTGTAGCCATTTGGTGACCTAGAGGGGATATTAACGATACAGTGAATTATTCAGAGAGTTTGAAGTATGGAAGACAGTACTACATTAGACACTGTTTCACCTAAGTTATTTTTACTTTATTTTATAAGCCACTTCTATTTACACATAGAAAAATATTTGACAGATATCTCTAGGTGGTAGGGGTAAGGATAATGTAAGTTCTTGTATCTATATCTTCTAATTTTCTAAATTTATCCATTCAACAAATCTGTCTGAAGTCCTCCCATGTACCAGGCACAGTTCATCTTGTTTGTTGGCTATTTCCCTAGTTCCGTGACATGTCTGCCTTCTTGGAACTTATAGCCTCATGGGGGAATGACCCAACAAAAAACTCGTATGATATATTGTCAGGGAGTAATAAGTGTTATGAAAAATAAAGAGGAGTGAAAGGCTCGAGGAGCAGTAGGGGAGAAGGAAAACTTGTTCCAGGTGGTTGGTGGGGACAGGTGGAAAGCAGCCGGAATGAATTGACTCAGCATCCATATGGGAAGTTATGATTACCATGTTAATTATATATTTCTCTATTTTGTTGGCAATAGTATATTATGCATATCATGCAATTTATTCAACCACTATTTTTCCTTTTTCTTTCTTTTTTTTATTTTTTTATTTTTATTTTTTTACTGTCATGAACAGGTCTTTGTGCATATCCTTGCTCACACTAAGCTCTTCTGTCTTCGGATACATTTTTATGGAAGTTCATTTTGGGGTCACCGTATACGTCCCACTTGGTTCCTGACCCTCTCTTACTTTGTGCTATGAGGAGCCAGGAGGTGGGGAGTATAGACTGGGCGTAAGGCTCCTCCAGTTTCTAGGCTGTTGAGGATACATGTGTTTGCCTGCTTCCCTGCAGGCCCAGCCAGGATGTAGGGAGCTGCTGATCCAATTGCACATGTTGAAAGGCAGGCAAAGTGTAGATCACTCTGACTAATGTGAGCTGGGCCTCAAGGTAAAGATGAATCATTCTGATTGCTTAATCAGGGTTTGTGTAAACAAGGAGATAGGAAAGTAGCCCCTCAACGCTTTTAAGGCCCAAAGTTATCTTGATACTTTTTAACAAGCACAAAGGCATGGCATGATGATCATGATAATTAAGATGACAACAGTCATTGTGGCTAACTTTCTGCCAGGCAGCATTGTGTTCAAGTGGGCTACCTGTAGTATATTCGTTTAATTTTTACAATTCTGTATGGTTGGCTGTCATTACAGGGTGAGTAAACTGAGGCTTGGAAAATTTTAACAACGTAACCAAGCTTTAACTAGTACGCAGGTCTGGGGTTTTTATTTGTTTTTGTTTTGTTATAAAGCCTATGTCCTTAACCACTGAACTATGTTTTCCCCATCACTTTCTTTCTTCTTCCTCTCTCATTTTCTTCCTTTTCAGGGAACAAGTCCTGGTTGGGACTAGCATTGACTGGGTTAGGTGATTTGGAAAGGAGAGAAGATTCAGACCTTTTCTTCTCTCTAAGCACACTGTTCTCTGAAGCAGTCAGCAGGGCCCCTGATGGGAGAGAACATTGAGCAGATTTGAAATGTGTCTTCTACCCTTTCCTGGTGCTTTGGATTAGACGCAGCAGTGAGTGGTGAAATGGCCCATCAGTCAGCAGCCCCATGGTGAGGAAGGAGAAGCCAGGGCCTGCCTGAGACTTCCCTGAAATGGGAGCTTGTTTATGGCATCAAGCATTTTAAAGGGATTTTCTTTACAAGAAATAGTGCATGTGAAAATCTCTCTCAAATGTTGGGAATACATTTGAATATGATTGTACTGAATATCTCAATAGTCAACATCTTGGCTGTCTCCTGTGCTTAAATAAAAAGACTGAGGGCTTCCCTGGTGGCGCAGTGGTTGGGAATCCGCCTGCCAATGCAGGGGACACGGGTTCATGCCCCGGTCCGGGAAGATCCCACATGCCGCAGAGCGGCTGGGCCCGTGAGCCATGGCCGCTGAGCCTGTGCTCCGCAACGGGAGAGGCCACAACAGTGAGAGGCCCGCGTACCACACAAAAAAACCCCTGAGATCATGTATGTGCCTTGAGTTTTGTATACATAGAAAGTCCATATGTATATGTGTATGTGTTAATATATGTATGTGCGTATAAGTATGTATATGTATACACACACACACACACACACACTCAAATCTAAATCTTCACTTGTTTTCCCAAAGAAAGAAACATTGTCCTCAATCCAGTAAAAAATAGGGAAGTTCCAAAGCACTCAACTATTGCTATTAAAGTGCCTTGGTTTTTCCTGATCTGCAGAGTTTATTGAGTGTTTCGTCATTAAAGGTACTTGGTTTCTTTAGAAAGGAGAATTCGATACCTACTAAATTAGATCAATATAAAAATTTATGAACAATGCAGACCTTGTCAGGGAAGTCTTTTACTCCTGTTCATATAATTCTCTGTGGGACTTTCTGCCTCAGGGATCACATCAGTATTTAGTACACACTGAAATATTCATGTCTTCTGATTAGCAGGATTTAATTGTTACATCTCAATCTCGTTCATGATGTGCCATTAGGATGCAACCCACCTTGAAATTTAAGCAGGTGCCGACAGGTTATTGCTGTGTCTTTATTTTGTTTGTGTTTCTTTCCAAATATCCTTGTATTGCATGTAATTTTGGTTTCCCTTGAAAATAACACCACAAAAAGTAAGAATTTATTAGTGGAAAATGCTGTGACTTGTTTTTACTAGCAACTATTGTGTAGTAAATTTTAAAATGTGTGTGTGTGTATATATATATATATATATATATACACACACACACATATATATATACACACACTATATATATACACACACATATATATATAATCTGTTTAGATTTTTTATTTTTTAAGATTTATCAGTTAAGATAACCTTTCCTCCCAAGTACTGTTTAGTTAGAGCTTTTTCACTTACACGTCAATATTTCCCTTGTTAACTTTCCCTCATCGATCGGGTATGGACATATCCGGAGATTAATTTTTCTCTGCTTTTCTGGGTCTGATATCAGCTTAATGGTCTGTGTTTCTCAAAATGTTGGAAGTTTGAAAGAATTAATACCTTTTCCCTCATGCTAATTTTGCAGTTATGCTTTTTCCCCTCTTATAAAAAGAACTCTCTGTCTGAGACCTTATCTTCTCAGTAGTTTCATGAAAGGATCTCAGCAGTGCTAGGGTATTCTGTTGCAAAGCATGAGGCATGATGGTTGTGAACCAGGCTCTGGGGTTAGACTGACAAGGGTTTTCATTCTAGCTCTGCCACTTACTAGTTTGGCAAGTTACTGAACTTCTAAGCCTCAATTCCTACCTCTTTAAATTATGGTTAACAACAGTACCTATTCCAAAGGCTATGTGAAGAATAATTAAGAAAGTACATGCATGTTACATGCTTTAAATATAGCAATAGTGCATAGCACATGTCCACGTTAGCTAATATCATTTCCAGTAAAAATTATGTGACATTTTTATTTTATTTTATTTTAAACGATTTTTTTTAAACCCCACATTTGTTTATTTATTTATTTTTGGCTGTGTTGGGTCTTCGTTTCTGTGCGAGGGCTTTCTCTAGTTGTGGCAAGCGGGGGCCACTCTTCATCATGGTGCACGGGCCTCTCACTACCGCGGCCTCTCTTGTTGAGGAGCACAGGCTCCAGACGCGCAGGCTCAGTAGTTGTGGCTCACGGGCCCAGCTGCTACGCGGCATGTGGGATCTTCCCAGACCAGGGCTCGAACCCGTGTCCCCTGCATTAGCAGGCAGATTCTCAACCACTGCACCACCAGGGAAGCCCCGACATTTTTATTTTTTATTGAAGTATAGTTGATGCATAATATTATATAAGTTACAGGTGTATAATACAGAGATTCACAATTTTTAAAGGTCATACTCCATTTGTAGTTATTATAAAATATTGGCTTTATTCCCTGTGTCGTACAGTATATCCTTGTAGCTTTTTTTATACCTAATAGTTTGTACCGCTTAATCCTCTACCCCTATATTTCCCCTACACCCTTTCCTCTCCCCACTGGTAACCACTAGTTTGTTCTCTGTATCTGTGAGTCTGCTGCTTTTTTGTTATATTCACTAGTTTGTTTTATTTTTTGAGTTCCACGTGTAAGTCATATCATACGGTATTTGTCTTTCTCTGTTGGACTTATTTCACTTAGCATAATGCCCCCTAGGTCCACCCATGTTGCTACAAATGACAAAATTCCATTCTTTTTTATGGCTGAGTAGTATTCCATTGTGTATATATATATATATATATATATATATATATATATACCACATCTTCTTTATCTATTCATCTATTTATGGACACTTAGGTTGCTTCCATATCTTGACAAGTATAAATAATGCTGCTGTGAACATTGACGTGCATGTATCATTTCGAATTAGTGTTTGTGTTTTTTTCAGACATATACCCAGGAATGGAAATGCTGTGTCCTTTGGTAGTTCTATTTTTACTTTTTTGAGAAACCTTCATACAATTTTTCACAGTGGCTGCACCAATTTACATTCCCACCGACAGTGTACGAGGGTTCCCTTTTCTCCACATCCTTGCCGACATTAGCGTTCTTTTTGATGATAGCCATTCTGACAGGTGTGAGATGATATCTCATTATGGTTTTGATTTGCATTTCCCTGATGATTAGCAATGTTGAGTTTGTTTTCATGTGCCTGTTTGCCATCTGCATTTCTCTTTGGAAAAATGTCTATTCAGTTCTTATTGGGTTGTTTGTTTTTTTGATGTTGAGTTGCATGGGCTGTTTATATATGTTGGATATTAACCCTTTATTAGTCATATCATTTGCAAAGGTTTTCTCCCATTCAGTAGGTTGTCTTTTTGTTTTGTCAGTGGTTTCCTTTGCTGTGAAAAAGGTTTTAAGTTTAATTAGGTCTTGTTTGTTTATTTTTGCTTTTATTTCCTTTGTTTTAGGAGAGGGATCAAAAAAATATTGCTTATGATTTTTGTTAAAGAGTATTCTGCCTATGTCTTCCTCTAGGAGTTTTGTGGTATCCAGTCTTACATTTAGGTCTTTAATCCATTTTGAGTTTATTTTTGTATATGGTGTTAGAGAATTTCCTAATTTCATTCTTTTACATGTAGCTGTCCAGTTTTCCTAGCACCACGTATTGAAAGGACTTTCTTTTCTCCATTGTATATTCTTGCCTCCTTTTTCATAAATTAATTGATCATAAGTACGTGGGTTTATTTCTGGGCTCTCTTTTCTCTTCCCTTGATCTGTGTGTCTCTTTTTGTGCCAGTACACCATACTATTTTGATTACTGTAGCCTTGTAGTATAGTCTAAAGTTAGGGAGTATGATTTCTTTAGTTCTGTTGTTCTTTCTCAAGATTGTTTTGGCTATTTGGGGTCTTTTACGTTTCCATACAAATTTTTAAAATATTTGTTCTAGTTCATATGCAAGGATTTTTTTCAATATCTGCAAATCAATCAATGTGATACACCACATTAACAAATTGAAGAATAAAAATCATATGATGATCTCAGTAGATGCAGAAAAAGCCTTGGACAAAATTCAGTATTCATTTATGATAAAAACTCTTCAGAAAGTGGGCTTAGAGGGAGCGTACCTCAACATAATAAAGGCCATATATGACATACCCACAGCTAACATCATACTCAATGGTGCTAAGCTGAAAGCATTTCCTCTAAGATCAGGAGCAAGGCAAGGATGTTCACTGTTGCCACTTTTATTCAACATAGTTTTGGAAGTCCTAGCCATAACAATCAGAGAAGAAAAATAACGAAAAGGAATCCAAACTGGAAGGGAAGAATTAAAACTGTCATTGTTTGCAGATAATGTGATACTAAACATAGCAAACCCTAAAGATGCCACCAGAAAACTACTAGAGCTCATCAATGAATTCAGTAAAGTTGCAGGATACAAAATTAATGCACAGAAATCTCTTGCATTCTTATACACTAACAACGAATGATCAGAAAGAGAAACTAAGGAAACAATCCCTTTTACCATTGCATCAAAGAGAATAAAATACCTAGGAATAAACCTACCTAAGGAAACAAAAGACCTGTACTCTGAAAACTATAAGATAATGAAAGAAATTGAAGACTACACAAACAGATGGAAAGATATACATTGTTCTTGGATTAGAAGAATTAATACTGATAAAATGACCATACTACGCAAGGCAATGTACAAATTCAGTCTGGCTTATTTTTAGAGGAGCATATTTTTGCAGATGGAGTGGGATTGAGGGTTATCTTCAAAGTTGGAAGGATCAGTCTTGGACGCCTCCCCTCCTTGAGAGCCGTCTCCCAGCCATTTGCCTTAGGTGGGTGCTAGGGATGATGGTGTTGCTGTTTTCACAGTTGGTACCTGGGTCCTGCTTTGTGATTTGGCACCATCACCTACATCAGGCACTCTTGGATGGGATCAGTTTGTCTATTGGATGGTATTTTAGTGCTACCATGTTGAAGGGGATTTAGAGTGCTGTTTTCGACAACTGAACTTCAGTGGAGGTTTAAAAAGTAACTCAGGGGGGCTTCCCTGGTGGCGCAGTGGTTGAGAGTCTGCCTGCCGATGCAGGGGACATGGATTCGTGCCCCGGTCTGGGAAGATCCCACATGCCGCAGAGCGGCTAGGCCCGTGAGCCATGGCTGCTGAGCCTGTGCGTCCGGAGTCTGTGCTCCGCAACGGGAGAGGCCACAACAGTGAGGGGCCTGCGTACCGCAAAAAAAAAAAAGTAACTCAGGGACCACTGAGCGATGAAATCATCAGATAAAATGAAAGACGAAAAGCTCCTGTTTTCTGAGTTGGTCTAGGTCAGCAAAAAGTGATTAGCATGCAGGGGGGCAATCTTGTAGATGGTGTTTAATGAGTTTCTACGTTTCAAGGCTATGAGCATCCTTTCTTGAAATATTACACAGTAGGTGCCCCTAGCTGGAATTCTAGCTGTGTCCTGGAAGCTACTGAACAGGCCTGATTGTGTCCATCTGGCAAGGAACGTTCCCCTTTTGCCAGGGATTTTGTTCTTTATGTATCTGAATTAGAGCACCCGGCGTGTGGGGAGTCTTGCAGGGGAAGCTGAATGAGGCTGCTTTTTCGTGTACAGATGTCTCCTGCTATTTCGAAGGATGGGGCTGGATATAGACATTTATTCACTACCCAGGAGCTCCTGGATTGCCATATGGGAGAGGAGGAAGCCTCTGGATAGGGAATGAGGAAATCTGAATTTGATGAGCCTTGTTTTTCTGAGTCTGTTTAATGCCTTTACAACGAAGGAATTGAACTAGATGTTCTTGAATTCCCTTGCCAGCCGTAAGGTTATGTGTGATTCTGAGTGCTTTTTAAATTTCTAGGGGAAAGAATGTTGCTGATCAGTTCTGTATATAAATGAAGCTTCCTTGGGAAGTGAGCTTCAGCAAATCCATTCTGGGACCAGTGGGCAAATAACGCATGAAGAGCCCCAAGCACAGAACTCAGGGTGGGGCCATCTGGTACAGACCCTTCTCAAAAAGATGAAAAAGCACAGAAAGTTAAAGAGAGTCTCCAAATTGACACTGAGCTGAGCTGACCGCTAGCCCCGAGCTTCATCATTGTCACTAGAGGGCTCGCCCTGCCATCTCCCGCTGTCCCCTGCTTCACCCCCTGTCCCTGCCTCTGCCAGTGTGCACATCTGACCTCCCACTCCACCTCTTCCCACCCATCCACATACATGCACACACATGCACACATGTGCATCCTGCAAGCCAGGAGGGCAGTGGCATGTTGAGTTGGAAGTACCAGCAAAGCACATAGAGACAATTAGAACATGGAGTGTCTGTGTGTTAATATGTCTTCTACTGTTTACCAGTTCCCTGCCCTTGGGCTGATTTCCTATCCCTCCTCTGTGCCTTGATTCCTCATTTGTTAGAAGGAGGTGATAAGACCTGTCTCATAGCATCGCGGTGAGGGTTAAATGAGGTACTGCATGAAATGTGCTTAGCCCAAGTGCCTGGTACCCGTTAAACATTCAGCACATGGTAACTATTAATGTTATGATTTACTACTATCGAGTTGCCTGGAATTCTTAAAATATTCCCAAAGCTTGGCGCTGGGGTTGTGTCCTTTCTTCTGCAGGACTCTGTAGCTGATTGAATTAGGTAAAGTGTAGGAAGCACTTAGTGCAGAACCTGTCAAGAGTATGTGTTCAGCATATAGTGGGTTAATTAATGTTATTTTTAAATAAATATTTTTAAGTCTCTAAAAAAAAATGTGTTCAGTAAAGTTTAGTTGCCCTTATTTCTTTCCCTTTAAGGAAGAGAACAGTTCACTAAGTGGAAGCAGTTGGCACTACCCATTGTCTCACTCAAATATGAGCAAGAACTATGTTGTATACCTTGCAGCTGGAGGGCAAGTGGCCCACTTACAAGGACAGGATGGGCATTCCCATCATCACTGGTGGGAGGGAAATAGAGGTACGCTGGCAGTGAATGGCCTACAGGAGCATCTCAGGTAGCCAGACCAAGTACAGGGAGAGAAAGAACAAGCACAGTTTGCTCTGAGTGAGCTTACCTGCCAACAAAGCGGAAAAGCCTAGCTCGTCCATGTCACCATTAGTACTCCGTGGTCTCTGGATGGAGACTTGGGGATGAACTCATTCCTCTGTTTCAGGTGTGGCTGTGGAAGCCTTTGGTCCCTTTGAAGGCAGTGCTGTAAAAGAGCAGACCCAAGTTCCAGAAAGATGAGTAAAATGGTGGGCCTAGAGTTTGGCAGCCTCGATAATGGTTCTGGACCCCTTCAACAGCTGTGGCCCTTGGGAAGAGTACTTGTTCCTCAGCACACTGGGAATCATAGCCTCCCTGTAAGCCACGGAGGTGTGGTGTGATGGAGACCCAGTGGGATAATGCATAGGAGGGTGCCAAGTGATCAGGAACGCACCGGCATCTGTTCCATTGTTTTTATTGCCAGTAGTAGCAAGATAAAGAAGCATCTTATAACCATAAGCACACAGTGGTGCTCCTGGGGGCTCATTAGAGTCATTGGGCTGCTGGCTTAACAGGGCATCCTAAGAAGTGTGAAGCCCTTTGTCTCATGGCTAATGGGTAACAGGAAGCACATCTATCCACATAGCCCAGAAGCAACCACCAGGAGGGACCATCACAAAGGCACTGCTTGCTCCTCACCCGGGCTCCCGGCAGCTGGACACCTTATCTCTCAGAGGCTTTGCAAGCTTGTCTTTACAGCCAGC
The DNA here is from genome assembly GCF_002837175.3 of Physeter macrocephalus. Lineage (NCBI taxonomy): Eukaryota > Metazoa > Chordata > Mammalia > Artiodactyla > Physeteridae > Physeter > Physeter macrocephalus. Next base: position 109,899,363 of record NC_041221.1, read on the forward strand.
TGAACTGTGAAATATTAGTCAAGTAATGTTTCATCCAAAAATAACCACCATTTTGACAGTTGTCTTGAAGCCAAATTTCCAGGTGGTTTACTTTTCCTTTGGATACACACTGTAAAATGAATGTGAAGCCAGGCTCAAAACAGCCTAGGGAAATCTTTTATCTCCAGAAATATGAGGTATGCATGGATTTAGATATAAATCACGTGCTAGACCCAAAGTTGTATTAGGAAGTGTCATGGTCCCATCCCAACCTTGCTGAGGCCTTGGGTTAAAATTTCACAGAGAATTTTAAGAGCCTTGACAGTCAGCTCCTTAAACCTTGGGACTTCTGCTGAAGTCCCAAGGCTTAAGGCCTCTCACTCCTGTGCTGTTAACCCCCAGGAAGCGTGCTGCTCCAAGACAGGACTGTGTTACTTCCTCATCTGAATGTACCTCTCACTACCTATAGTGAGGCTTCATCTGAGAAGGTTGTTGACTTGAAACTTGCTGACTTAAAACCTGGCTGGGAAAGAGGAAATGCACGTTGTTGAATGCTTACTTGGTTTCAGACACTATGCTGGTCATTTTATGGATGGCTATCTCATTTTGCCTTTACGACCGCAAAAAAACCCATTTATAAAAAACCAGTTAAATCAACTGTCCAAAGACAAATCACTAACAAGTATCATAAACGAGATATGAACCCAGGTTTATCTGATTCTTTATAAATTAGGCTCAGATCAACTTCATTTGCCGGAGTATCACAACGTAATAGTGGTCTATACAGCAGAGGTCTGTTCTTGCTATTCTATTACAGAAGTCTGGAGTTAAGCAGTTCAGAGGATCACAACGTAATAGTGGTCTATACAGCGGAGGTCTGTTCTTGCTGTTCTATTACAGAAGTCTGGAGTTAGACAGTCCAAAGCTAGTAGGGTGGCTCTACAAAGTTGTTAGGGATTCGGGCACCTTCCACTCCCTGCAGTGTGGACCTCATGTTTCTGAAGCAAGATGGCTGCTGGAGCTCCATCCATCACATTAATATACCAAGCAGCAAGGCTGGAGGGAGAAAAACAGTATGACCTCCCTCAAAAAGATTTTCCCAGAACTTCCACATATTTTTGCTTCTGTCTCCTTGGCTAGAACTTTGTCACATGGCTACACCTAGCTCCAGCCGCAAGGGAGGCTGGGAACTGGGATATTTTAGCTGAGCAATAGTCTGACCAACGAAAAATCGAGGTCTTGTTCCTGAGCATGAAGAGAAAAGTGTGTTTGGGAAGAGACCAGCACAGACTGCAAACGTCGTATATTTTCTTTCTCTTTGGTTACTGAAACATCTTTTAATGGTACTTCGAGGTTCATGTGTCTGAAGCTCTGACTCAAGGTAGAGGCCATTTCAGAAGCCAGAATATAAGTAAAGAGATCCTGAAAAATGATACCAATATAATTTTTCTATTATAGATAGTTGACAGTTTTGGTTGCTGTGGTAAATTTTTCTTTCCAGGATTTAAACCCACTGTCACTCCTTTTAAAAATTACTCGGAAAGACCTCTATTCTCTTATTTTTTAAATGCTGGGCTTGACACAGGTCTACACAGGTTCTGTCATAATACTTGTAGCATTGCCCGAAAACTCTCTAGCTATTGAATTTGCAGGGATACCACCAGGTCTGCCAGAATGAGGGGAGTGAAACCCCAAAAGAAGGAGATCCAGTCAGCTCTTGAGTACTGGGTGATTGACAAGGTGGAACAGGGGAGCTCCGGAGCTGAAGCTGGCAGGGAGTGTCCACTGCTGAGTACTTGTCAGTGACACTAAGGAACAAGTGTATACCGCACCTGGTTTTTAAAGTTTTACCTTCTATCAGAATTGCTGGTGGACAGGGAAAGAAGATGCAGCAGGGAAAGATAATAACCGTTTACGGTTTTTATACTACAGCCTTCACCTGCAGAAAACACTGTGACATCTCTTGTTTTTTTAATTCAAAAGCCTCTTTCTCTTAAAAAAAAAAAAAAAAGTATTAAACAGGAAAGTATCCCAGAAGAGTTTGAGACCACCCAAAGGCCACCACCAAAAAGTTAGAATGCCAACTTTACAGTTTATTTTTCTGTTACATATTCATTATTTTTATAATCAGAGGCAAACATTTTAAGTAAAGTTTTCATCCACAAGAAAAAAACCCTGAAAATCACCGTCACATACAGCACTGCATAGTGAGGAAGGGGCATGGTGGCCTTGGTTCTGATGCTAAGTTCTCCATGGGACCTGGAGTGAGCAGGTTTTCTTTCTCTTTGGTTACTGAAACATCTTTTAGTGGTACTTCGAGGTTCATGTGTCTGAAGCTCTGACTCAAGGTAGAGGCCATTTCAGAAGCCAGAATATAAGTAAAGAGATCCTGAAAAATGATACCAATATAATTTTTCTATTATAGATAGAATAGAACAATAGAACAGCAATTTTTCTATTATAGATAGAATCTATAAATCTCTGGGTTTCAGTCCTCACTCGCAGATGTGGAAGTGAGAGATGCCACATGCCGAGGACCTTTCCTCCACTCAGACATCTGTGGTTATGACAGTTGACACCGTCTGCAAAACTTGGGGGCATCACAGAGCTGGCGTCTAGTCCAGATGGTTCTTAGTTTGGAGCTCATAGATAGATTCCGGGGTGTGTCATCATCTTAATTAGGCGGAACACATGTGTAAGCACCAACTCACCAAGAGTTCCTCTAGGAGAGGGGCCCATCACATTCATGAGATTCTTAAGGAATCTTCAAGTTAAGAACAACTGAGGGGCTTCCCTGGTGGCACAGTGGTTAAGAATCCGCCTGCCAATGCAGGGGACACGGGTTTGAGCCCTGGTCCGGGACGATCCCACATGCCGCGGAGCAACTAAGCCCGTGAGCCACAACTACTGAGCCTGTGCTCTAGAGCCCACGAGCCACAACTACTGAAGCCTGCGCACCGGGAGCCCATGCTGCGCAACAAGAGAAGCCACCGCAGTGAGAAGCCCACGCACCGCAACAAAGAGTAGCCCCCGCTCGCGGCAACTAGAGAAAGCCCATGCGCAGCAACGAAGACCCAACACAGCCAAAAATAAATAAAATAAAATTAATTTATTTTTTTAAAAAAAGGAAAAACTGATCAATTCGTCTTTGATAGATAGGCATCTTCCATCCAGGGAAGCAAAGGGACTTGCCCCACAAGCACATCTGATGGATCCTTTGGCAATCCGGAGTGCTGGTGTTATCGTCTCTCATCCCAGGGCTGTCCTCCATAGGATGTGAGCCAGCCTGGACCCCTCTGCCCTGTACTGTGACGGAAATAACCACTCTGTGTGTCTCCCCATCTGGCCCAGTTCATGAGGTCAGTATGGAGTATATAGTCTCCTCTGTCAGCTTTTCCCCCGAATTCTCCCCCAACCCCTGCAGGCAGCCCTTTCCCCCAGAAGTAGGAGGGGAGATGGATGAGAGAGGAAGCAAGTCTAGGCTCTCATAGTTGGGATCCTTGTTTCTGCTCCTATATATCTTAAAGAACATGTCCGCTCTCCATGTATTTCATCCTTCCTGTCAGAGGTGAGGTGGGGTCCTCTCCCAAGACCAGACATAATAGCATAGCAGACCACAGTGTCTGTCACTAAAGGAACATTCTCAGATTGACAGTTCAGAGGCAGAAGGTGCAACCCAGCTATGTAAGGGAGTGAATCTGTGTCCCTCTCCCCACGCTGGGAGCAAAACTGCCTCCAAAAATTTGTACAATGGGAACACTGTGGTATTTGTGCTGAGAATTCATCACAGAAACCCTGTATCTGAAACCCAAAGTGACCTTTTCTGAGCGGCCCTAGCCCTACATGAGAAGGCAAATACCAGATTGCTTGACATTTCCTTTTTTAAATTTCAAGTGTTCCTGATTTCAATTCGGCTGTTGATCTGTTGGTTTGCAGCCCCGATGCAGTTAAGTGAAGTCACAGTCACTGCTGTGATAGTCTCACAAACAACCGCTTTGAAACCCTAGCCCCTGTCCTATGTCTCCTTCTTACCTAGTCACCCTCCCCCAAGCCTCCCAGCCTCCACGCAGCGTGGAGGGGCAGGTTGCAGAAAAGAGCATCTTTCTAAACCTGAAATTAAAATCTTCAAAGTGGAGCTGTGTGCCGCTGCACTGTGTCCATCTTGAAAGATCAAATTTATTTACTCCTTACTTTACGTCCTCTTGGCAGAAGCTATACAGAAACCCTATAAAGAGGGAGGGTTTGCTCTGATTCGCATCACTGACCGAAGTGTCATGTGGAATTCAGCTCAGGGATGGTCTGAGCTCCACCTGGGATTGACAGTGAAGACAGCGAAGTAGTGACTCAGAGGGCAAGGAAGGCTGGAAGGTGCTGCTCCAGGAGCTGTGGTTGAACAGATATTAAGGATGGTCCCAGCCATCCACCTGCAAAGCCACAGCGGGCACATGTGTGGTAGGCATGTGTGCATCCCAGGCTCCACGTGCAGAACCTGCAAGCTGAACGGGTTGAGATCCTGGAAGTGCGTGATACGCTTGTTAATCTGCTGAAGAACGTTCTTTCTTGCTCCACTTACCCTGAGAGAGTTGGCTGGGGAAAGGTATAGCGATGGATTCTTGGTTTCTCTCGCCATAGCATAATTTGTCAGAGTTCCGGTTCTGCTTCTGAGAGGCCTGCTTGCACAGAAGCATCATCTGTTCAATCTAGTCTGTCTGGGGGACAATGAGGAAGGAGGAGCTGGCAAGAAAATTAAGGCGTCAACTTGAGGAGGAGAAGATTGGAAACAATGAGCTCTCCCATTTTTTTTTCTTAATACTCAGCCCTTTGGTCTGTCTGGACATGCGGCAGTATGGGTGATTGAATTGAAAAAAAATGAATTGCCCCATTCAACGTGCATATTTTCCCAAAGGTAAAAGCTAATTTGGTCCTGCCTTTTCCTTGCTTCTTGAGAATCAGGCAGTCCACACCAGCTCTTAATCTCATCCTTGCTGAGTAACTCGGAGAAAGCCCTTAGAATGAGCAGCTTTCCTCTCTATTTTTATTAGACAATCCAAAATTAGGTCCTACTGCGTACACATAATAGTGTTCTCCCTGTTACATTGAGGGTGACCAGATAATCCAGCTTGCCTGTGACACACCTGATTTCTGTCCATTGTCCCCTGAGATTAATATCACCCAAGGTGTCCCATTGTAGATGATACCTATTTTATGTGATCACACTAATTACAGGAAACGAAGGGAAGGAAATGAGTTTCTGCCGAAGGGTCTAACCTTGTGCTCCTTTCTTCCCGTCACTGCAGCTTCACTTGGCAGCCCTGGCATCACTCAAGGGAGATATAGTGGAGCTTAATAAACGTCTGCAGCAAACGGAGCGGGAACGGGACCTTCTGGAAAAGAAATTGGCCAAGGCACAGGTAAGGGATCTGGAAAGGTTGTTTTTAGTTTATTTTTTAAGATGAAACAGATATAGAAATCTCCACAAAAAAAATGATGGTTTGATGAGCAGACCTCCTCATGACCACTGTCCAGGTCAAGAATTAGAACCTGACAGTCATCCCAGAAGTCCCTCCTTATGTCCCATCCCAGTCCCACTTTTCCTCCCCACATGACTTTTATAGTCATATTTCCTGTTTCTTTACGGTTTATCGCTGGAGTTTGTATGTCCCTAGACAATGGAGTTTTGTCTTGGCTGTTTAAAAATTATGTGTTTCCTTTGAATCTCTTAATCCACGGGTTTTCCCTCCGTTCTTTATTGGCTTTATACTTAGTCTTTTTTTTTTTTTTTTTTTTGCGGTACGCAGGCCTGTCACTGTTGTGGCCTCTCCCGTTGCGGAGCACAGTCTCCAGATGCGCAGGCTCAGCGGCCATGGCTCACGGGCCCAGCCGCTCCGCGGCATGTGGGATCTTCCCGAACCGGGGCACGAATCCGTGTCCCCTCCATCGGCAGGCGGACTCTCAACCACTGTGCCACCAGGGAAGCCCCCTATACTTAGTCTTTTAAAAGCTGGCCATTTGACCTATGGAGTTTCCCACAGTCCAGATGTTGCTGATGGTTCACCCATGGTGCAGTTCAGCACGTTCCTCTGTCCCCTGTATTTCCTGCAGAATGGCCCTGGATCCAGAGGACCAGTCAGATTCATGTCCAGTCCCTCTGGCAAGACTGTAGAGGGTATTTGTTTTTCCACTGGGAAGCACATAGTATCTGGTTGTCTTGCCTTCTTAGATGTTACGTTAGCAGCTATCTTGATACTCAATGCCCAAGTTCACTGTTTCATCAAGACTTTACAAAATCATGATAGTTTAGTTCTACCATTTCTTTCTCAGTTATTAATTGAAGTGCTTTTATAGAGACATTTCCCATCATCTATGATTTATTGAAACAATGGTATAGTTCACAGAGGAAAAGCAGAATCATTGCTTAATTCTTATGATTTATTTAACATTTTTCAAGATAATGAATTATTTATGATCCTCTGAAAGTGCCCAATTATTTTTTAAAATATTATGAACTTAGGGATTTAAACATATTTGGGTTTCAGTCCTTTGTAATTATTTTCTTTGTAGAAACTCAAAGTATACTATTTTTGGCCAGTAAGAACCTCTTCAGGTTGGCTCCTGAGTCTTTTGACATGAGCCTAGTACTTCCTCCAGGCTCATCTAGTACATTTCTCACTCCAAAACTGGAATTAAGCATTCTCCATGTAGCCTTGGTTTTTCTCTGTAGAAAATGGTATTTCAAGACTGCAATCTGGGTGCTAAGGGTGCTTATTGCTTCTAGTTTGGTCATTATTTTTAGGTCTCTTTTATAAACATAGCCAGGAAATTCTTTATTTATTTATTTATTTATTTATTTATTTATCTACATGTATGTATTTATACATTTTAAGATAAAATACCTTAGGAGCTCATAATAATTTCTCAATTTAAATTCAGACTACAGTGTTCTTTTACTTAGCTTTTGTATTTTATTTGTATATCCTTTCTTTCACACTAAAAATCTTGGTTCTGAAGTTTACAGAGGATGATTGGATAAGAATATTACATAATTACTCGTTTGCTTCATCCCATATTATATACAATCAGTCTCAAAATAATAACATTAATACTATCATAACAAATACAGTTACTGAGAAGAATTTTTTAAAGTTTTTTTTTTCATTATGCTTTCCTCATTCCCCCAGTTTTTTACAACTGTACTATATCCACACAGCCTGACCCCATGGCCATTACATCTTAGACTTTCTCCTTTTAGTTCTCATTTAGTCTTCTACAAGTAAATTATATATTTCATATTTACCATGGTCTTCATGTCAATGTCCCTCTGTTTGTTTGTTTAATGCCTGAAGCTATTTTCTAGTAGATTTCCTCAGGGAGGACTCATGGGAATAATTTTCACCAGCTTTCTGCTTGTTAATTACAATGTGTCTCTGCCCTTCATACTTGAAAGGCATCCTTGCTGGCTATAAAACCCTTGACTCATCTTTTCTTTACTTGAATATGTTTCTTTATTCTATTTTGGCATAGAGTGTTGCTCTCAAAGTCTGTTAATAATACAACTTTCTCTCTCTCTCTCTCTTTCTTCCTCCCTTCTTTACTTCCTTCCTTCCAGTAATTTTACTAGAGTAACTCTTAATCATTCTGGTTTGATATTCTCATGTTTGCTGTGTTTTCTTTTGATTATATTTTGTAATCTTTTTTTAATTTCAGAGAAGTTTTTTCTAATTATAGTGTTTAATATTAGTTTTGTTCCCTTGCCTTTTCTTTTTCTTCAAGGATGCTTATTATTTATATCTTAGATCTTCTTTGCCTGTCTTCAGTATCTGTCACTATCTCACATCCTTTATATCTCTCCCTTTTTACCTTGTTTTTCCTGTTCTCCATCTTCTGTTTTTCTTAGACCTTATATGTTGTATTTATCCCCTCCTGTGTGCCTTCTGGCTTAGTCATTTATTTCTGCATTTTTATTTTATTTCTTTTGTGTGTGTGTTCTATTACCTTCTGTCTGAGTTTTTCTAATTTTGAATTATGTTCTTCCATGTTTTATGTCATTTCATCTTTTAAAAGTCTTTTAGCTTATTTTGAAATAGTAGTCTATTGTTTGGGACTTTTTGTGGGGAGAGGGGTTCTCTATTTTGTGGCATGCTTTTGTGGTTCATAGGGATGTTATTCTCTTTTTTTCATTCTTCTTTCTTGTAACTTTATGTGGGATTTGCCCTCAATACGGTTCTGTTTTTCATTTTTATGTGAAAAATAGTTTCTTTGAACTTTTAGGAGGCAGAGTTGAACTTGGCCTTTTTAAGTTCACAGAGCTTCCTTGTATTCACGAATATGGCAACCTGCTTTCCGACACTTCCTGGCTCTGTTCCCCTCACCTGCTTCTGTCTTGATCTGTTCTTTCCTTTGTCTCTATTACCCCATCCTGTTCAATTTTGATCCTACTCCCAGCAGTTTCTCCTCCTGGCAGAGAGTCCTAGGGCCAGTCTTGAAAGTTCACAGGGAGTAGCTGCCTTAGTGCCTTCAGATCTTACTGTGGGCCCCTTGCTCACTCACTCTTGGCTCAGGCAAAACCCCTCCCAGTTGGCCCTCTTCACTTTCCTGTGTATACTTACTGGCTGTTCTGGGTTTTTCCAGTTCTCGGGTCCCTCAGTCTTGTTTCTTCCCTCTGCTTCTGCCCACACAGACACCCTTTAGGTCTTGTGGATGCTGTTGGTTTTTCCCTACCTGTTTCTGTTTTGTTGTTCAGGAGGATACCTTATCTCTAAGCACTTGGTTTTGATGTGTAGGTTCTCTATATTTGTGTGGGAATTCAGAGAGATTACAAGAATGAGGCTGCCACAGTCATCGGTCTAGAATGACCTATGGCAGGTTTTGAAAACTCATGTTTCATAATCTTAGACTGTTTGAGTAGAGAGGAAAGACCCTTTGTACTTGAGATCATCTACTTCCACATTTGACAGGCAACCCAGAGAGGTTAACTTGCTTACCCCAGGTCAAATGAGCAGCCAGCCCCAGAGCCAAGACAAGGCTACCAGTGTTCTTTCCTCATACAGGATGTTAGAGACAGAAATTTTCAATTTTTACTTGGATGAAAACTTTATATTTTCCTTCTGATTATAAAAGTAACAAAAATGTGATAGAAAAAACTGGAAAGACAGCATTATAATATTTATAGTGGACTCTGGTGAATTAAAACTTTTTAAAATGCTTTGTTGTTGTTTCTTAAGGTGTTTTTAGTTTTTTGAGAAAGTAGCTGTTTTTGCATTAAAGAAAAAATAGAATGGTGTTAAGCTGGTGTAAAGCCAGCCATTGTTAATAGTCCTTACTGGTGAGAATTTTTTTTTTTAGGAAAAAGAAATTGTGAGTGCTTTTAACTGGAAGCTGGCATGTACCCCAGTCTTGGATTTTAAAAGATGACCAGGAAGGTTTTTGTTAAAATTTAAGGCTCAAAGACAGAGCAGCTTATGCAGAGGATGATAAGAGGAGAATAGGAAACTTTTTGTCTGCTGTGTCAGGGATTGATTCAGCTCCCTTTTGATTTAACTTATGGTCAAGATAATATCATGTGATAGTTTTGTTGCCTGGTTTTACCCCTGATGGTTACATCATAGTACCATTAGTTGACTCTCTTGCTTGTATACTTACAGTAAATATACTTAAAAATTACTCTTCCTTTCACTGGAAATGTCTTTCCAGTTCAGATACTGGGACCCAGGAAAGAACATGAAAAAAAAGGTTAGTTTTGCCAGGCTTATACCTTTTATAAAGATGAGATTTATGCGAGAAAAATTAAGAACAAGGAAGTGTCTGTGCCGTGCTTTCTCTGTTACATGCCTTGGTAAGTGATTCGTATTTGAGGATTTACCAGATGGTGGAAGAGCAAGTTTGTGTATAAATGTATAGTCTGTGGCTTTAGTAAGTTTTACCAGCTCTCTAAATATTACAGAGCTATGATTAAAATGTAAAGTATAAATGGTGCTTTTGTTCATCAGAAATAATCAAAGAGAGCTTCATAATCTGTTGAGTAATTATTAATGGTGATACTAGAACTAGTTGAATAAAAGAAGGCTCATTATACATGGGCAAAAGTCAGTTAGAACTAGTTGAATAAAAGAAGGCTCTTTATACATGGGCAAAAGTCAGTGGAGTTTTAATAGTGATGGGAAAGGAAGAGCTAAGTAAAGGACCCCCAATACCAATGTGATAGGGAAGGCAAAGTGCTTCTGTATTTGTATCCTATTGCTGTGTAACAAATTGCCCCAAACTTACTGGCTTAAAACAACACACATTTATTATCTTACACATTTATTATCTCCTGTGCATCAGGATCCCAGGCATGGCTTAACTAGGTCCTCTGCAAGTTTGCAGTCAAGGTGTGGACAGAGCTGCACTCTCGTCTGGACATTCAACAGGGAAAGAGTTCATCTCCAGGCTCACTCACGTCATTAGCAGAATTTCTCTGTGGTTGTAGAACTCATGGCAGCTTGCTTCCTCAAAGCCAGCAATGGAGAGAAAGATTCTGGAATAAATCTTCTGGCAAGACAGTCTTATATAATGTAATGCAATTATGGGAGAGACATCCCATCACATTTGCCACATTGTGTTAGTTAAAGGCAGTCACACAGTCCCACCCAGATTCAGTGAGATGGTAATCACACAAAGGAGACACAGGGATCATATGGTCACCTTAGAGTCTGTCCATCACAGCTTCCTGGGGGATCTGATTAACAGTGCCACTATTAGCATACAATAGTGATGATCACCACACTTCTTTAGCTCTGTTTTGTGCCAGGAAGTATAGCAAGCATTCCGCATGCTTTATCTCACTGAGTTCTCATAATGACCTGTGATGAGAAAACCTTAACTTTCCCATCTACAAATGAAGAAATTGTGAGATTTAGGGAATTTGAATATCTTGCCTGAGATTATGGAGCTAGAAAGCACCTAAAGTCAGGGTATGAATCTAGGTTTCGTGGGAATCCATAGCTGTACTAATCCTGTATTGCTTTTTAAGCTGCCCAGGCTGCCCTGGGGATCTCAAACAGGGTGGGGAATAGGGCACAGGTTAATTTGGTTTAAATATCTACCCTCCCAAATCAAACAGGTGCTCAGACCCACGCATGTGATTTGTACCAACACTAAACACCTTCTTGGGGAACAGCCTGGTGAGAAAGTGGCGAAGGTTATATACGGTACTGATTTGATGCTTTCAGCATATTTTCTTTGTGTTTAATACCAACAATTATTTTCAGTAACTGCATTTTTTAAAAGTACTACAGAAGGAGATATATCAAAACAAGCTTCTGAGCCACTTTGAAATTGGTCAGTAGTAATACAGTACACCTTCTATTTCTAAGCTCTCTATCTTTAGATAGCAAGTGTTCTGAATTTTCTACTGCTTGACTTTTAGGAAGAAGACAAATATAGTTTTCATTAAATGTAATGGAGAGAGAGTTTTCTTTACTCTTTCTCTTGTATGAGATACTTACAGAGGTAGTATGGATGCCTTCTCTTTGCCAGGATCTCCCTCCCCCCATTCCTTCCTTATTTGTTTATACTCTTTGGTACTCTGCGCTAGCTGTTTTGTTTTGTCAATGACAGTTTCCATTTGTGGATGACAGTTTCCATTTGTGCTGAGCCTCTTTGTTTAGTTGCCTTGGTTCCCCACCCTACCCCTCAGGAGAACCTGGGCAAGGACTTTGAATGAGGGTAGAAATATCCTGAGTGGTATTACTTGTGATCAAGCCAGTGTGACCCTGAGAAAGTAGCGTAACTTCTTAGCGTATTTTATTTTATTTTAATTTATTTATTTTTCAGTACGCGGGCCTCTCACTGTTGTGGCCTCTCCCGCTGCGGAGCACAGGCTCCGGACGCGCAGGCTCAGCGGCCATGGCTCACGGGCCCAGCCGCTCCGCGGCACGTGGGATCTTCCCGGACCCGGGCACGAACCCGCGGCCCCTGCATCGGCAGGCGGATTCTCAACCACTGCGCCACCAGGGAAGCCCTTAGCGTATTTTAAAAGGGAGCGGTGCCGACCCTCTTCCCACGATGGTTGAGAGGGTTAACGAATGAATGATGCCATTGCATTTTTCAAGAATGGAGTTTATAATACCCTTAGGTTTGACAGCTGAGACTAATGTGATGATTAAAGATCAGTGGCCTCTGTGGAATAAGATAAAACCCAGTGAAGAACATTAACAAAACCATAAAGCTTCTTAGCATCACCGCATTACACAGGGTTTTTCCAACAAGGGCTCAAGTTCTCAGGCCAGTCTGTCTCTAGGCTGACTCACAGCTTTATCCCTGGATTGCACCAGTTGCAGAGATGAGCCTAAAGGGTTTTATTCTTAGTGGTTGTAATGATGATATTGCTTGCTTTTATTGAACATTTTTGCGTATAGGCTGTTTCACCCATTTATGTGGCTAGAGACAAGTATTTATATAGATTTTAAATTTGCTTCATCATCATGATAGGAGAGCGGAAACCTAGAGAAAAAGCTCAGGGTATGTATTAAGCTCCAGATGAAATTCAGGAAAAGCAAAATTCCATCCTATCTAATCCCAATCTTTTTTTTTTTTTTCTTTGCCCTTCAAACTGAAAGTCGGTAGTTGCAGGAGAAATCCAGCTTCCTAATGATACTGACCTCCAGAAATTCATGGCAGGCAAGATGCTGCAAGCCTAGGCTTTCTGGCTTTGCTGTACTGTAGGATCAGTCAAAAATGCAATATAGGTTGGAGGACCCTGGGTAAAATTCTCTGTAATAATAGAAGAAGAAAAAAAAAGAGCAGTAGCATGTTGTTTAAGACCATTTCTTATTTTGCTCAGCTGAAATTATGTGAGATGTTTCTATACAGTAAGGAGGCGAAAGTAATCCCTCATCTGCAAGTTTTGCTAGAAGAAGCCGCCATTGCTTTCTGTTCAGAAAGTTGTTGCTGAGTAATTGACTTTGGTAGCTAAAGCTGGCTTGATGAGAGCTGGAGGGACTTAGAATTCCCTGCTTTATACCCCCTGATGTCTACTTTTCTATTTCCGGTGCTCCCAGGGAGTTGAGGAGAGAGCTCTTTGGGTTTCCTAACTCTCCTCTGGTATTGTAAGGCATAATGTTCATGTTTCCTGGAGTTCACCAGAGGTGGTTCAGGGTAAGAGACCAAGGGGGGATCACTCTGCTACCACTTGAGGTCTTTAGGCAAATGGTAAGGAGGAGCTAAGCCCACGGCTCAGGGAGCTGGAAGGGAGTAGAGGCGAGAAGGCTGTGGCTACAACAGCCTCAACCCCTTGATGGCGTACACAGGACTCAGGACTTTGCAGAGCATTCCGTTTGCTATCTGGGTTTTAATAAATAGTCCCTGTGCGTTTGCTCTGTTTTCATCTATAAAGTGGTTGTATCGTCGGGATATGCAATGATAACAAATAACCCCAAATGTTCAGTGGCTTAAATTATCGAAGGTTTATGTTTTGGCTTCTTGCTGGGAGCTCACTGGGACTGGCAGGAAACTCTGCTGCATTGTCCTCACCCAGCCTCCCGAGTTGATAGCCTCTACCGTCCGGAGTGTTGCCCAGAGGAAGAGAATATGGGAAAGCCTACAGAAGCACTTAAAGGCTTCTAGGCAAAAATGGTGTATATTCACTCATATCTTGCTGGACAAGCAAGTCACATGGCCTTATTCAGCTTCATGGGGGAGGAGAAATATTCCTCCACGTGCATGGATGGAGGTGAATCAGAGTCTTGGTAAACGCCCCTGCAGGCAGCCACCAGCGTGCTGATGCTTATGTGATGTGCATCCCTTATGGTGGTCCTGGCGGTGCCCCACATACATAAGAAAATACTGGAGAAAAAATGAACACCGTTTGAAAAGAGATCTTGTTAATGGATTATGAAAAAGTGGATGTCTTTTTATCATTCTTTAAATTTTTCTATAATGTACTTAAACTGAAAAATTTGTGCAAACGTTAAGTAGTAGTCATAGGAGTAATTCTCTTTTTCCTGTCTGGTTGTCATTGTTATATTACCTCTTAAATGAGGCTTTACTGGAATACCTGCCCATAAGTGACTCATATGGAGGTGCAATATACAGCTTGACCTAGCCTGCATCCTTGTGAAACAGAATACCCCAAATCACATAGCCTCCTGGGTTAAAAAACGCTCTCGGAAACTCGGGTTAGTGAGAGGCACGGGCAGTGTGATACTTGAACAGGGCCTCATTTTAACAGGCCAGTCCTGCTTGTGTGGGAGGCCGCCAGGGCAGGAAGGCACTGATTGCTCACGGATTGGCTTTGTCTGTCCTGGGTGCTCCCCACTCATCTGCCACTTTTAACACACTGATGTGCCCCATTCCTGGGCTTGGTCTTGTGCAGTTGAATGGGAGCTGTTTAACAAGAGTGTTTTTTTGAGTTCTTTTGTCTCCTGCAGGTGTTGACTTGTTTCGTCCTGCACTGTTGCCCTTGTGGGAATTGATGCACTTCTCCCGACACCACAGCTTGGAAAAGCTCAAGGGATTTTTGTCATTCAGCTTGGAGAGCAGCGCTTCCGCTCATCTTTGGCTGGGCTTGATGTGTGTGCATGGAATGGGTGAAGCGTGTTTAATGAGATACCTCAAGGGGATTTTGATTTTTTTTTTAATTTATTTATTTTTGGCTGCATTGGGTCTTCATTGATGCGCTGGCTTTCTCTAGTTGCGGCGAGCAGGGGCCACCCCTCGTTGCTGCACGTGGGCTTCCCATCGCGGTGGCCTCCCTTGTTTCAGAGCACGGGCTCTAGGTGTGCGGGCCTAGTAGCCATGGCGAGTGGGCTCAGCAGTTGTGGCCTGCGGGCTCCAGAGTGCAGGCTCAGCAGTTGTGGCGCACAGGCCTAGCTGCTCCGAGGCACGTGGGATCCTCCCAGACCGGGGCACGAACCCGTGTTCCCTGCATTGGCAGGCGGACTCTCAACCACTGCACCACCAGGGAAGCCCGGGATTTTGATTTGTAACATCAAATCAACTATGAGCTATATCCTGAGCTATGTCTTCTCAGTCATTCATTCATCTGGAGGCTAGGAGTTTCGATAATTATTTTCCAGTATTCTCTTTTCACTGGGAGAAGACTCTCCAGGGCACCATTCTATCATCTCTTCTTCCCCCCCACCCCTCCAATTCTGTCCATGTTTCTTATGCACCAGCAGAGAAGTCTGCTTGGAAGCTGCGACCGCATTTCCCTTCAAGGTAGGTGTCATAGTGACCCTCCCTATGGCACCTAGCACCGTATCATAGTTTAGGAAATCAAGATATATCTATAATTTTAGAGGAAGTATTAAATTATAGAGGCTTTCCACCATTGTGAAAAAACATACATATGGAAAAATATAGGAATGTAACCTCTGCCTTCAGCTGAGAAATTTTTTCCTCTAAGATGTTCTTGTTGCTACTCCCAGATGAACTCCTAAGTTCCAAATAGACATTATGAATCTTTTTTATCCTTTCACCTGCAAGCGCTGTTCTGTCTGACTGAATTATCGGGCTTCCTGTTGAGTCTTGTTCATACTCATTACCCTCCAGGCGGACTTTCCAGTTAGAGGCAGGGGGAAGATGGTACGACACCAGCTCTCATGCTCTCGTTATCTGGATACCAACCATCTGATCTCCCTGCAAGCCGGGCAGCCCCACAGGAGCTCACCTCTCAGATCGCTCCTAACAGCCAACAGGGGCACCTAGAGTGGGCTTGGTGGTTACCGGTTGATCCTGTGCCTTTTTCTTGAATAAACACTTACGCATCTTCATTTTTAAGTGGATTTGCAGTTTCTTGTCTGCCTTGGTGGTGGTGGCGGCCTGTTGACCTGTAAAGACTGAAGGAGGAGGAATAAGTGGGGAATTTCAGGGAGAGTGAGAGCTCGTGGAGTTTGTAAGGGGAAGCGTTTCACAGCAGTTTATAGCCCTAGAGAACTGAATATGGGAAACCCCAGAGCAGGAACCAGCAAGATGACAAAGTAGTAGGAGTCATGGCATCCACAAGATCAAGGTCAGAGCGGGCATTATCTCATAACTATTGTAAGGTCTGGAACTGGTGACCTTCATGAGAGCGTCAGCTACATACGCACATACGCATACTACACACATGTGCACACACACACTCACATACACAATTTGAAGATGGGAAAAAAGACCAGTAATAAAAGCTCATAGATATTCTGCGAGGATGGAGAGAAGCAGTATTCTGCTTATGGAGAGAAATAAGAAGCATTTTCATTTGCTGACAGGTGCTATCTGTAAGACACTGTCATTTTGTGGACTTCTGTTGTTCCTCTTAAAGTGTGATGGATCACAGGTGAAAAGGCATAACTTCCTGGGAAGAGTATTTATGTCCTGTCAGGGTTTTATTCTGGTTAGGAAGGCTTCCATGTAGATGGGACTTTCACTTGTCCTTCCACCTGGCCTCTGTTTCCACTTACTTTCTGTGTGTTGGACCTTGAGTGGAGGTTATTTGATGTTTTGGGTTGTCACTAAGAACAGAAGTTCACATCACTGTTTCTCTGAAAGTCACCATCTCACAAAAGTCTGTGGTACAGGTTCCTCTCCAGTCTTATTTCTGGAGCTCTGAGCAGCACCCAGGAAGTTACTACATTCATAGTGATCAAGCTGTTGTTCATAGGTATGGTCCCTGCCATGATTTATACCAACGTATTTATCATACTTTGCTGAGTACTTCTGTTTCAGGTAGCAGTCTGTTTTGAAGGCTTTGTGTCCCTGCCCAGTAGCTTCTGGGTTACACCATTGGAAGCCTGGCAGATTTAGGGACGGGGAGGACATTGGACGTGGTGGGTGAGAAGTCTTACCTTGCCCGCCTGCCCCCAGCCCTGAAAGTGCAAAGCTGGCAAGTACGTGTGGCTCTTGGCATTAGAAAAACCTTGCGGAAAATGAAGTTAAAATTCCTCTGCTGGACAGGAAATTAATCAGGACTGAACTGAACGCAGTAGACAGGGGCAGAAGCTTGACTCCTTGTTCTATCACTGACTAGTGTTTTATTTTTATGTAAATGAGATTAAATGTACAATGACTGGTTGGGGATTGAGGAGGAGGGAGAGAAGTGAAGGAGATGAACAGGTTCCTTAGGATTTAAACTCAAGATGCAAACATGTTTTTATAGCATCTGCTGCTTCTTAATCCTTCAAATGCTGAGCAAGGGAAGCTCCTTGGCTTCTTGAAACGCAGCGGTTTATTCGTCCCATCGCACGCCTAGGTCACCCACAGTGAACCAGGCTGTGTGCCAGGTGCTAGGGCTAGGTCATGAAAACACCCAGCCCCTGCCTTCCCGGAGTTTATAGTCTAGTAGGAAAGGATATTGGAAAACATTATGTGTGCAGATAACCAGCCAGATAAGAAATGGTGTCATACAATTTAGGATTATTTGATTGAAAAGTGGCTGAAACATACCCTAGCAAACTTCAGCAAAAAAGGAATGAATTGGTAAAAAGGAAAAAATGAGCAGCCATAAAAGAACCTGGGGGGCTTCCCCCAAGTGGCGCAGTGGTTGAGAGTCCGCCTGCCGATGCAGGGGACGCGGGTTCGTGCCCAGGTCCGGGAGGATCCCACATGCCGCAGAGCGGCTGGGGCCCGTGAGCCATGGCCACTGAGCCTGTGCGTCCGGAGCCTGTGCTCCGCAACGGGAGAGGCCACAACAGTGAGAGGCCCGCGTACCGCAAAAAAAAAAAAAAAAAAAAAAAGAACTTGGGAAGAAAGCAGCTCTGGGGATAGAGGTAGCAGGAACTGGAGGGCAGTCTCATCAGGACCCTCAGTCAAGTGAATTGACAGCATGCAACTTTAGATCCATTCACTCAAGATTCAGATTCCAAAAAAAAGGTATCTGCCCACTCTGTGGCTGAGGAAAAACAGGAGGTGTGAATAGTGTGCTATAGCAGAGGGACCTTTTCCCAGAGAGCAAATGAGAGCTAGAAAGGTAAAGACTCAGATGTCCACCAGGGGCTTTGTGAAGTTCAGCTATTGTCGGGTCTTCTGGGCTTCATGGCCAATGCGCAGGTGTATGTTTATTTGGGGCATACTCAACATTGAGGTTGTAATGGTTTGAGGCCGTAAAACTTAGAATCACTCACCTGTAGGTGTGTCAACTCATTGGCACTTCTGTCTTGTTCTCTCGATCCCAGTGTGAGCAGTCCCACCTCATGAGAGAGCATGAGGACGTCCAGGAGCGAACGACGCTTCGGTACGAGGAACGCATCACCGAACTCCACAGCATCATCGCTGAGCTCAATAAGAAGATAGACCGTTTGCAAGGCACCACCATCAGGTAGTCAGCTCCAAGTCAAGGCTCACTCTCTGCCCGTCCGGGTGGTAACTTGGGTTTCGGACTTGAAGTCACCCCTATGAATCATAACAGTGTTTTACGTGTAACTAATATTTTTACAGTTGATAAGTATTTTATCTTTACTTTGTTAACCATCTGCTTTCCCGTCCCTTATTCTGTTCTGACCTTGAGCCTCATGGTAACCCTGAAAGGTAGACAGGGTGGGAGTTGTAATCCTCAGTTGACTGATAAGGGGAGGATGAGTGAGTTGCTTTATCAACAGGTTCTAAATGGAGCCTCTTCTGTCTTAGGGACCAGCATCTGTACCAGCCCTTTTATTCACCAGGTCTGTTCTAGATATACAAACTCAGTGCATCCCTTGGGGATTTTGAGAGATTTATGAACGTGGCTTTTAACTAAACATCACGTATGCTTCTAGATAATCTAAAAAATTTTTGAGCTCACTGGAAGTTGACTTACCAACATTGGCGTAGCCTCGTACAAGCTCCTAAGGCGGCCAGTTGGGGAGGAGCAAGATTTGATCTATCACGTTATTGGTGAAAAGGCTGGGGCTTAAAAATGTTAAGTGACTACTTTGAAGTTACCCTTAAGAGAGGGCAGATAGAGGTGGAGTTAGAACCCGCAATATCTCTGCCTTTACTCAGTTTTCTTTCCATAAAAGTGATTGTTGGGGATTCTGCCTTCCTTGCTCATCAATCAGCTGGCCCCTAAGTCTCCTGCACACAGCACTTAGTTGGTGTGTCTGCGCTGCTGTCCACAAGAGGGGTTTGCTTAAGTGACTTACTGAGCCAAGGAAGAGAACTTTTATCTTCCTGCCCATTCTCAGGCAATAGCCCTCAGGAAAACAAATGGTTGGCATCTACTTTTATGGAGAAAGAGCGCTTTGCACTCTGCCTGTTTGTATAGGCCTCAATTAAAACAGTTTTAGAGGCAGCTTCTTTAAACTCTCTCTCTGGAAGTCCTGGGTTAGAAGAAACTTTGGATGCATTTTGTTCCAACTCTGAGAGTTACAGTAATGATGGGGCTACTTGATGAGAGTACTGGTGGGCCTCTGTTTCAGGGCAAAGTTGTGGAAAAATTTGCACTGTATTGGAGCCACACAATACATCTCATATTCCAATTTAGAACCTCAAGCCTTTTGAATTGTATCCTGGTCTTCAGAGTGATTGTAGGTTAGAAGAGCAGAGAAGAATTTTCAGCCCAAAGAAATGATTATAGCAGACTTTAAAGAGGCTGACAGAGTACACTGGCAAATTTGTAATTTCCATTAAAACATGCTGCACTTTTATACCCTGGAGAAGGTGAAGGCAAATGGACTCAGTGAGTTGTGAAAAAAATGCATCACGCATCACCTAGAAAACTCAATTTCAGGATGTTTAAATTGAATATAATGGCCAAACTGCTTCATGTTAAAATACAGTGAGCTGCTTCTTTTTTTTTTTTTAAACATCTTTATTGGAGTCTAACTGCTTTACAATGGTATGTCAGCTTCCGCCCCATAACAAAGTGAATCAGTTATACATATACATATGTTCCCATACCTCTTCCCTCTTGCCTATCCCTCCCTCCCATCCTCCCTATCCCACCCCTCTAGGTGATCACAAACCACCGAGCTGATCTCCCTGTGCTATGCGGCTGCTTCCCGCTAGCTATCTGTTTTACATTTGGTAGTGTATAGATGTCCCTGCCACTCTCTCACTTTGTCTACAGTGAGCTTCCTGAGCATAAACATTTATCGGTGCCTTTTATTTAAAGGAAGATAGCATCTGTACAGATGTCACATTAAATTCTGCCAGTTTTCATTATGTAAATGCGCTAGCCCCTCCTCGAGGTGGGGACTCCCTGCAAAGCTGGAAGACTAGCAGACATGTGGGCCAGTAAGGCAAGGCTCTTCTTGTCCCCTGAGCTCTAGTAGCCAACGTATCTCCCAGGCTCCATCACTCCAGGAAATTGGCTTTGCTCTCAGGTCCTGAGATGCGATAATAGACCCAGTGCCGGAGGAGCCAGATGCCTTGGACGAACTCTAACTGCCCTGGCATATCCAGGCTATAGAGAATTGTCATGCTAATCAGGTACATTCCTGGCACCTTATAGACTTTCTTGTCACTTCAATCTGGGTCTGAGTTAAGAATTTATTGGAAAAGCTGAAAAATCATCAATAAGGGAATGGTTTGTGATATATTCACATTTAAGCCATACTGAATTACGTAAGAAAAAGATATGACAGTCTCATAGTTTAAATTTTTTTTCTCAGGTCACGGTCAGAGAACCAGGGACTTTCTGTGACTGCCCTAGAAGACTTTCCCATCTTTTATAGCCACAGGGCTACTGTAGTCAAGAATCAGACACTGCAGGTTGCTGAATTCCAACATAAGTTGAATTCAAAGCCACATCAGATCTCTTAGGTTAAAGGTTAAAGCACTGATAGGAAAAGATGAAATGGTGAGAATTTAAATGGACACATTTGGGTAGATTCAAATGAATCAAAATGCCTAGAGCCTGCAAACGCCACTGAAGTTCCCCTCCTGCAGAAGCAGTCCCACTCCCAGTCTGATAAAGTTAGTCCTACCTTGCTTGGAGACTCTGTAGCAATCTGATGCCAGGCAGAGGGTATCAGATACGTTCATACCTCACCGCTACTCCATTCCTCTTTATCTTTAGGCCTAAAAGTAGCCAAATTCAATCATGCCCCAGGGGGATAAGTAGAAAATCCAACCTTGGAAGTTACAGTTAAAATATGTAAGAGATTTATAAGATTTTATTCATTTATATTCACAGAAACTTGAGAAGAATATGTATAGGATTAGGGCCTTAGTGTTCTAGACCAGGGAGGGAGGAGTATAGTGTTAGATTGATGATGAATTTATTGATACAGCTGTTCCTATCAGACGTTCCGGATTTAGTGTGTTATCTCCAGCAGTCTGATTAAATGAAAACTAGAGTCATTGGAGGATTACATTAAAAAATGTTGAACTGCCAGAACTTCCCTAGTATAACATAGGAGTCCGGAGGCCATGGGAGTCGGGAATGTTGGGTGGGAGCTGACGTCATTAAAATGGGGTCTTTGATGCCGCTTCACTACTGGAGTCAGTGTGGGCTTGGCTCTTGTACTGGTCCACAGGGCTGCAGTAGGAATCAAAATGATTCGACCCGTAGAGATTTTTGATAATGGCTAATTGATCACGGAGTCTCCAGGATGACTAGACTGCATAATTTCTTGCTTTTTTATGTATGTATGCCATTTCCTTTTTATTCTCTTACTTTCTCCTGTTATATAAGGTGAGTTGGTATTGGTGAAGCTTAGCATTTAATAGTTAGGCTACGTGATACCTAGGTGAATTTGTCATTAAACTAGAAGAGGAAGGCTCACCTAACAATGGATATAATTACCGACGGGACTTTGGGTCTCCCATTTTGATGAGAAGGTGAGTACATTTACATTTGAACGAGGGATAGTTACAGAAGCCTGATGTCATTGCTGTTGCAATTTGGAAATTTTAAGTATGTGTGAGAGGATGTGTATGGTTGTCAAGTAGCCAAAGACAGTAGTATGGATGGATGTTGTAGACAGTACTGTAGACACATGAAGGATGTTGTCTGGCACCTGGTACCATTCCCACCCCTTCTCTCTACTCTCCCCCAAATCAAAGAAGATTGACCCTGGGCACTACCTCCCAAACTCCCTTAACAGCTGGGCTCTGGGATACAGTTTTGGTTCTTCCAGTGAGATGCATTCACCTGGATCTGGAAGGCTGAAAGGAGTTGGGGGCCATTGTCCCTTAGGCCATAATGGTGGCAGCTGACATACAGGCTTTGGTGAACATGAGGCCCTGCATTGACTGGCCTGACCCCGGAGCTGTGGGCAGGTGTGAAGGCAGCAGCAATTTCCTCATCCTGGAGGGGACCACAGCTCTGATGGCAAATCTGACAGCCCCGGGTGGCCTCCACCCACCCTTCTCTTCTCCAGTCCTTCCTTCCGATGGTTTTGTAAGCACGAAACTACCTAAATTAAATCCTACTTGAAACACCCAGAAGAGTTTGTTTTCCTAACTGAACTCTGCCTAATGTGCCCTAAATCTCATCTGCTTGGAATAAACACTGAACAGTTTGTATTTATGGCCTTCTAAAAATTTTTTATTCATGAATATTTTAAGCAAATTGGATCATATAGAGCACACTGTTTTGTAATATGTGCTTTCTCACTTAACTGTATGTTGTGGCTTTTTTTTTTAACGCTCATCTGACTTGGGGGGATTATATAATGGGATGGGTAAAATGGAAAAATACGTCAGTAGCTCACTTTGGATCTGGGGGAGGAAAAAAGATGTCTAAGCAAATTAAACATGAGATCTTTTGTTTCCCAAGGAGATTATTTTCTTTTCCCAAAAGCTGCTCTCATAACATCAACCTTTCACTGCCAACTCTCATGAGTAGTTCATGATTTCTACTTCATTTCCCATTTGCTTGTTAGCCCACAGCTGTCTGGCTTCTGACCCCAACAGTTTGCCAAAGCTTCTTCTGCTATGTACTGAATTGTGCCCCCCCACCTCCAGTTCACATGGTGAACCCCTCGATATGACAGTGTTTGGAGATGGGGCCCTTTGGGAGGTCATTCGGTTTAGTCGAGGTCATGAGGATGGGGACCACATGATAGGATTAGTGAGTGTCCTTGTAAAAAGAGACGGCAGAGAGCTCGCTTGCTCTCCAGCTCTCTCCCTGCCATGTGAGGACGCAGTGAGAAGGCAGCCATCTGTAAGCCGGGAAGAGATCCCTTACCAGAAACCAACCATGCTGGCACCTTGATTCTGGACTGCCGACCAAAGTCTAAAACTGTGAGAAAATAATTTCCTGTTGTTTAAGCTTGTCTATGATGGTACTTTGTTACAGCAGCATAAGCTAAGACACTTTTTTGAAAATCACCAATGATTTCTTAACCGAAAAATCCAGTGACCTTTTTCTTGTTTCTGGCCCTTTTTTGCAGTATTTAACCCTAAATCCTCCTTCCCAACTGGTATACTCTTCTCAAACCTCCATGACCCTTTATGTCCTAGATCTTCTCCTCTGTCCCTAAGATCCATCTTCAGCCTTGGCTCTTACCCTGGGCTCTCCCCCATGCCTTTCACCAGGATGGCTGCAGCCCTAAAGCACTGACCTCTCCTATTTGTGTCACATTGACATTGGCACTTGACCTTTCTGCTTCTTTGTCTGCAAAATTCTCCTCACTTAGTGACTGAGATAGTATCCAAAGCCTCCTTGTACTCTAACACCCATTCGTGAAAATCTCGTGCCGATGCTACGCTCCCGACCTTTCTCCTGATCTTCAGGCCCACACTTGGGCCTGTGTGGTACATCTGTCTATCCATCTTCATGTTGCTGCATCTCAAACAGTGTAACCAAAACCTCTTTCTTTCCCAGTAAAACATGTTGTTCTGATTAACTTCTGGCCTAAAGAGTAGAATATAATGAAACAAAAAATAAAACCCAGGAAGATAAGGTAGCTTTCTCTCTCTCTCTCTGTCTTCCTATGTGGTACATATTCCAACCTTGTTCACTATTTGAAGTTTCTGAATATGAATCTTATATCAGACCTTGTTAAAACTGGTACTTATTGATGACAAGGATGGATTATTATATACATAGGAGAGCATTTCAGAGTCCCATTTGTTCAGTTATTCACCATAAGATTCCTAGATGAGTCTGAACTTCCTCTGTACTATATGGAAAAATAAGAAGAGGTATTTACTCATCACTTATTTCCTGCTATAGATCCTCTAGGAGAACTGAAAGGAATACCTTTCCTCCCTGTATCTAAAAAAAACCTTTGTTCTTTAGAAGAATGATGACCATTTCAGGGCAAGTCGGCCTTTAATTGCAAGAGAGACAGAATGTGTTTCAAAAGACAGACCGCACACTCAGGTAGGCTGGGCTAGCTGGACATAGTTGACTGGCAGTTACCAAGGCAGGCAGATGTTCTTCTGGGTCTTGTTCACCAGTCACTCCAATCCAGTGACAAGGCATGAATGTGCACCCCAAAATAAAAGAGGTACAGAGACTGCTACTGAAGTAATATTTTTATCAACTGCTGCTGATTCCATAGTACTTCAGCTCAAGGTCTGGAAAGCATGATAAGAATTATACTTTCATTGAATTTTTCCTTTTCTAATTAGATCATTTCACCCCTAGCTAATAATGAGAAAGAATCTTTAAAAAAAAAAAAAAAGAAATCTTTTCTTTAGGCCATCATATTATTGTTTTGTTGGTACTAGATTTAGGAATTAGGCTGTGCTGCTAACTGGTTGTATAGTCTTAGGTAAGTCGCTTAGCCTCTGGAAGCTTCAGTGGTCTTATTTGTAAAACAAAGGTATTGACCCTGTCTTAGATGATCACCAGGATCCCTTCCAGTCTGCCAGTCTGTGACTTGTCTGCCTCTGCTAGTTACGTAGGTGTGTATACAATCTAATCCCTGCCACCTTAGGAGCGTTTTTGGTTTTTTTTTGTTGTTAAGCTAGCAGCGAGCGTTAATCATTGCAACTCTAAACTAAGCAACGTGGAAGCACTTCACAGATGCTTCGAAGTAAATGAAATAATGTACATTTAGAATCCTGTGAGATGATCCTTTATGTTCCAAAGAAAAACACCTGAGAACTTTGTAATTCCATAATTAGGAAACTGCCACAGTAGCATACAATTAGCAACATTTATCTGTTTATCAAAGCCTCTGTTTTTTTTGACTTACATTGATCACTTCTTGGACCTTTTCATATTTTCTTCCTTTTCATCACCAGCATTAGCAGTCAGTGTTCTTGGGGGAGGCATTTTTTTCCCCAAAGAAATAAGATATCAATTACCAAGAGTTACCATATACACCATGGAAGGAAGCAAACAATAAAGTCACTTTGAGATGCCGATGCTGTGTCATTTGCTAGACACCTTGACCAGCTAGGTGACGCCCTGCTGCTCAGAGCAGCCTTAAAAACATGCCTCAAATGCTTGCCTTTGTAAAACTGCCATGGATCAGCAGGGTGTTTCTGACTTCTTGTTCCATTTCTCTGGATGGACCAATGCTTCTGAATAAAACAGTAGAGAGAGAACCCCCAGCATCAGTCTTCCGCAAATGCTGCAGTCCCAGATTGACTGTCAACTTAACAAAGGGCCCAGAGACCATTGGCTTTTGTCACTTTCCAGTCCCAGATTCCAGTCTCCTTTCAGGAACGGTGCCAATACGGATGTTCAGGAGATGACGAAGATATGCAACTCCAAGATTTTTTACCAAGTCAGCTGGAGAAACAGGGTTGCACAAACTTTCTCATGTCAGGTTCAGTTTAACCTTTTAATGCCTCATTTTGGGGACACAGAAATCCACGTGATCTTCTCACAAGGTTGCTTTCTACCTCTAACTACTGTTTACGTTGTTTGCTTGTGTTGTTTCGCACTGTAACCTTCATTACGATTACCATAAGGGGGAACCTTAACCATGGATGGTATGTGCTCACCTCAGCCTCTCCCTGTGAGGTCAAAACCACAGACCATCTGCACTTCCCTGGCTGCTTATTTTATCTGTTTCCATAAAAGTTCTCAGCAAGACTTACTCCTTCCTCTGAATTCCTCGATTTCACACATTTTTTTCCTTTATTTCTGCCATCTAACCCTGATTATTTGCCTCCTTCAATACAATCAATTCTCCTTCTGATCAAAATTGTCCACTCAGCAAGTGGCCTGAGTGCTGCTCCAGCCTCATGGTTCCATCCTGCAACCCCATTTTGGTTTCAGCTCTCCCGAGCCTCTATCCCAAGCTCTACATGTCCATGTTCACGTTCACGGGCTCCTCTGAGTATCTGCGTGTGCCCTTGCACCCTCGTGACCTATCTAAAATCTGCTTGCCTTTAGGCTCATCTTCAGTGCTGCTTCATCCAGGAAGTCTTCCCTGGTCACTGCACACCTGTAGCCCCAGATGCCCCTCCTGTGTCCACCCAGAGCATCCTTCTTAGGTTAGAATTTGTTGTGAACATACTTGACTCCCAGAAGACAGCATCTGTTTGGTTTTTGCCATCCTATCCTTGTTTTGGTGCTCAATCAAATACCTTGAGTGAGGATCCTTAGTTTGCATTTCATGACACTGGAAGCCTTCTGCCTAAGGTGACATTTCTAGTGTGGTGTCATTTTTCAGTCTGTGCTCTGACCTCAGTAAGGAATGTTTCCCTCAACAGCTTCCTTCTCCCACCCTTCCCTGTTCACTCCTTTATAAAATCCATCCTAATAAAGTAATTTTTACAAAGCAGGAGATTTGGCAGGCACTATGTGTTTTGGGACCTGCCAAGCCAAGAGGGTTGAAGGTGGCTATGAAAGATTTTTCAAATGCCATTTATACCAGAAATACAGCAGCAGCATTCATCTGGCTTTTTTGGTTGGAAAACAGTCTCAGCCAAGCTGAAGCTGATTACATTGGCCATGCAACAAAGATAATTTATTCATCATACACAAAATCTCCCCTTAACTAAAATCAGGGTTTTAACTGCTGATTGAAAGGAGAGCTGATATATCAGGGCACAGTTACCCTCTAGATCAAAAAGGTGACTCTTAAGAGTACTTTTTAATGGTTTTCTTTCCTAAACCTAATTATTGTTGACTTTGCAGATGTCTAATAAATAACTTATTCATAGAACGTTAACCTATATTTTTTGCCTTCACCACTCCCATTCTGATTCATATTTTGACTGCCTGGGGGTTTTATATCTGTTTAAAGTCTTCCCAGATTTCTGTGTGGCTCTTATTAGAAATACTTTCTAAAGCAGGGGCTCAGCTGATTTCCTTCCCTGAGAGGATGTTGATTTCTTGAGAGAACCAAGAACTCTGGAGAGTTCTTCCCATTTCTCTAATATAGATGTGTCTCCCCAGCTTCAAATGGCAGTTGCCTCTTCCCCAAGTTCCAATGAACACCACTCACCATCTTGGTCCACCCAAAACTGTGGACATTCTGCCCACCCCACCCCCCACCCCCGGTTGTCACCAACTTGAAGTGAATGCCAGGTTGAGAGAATTTCTTCTCTTCCTTCCTTTCTTCACAGACACCCTCCCCCTGGGGCTGAGCAGACACACCTGTGGACTTGCCAACCTCAGAGTTAAATCCCTTGACAATTTTCTTTTCTGGCTTAACTTGCAAAATAAATGCTTCAAAGAGGGCTAATGTTTGCTCTCTCCATTTCTGTATCCAGTGTGTGTGTGGTGTTTGTGGTGGTGTGGGGAGAAGGTCTGTTTTGAGTTTTCTTAGCTTGCTCATAGCTAATTCAGAGACCAGAGGTTGTGAGGGATCCATGAGAGGCTGAGAAGGCGGTGGGGTGTGCTTGTGCAGATGAAACACGGCTGCATTTCGATGTTGTCTTCCTGCTAGCAAATGCAAAGTGGAGGAAATAGACCGTTGTGTGGTATTCTCCCACTCACTGATTCCATTCTTCTCCTCACCCCATCCTCCTTTCCTATCCCCTAACTCCATTTACTTCCTTTAGAGAAACTAAGTGTGATATTTCTCAGACATGCTGACCCATATACTTCTTGGAGCATTGGTTTTGATCTGCACAGATGAGGTGCTGGTTTTCTAGTCGCTGCAGCCTCAGTACTCCTTATGTCCTCTTCCCGGAAGGAAACGCACCAGTGGGACCCTGCTGGTGATGGTCTGAGCCACTCCTATTCACCAGACTTTCGACGCCTCTGCTTACCGTGGCCTCAGTGCTAGTAGTCTCCGTTCTTTTTCCACCTCGGAATTTGAGGGGGTGAAGAAATCTCATTTCTTGAGGAAATCTTTGAAAGGGAAAAGTTTGTGGTAGGCTGATAGATGAATCTTGTTTGGTGTATAGGTATGGATGTTGACACAGAAGCAAACTTTCAGTTTCAAATGCTGACCGTAGATGTGCCCATCTCTTTGTTCTGAGAGGAATCCTGATCCATGTGGCTCGGAGAGGAGACCTGGCTGTTTTCTTTCTGAGTGTCTTTATCTTGTCCTTAAAAGACATATTCTCTAGGGATTTGTCTTACGTCTCTGTCAGTGGAGGCTGACTTCCTTTTTTTTCTCAGGGAGGAGGATGAGTACTCAGAACTGCGATCAGAACTCAGCCAGAGTCAGCACGAGGTCAATGAGGACTCTCGCAGTGTGGACCAAGACCAGAACTCTGTCTCCATCCCTGAAAACCAGTCCACCATGGTCACTGCGGACATGGGTGAGTCTGCCTGCCATTACCACAAAGCCGGAGTTCGGTTTCTGGATTGTAATAGGAACTTTAGAAACATAAGGCAGCCTGAATTAAAATTTAATTAGTCAAGGAGCTTATTGAGTAGATGAAGGCACATGCATTTCAGGTCTTTACATACTCCTTTGTTGGTCAAAATGGAACCAAAGAGCTGAATTCCCTTTCTGCCTTGCGATTCAAATATACGTCACCTTCTGCTTGAAAATTCTGGAAGTAGGGAACCAGTTAAAAAGGCTATGGCATTGTTCCAAGTTACAGTAAAATCTGAGCTGAGATGGCAGGAATGGAAAGGATGGAGTAAGTAGCGACATATCACAGTGGAAGAACCAATAGGTTTCAGCAACTTTGGGGTAAGGAGGAATCCAAAATGACTAACGTGTTCATCCTGAATGACTAAGAGAATGATTATGTTCCTTAGTAAGGAAGCTTGGTTGAGAAGTGAGTTGGGAAACAGATATATTATGTCTGAGGTTGTAGAGAAATGTCCATGTGGAAATACCTGGCACAGTGTGTTGGTATGGTGTGTTTTAAACTACAGGTTGTGACCCATTAATGGGTCTTGAAATTATATGAAAAAATAAAATATTTTTAAATGAAATCAAATAGGAAAAAATAGAATGACAGTATTGTTTCATGAAACGTATTTGTTGGATGTTTATATGTTGTAAGTTGCCAAGTGAAATGTTCCAGCTATGGGTTGCAGTCGAAAGGTTGCAAAACCTCTGGTCTACTTGGAGATGCTTAACTAGATCTCTGGAGAGATTGGGGTTGAGGATAAAGGCTTTGAAGTCATAAGGTAAGGAGATCCCTATGGTTGAAATGGTGTGGAGTCAAAATGGGGAGAGGCACTATATCTTAGGAAATGTTCATGCACAGGGGAGTGATGGGAAAAGAACGAGGAGAAGGAGGAGAAAGTATGGTACGATTTACAGTAGAACTCAAAATTTCGTTGGGGAGAGAGACTTTAATCAAATATTAAACACTTATGTTTAATTGTCAACCTATATACGTGCTATAACACCAAGAACATAGTACCATGACAGTGTGTCAAAGGGATTCAGTTTAGGATTTCCAGGATAGCTTCCTCTAGGAAGTAACATTTGAGCTGAGATCCGGAGGATAAGTAGGAATTGAGTACATAAAAGAGGAAACGGCATTCAGGGGAGAAGGGAGAGATGTGTTTAAGGCCGTGAGAAAAGATCATCCTGTGTGGAGGGCACAGAGATGTGAGATGGAGGCTTGGAGAGGTAGGCAGGAGTCAGATCGTGCAAGATCTTATAGACCATGTTAGAGAATCTGACCTTTATTCAAAGACCCACAAGAAACCACTGAACGATTTTAATAGTTGGGGGTCGGGGGAATGAAATGATCAAGTTTGCATTTTGAAGCAATTACTCTGTGGTGAAGAGAAAGAATCAGTGGATCAAGAGTGAATGGGGGTGCTTCCCTGGTGGCGCAGTGGTTGAGAGTCCGCCTGCCGATGCAGGGGACACGGGTTCGTGCCCCGGTCCGGGAAGATCCCACATGCCG